>NC_089826.1:7172253-7472253 GCF_035046505.1 Tiliqua scincoides
GTGGCCTCTGCTCCCTGCCCCCACAATCTGCCGAAAGCAGCCCGCAAGAAGTTCCAATTAGGATGCACGTATCCAAACAGAAAAAAACGATGTTTTTCTAAACAGATGGGGTGCTGCCACCTTTTGGTCATGTAATCTCATCACAGTCTACGGGGAAAACTCAGCTGTAACACAAGCCAGCCCTGCTTGGAGGCAAAGCCTGTTGTGGCAAGTTTAATTGAAAATGACTCATTGCCAGGCCATACCTACACTTGCATTTCTTTTTTTAACCAGAATACTGGAATGAGAAACTGGATTTTTTTTCTTAAAAGTACAGAACGGAGCTATATAGGAAGAATTCTATCTGGCACCCTGGTGACCCAGGAAGATTTCTGGGGTTATCACTCCCACTCACTTCCAAGGTGCTAGACGTAACCTTTTAAACCTGAACAGTCTAGGAAGCCATGTGGACTCCAAGGAGCATCACCTTGTCCTCTTCCATGCACGGTTACTGCCTTTAAGGCCAGAATGCTTCAAGGAACATTATTTCCCCTTAAGACCCAGCCCGTTCGTTAGATTCTCTGGGGGAGCATATCTTGCACATTCCACCTATAGCTGAAATGCATTCGGCAAGAAGGAAGGAAAAGTGTCTGCCAGCACCCAGACTGTGCCGGGGGAGATCATCTCGCCGCCTTACCGTCTTTTCATCACCTCCTCGAGCCCTTCTTGTTTTGCATAGGCAATTACTCTGGCTCCCTGAATATTTGGTTGGATATAGAGTTTTTGGATCTGCGGTGCTTTACTGAGTGGTTTGGATTGTTCTGAACAAGGTTTTATAACTTACAATCTCGTTCTTTCATAAGCAAAATGGTGGGATATACAGAATTCGCTTTATCAGTGACACATTAAACGAACATACAACACTCCTCCACCAGCTCAAATCAGCAGGGGCCTCTTTCTGTATCCAGCTACTTATTTTTAACATTTTAAACAGAAAGGCAGTGTATAAACACCTAAGAAAGATAGCATACCATCTGAAAACAGTTATTGTTAGATAAACAAAAGTCACAGAAAACAAATGGACCAGCAGGCGCAGGCCAAACCTATCCAATCAGCATCCTTTGTGTAAGTCCAGAAGTTCAGCAGAACAGGGTGGTAACTAGCTTCCAAAAGACCATAGTCAGGGAGACTGGGCAGGCCTCCACAGCTGGGTACCAACACAGAGAAGGCCCTACTCCAAGTCACACCAACTGCATCTCAGCCAGTGAGAAGATCCAAAGCAAGCCTTCCTCAGAAGACCTTAGTGCAGGGGTGCTCACACTTTTTTGGCTCGAGAGCTACTTTGAAGCCCAGCAAGGCCCGGAGATCTACCAGAGTTTTTTTAACAATGTTTGCCCCATCATAACATATAATATTTATGTTTACAATGTATGTTGGTGTACCTTGAGCCCCACTGAGTATAACAGGACTTACTCCTGAGTAGACATGCCTAGGATTAGGCTGTGAGGCTGCAATCCTAGCCACACTTACCTGGGAGTAAGCCCCATTGAGTACAATGGGCCTTACTCCCGGCGTTTCCTCCCAGAGGCACCTGAAGGGGGGGGTTCGGCACTCCGCGATCTACTCATTTTGCCTGGCGATCTACCGGTAGATCACGATCCACCTATTGAGCACCCCTGCCTTAGTGGGTAGACAAACTTATCCGGCCAAGACATACAAACTTATTTGGCCATAAAATGACCAAGGCTGCAATCCTAACCACACTTTTCTGAGAGTAACCCCATTGAACCAAATAGAACTTACTTCTGAGTAGAACTGGTTTGGATTGTGCCCCAAGTCACATAGGGCTTTAAAGGTCAAAGCCAGCATTTTTAATTGGGCCCCGATGCAAATTACAAGTAAATACTTACTAGAATGAAATCAAGTGAGACAGACTAGAGTTATCTCCATAGTTACATGGTCCTAACTCTCTCTAACAGCCTACCCAAAGAATTTCTTTCTGGCAATCTCTCTGCAAAAGATACCCTGGTAGTAAACACATTTTTACATCACAAGATGCAACCTCACTATTGACTGGTTTATTTATTCACTGTCTTCAAGTGGTAGATGATGATTCACAGCATAATCCCACACATATTTACCCAGAAATAACTCCCACTGTAGTCAATGGGGCTTATTCTCAAGTAAGTGTGTATGAAATTACAACCCTAGTCAGATACTTTATTTATTTTAATGAGAAACTACATTCTATGCAAAACATTCGCTACAGAAATGATAGTTCATGATCAATGTAATTCAACCCCTAGGTAAAAACAAAGAGGATAAACTTTAAGAATACCGACTGGGGTGCAAATGCAACAGGCTTGTCCCTGGTGACTCTTATACGGATTTCAAAAAGCAAATGAATGGTTTCCCCTTTTATTTGAAGTTATTATTGACTCTTCGCCCAGTTTTGACCCAGAACAAATTGATATGTTGAGTTAAATCTTGTGCCATTCAAAGTTTCCATGAGATATCTATTTTTATTGAAATACCTTTCTCCAATATCGGTTTTGTCAGTGTTTATTCAAATCTTACCCTTCCACCTTTAAAAAAGAAAAAAGGTGTCCACAGTGTAAACAATCTATAAAATCATAAAAATACCAAAACGGTAATATACGTATGACAACCCCTAGCAGCAAAATAAAAATAAAAGATGGCAGTATAAATTCTCAACCCCCATTTCCCTCAAAGCTATCCAAAATATTCAGTTGTAAGGTTTTTCACACAGCCAAGCAATAAAGCCAATGGATAGGAAAGAAGACTGTATCCCATAATTTCCTTTATTAGTTTTGTAAAATTTATCCTATTCCGTACAACTTTAGAACATAGCTGACAGCAATGCATAAGTCACTGTTTAGTACCACATTCCAACAACCCTCGTTAGAAGTGCAAAACATAAAGGTGTCAAGAGTGAACTTTTTGCTGAGAAGAAGTGCATAAATATTTTTAATAAGTACTGGCTTTCTTTCTTCACATCCTGTTTCATATTCGATGTTACATAGAGAGACGTACAAGATATAGTAGGTTCAGACAGAACAAACCATGGTTGATTGTGTCCAGCAGGCACAAGACTCTGATCTGATGTCCCAGCTTGTCAGTTAACCACAGTTTGAACAAACCACAGTTCCGTAAATATGGATGAAATTAGAAACTGCAGCCAATCCTATACACACTTACCTGAAAATAAGCCCCACTGAAGCCAGTAAGACTAACTACTGAGTGTATATATAAATAATAGAAATAGAAATATAGGGTTGCACTGTCTCCCTTATAGCAGATCCCAGAAGGGGGCCTTTGGGGAGATCCCATTTGAAGAGAGGCATTGGGGGATAAGAAGGCCACACAAGTCTGAGATTTATGCTCATAGCAAATCACAGTTTGTTGTTCCATCCAAACCCAGACTATATCTGTTAATAAGAAAATCTCAAACCCTATTTGTCTTTCTCATTCTCAAAATTAAAATTTTGTAAAAGAACATACCAATTACAGTCAGTGCTATAAGTAATTATAATAATGGAGAGACTGAGAAGTCTCTGCCCCACATTGAACATTGAACTCTGCCCTACAGCTTAAAGGAAAATCTAGACTAGTATATTCTTAACTGATAGTGGCTGATCTTTAAACAATCCACAAATCAAACAAAAGAGGTGAGCATATACTCACCTCTTCCCCCAGGTACCCATAGCATAGTTGTATCTATGTCCGGAAGAAACTTTGGGAACATTCACATTATTTAAGAAATTAAAGATATATTCTTGAGGTGGGTGATCAGAATACAAGTTTTTATAAGTTTCTGTTAAGTCTCATATAAGGTCTCTTCTACCATAATGTGCTATATATTGTCAACATGAATAGTTTGGTGATTCCTTGTCAGCCTCCATTCCAATAGCCTATCAGCTTTACTACCTAATTCATTACTGATCTCTATCATATATATTTCAAAATATCAGGGGGTTTTTTCTTAGTACTTGGTATAGTGACATACACATTCCGAATATTATTTGCTCACGTCTCTTTCCCTGTTGCCTAATTTCTTTCATAAGATTTCCCTCTGTTCTTGCCTTGGGTGCTTTTGAAAAAAACACACTAGGGCTCAAAATATGTCCCTTGAAAAAACTTTGCGCGTCAGATGTTTGCAGATGTCTTGTGACAGAACCAAAAATTACAGACCTCTGCCACAGTCCTAGAAATCTCTGGGCAGAAATTCCAGCTCAGTGAGGAAAAAGTTGTGACTGCTGTCATTTCAAGATTGCTTATTAAACCTGCTGGATAAACCTAGAAAGCCTGGCCAAATACCCCAATGAGACGTCACTCAGAGGAGGAAACTATATAGGTAGTGTGTGGGGCATCCAATAAGAATGCCCAGTTGAAATGCCACTCCCTTGGCAGTCAGTGAAATCAGAGCAGGCAGGGAGAGCAGGCAAACACAAGGAAGGGGTGGGGAGGGAAGGAAACAAGAGAACACAGAAATCAGCAGCCCAATCTATAGCTTGAGCCTGGGGATCAACAAAGGAGCAAAGAGTTAGAGTTACAAAGAAAGGAAATCTGCTCAGGCACAATGCGACATTAGATATTTTGGCCATATAAGCTGGGGTTATGGCCCCTGGACCCACACTGAGCCAGACTTGACCCAACCTGAACCCTCCAAAGGCAACCGGAACTGTGCTCCGGTCGCCTCCAAAAGGACTTTCTGAAGCCCACAGAGGCCATGGTTAGCCATGAATGGCCTCTGTGGGTTTCAGAATGGCCCTGTAGCACAAAAAATGCTACTCCGAGTTTCCCTTGGGTTTAAACAGCGGATTCAGAACAGATCCTTGGTATCCCCCAAGGACCCACCTGTACTTCATCCAGCTTTTTAATCAGAATGCTGATAACCTGGAATGGGTTCATAGAAGGGCGGTTTGGATGGTGAGTTTGCTGGAAACCATCCTATGAAAGACATTTTAAAAGAGTTTGGTATGTTTAACAGGGATAAGAGTCACTAAGGGGAGATTTGATAGCCATCTTCAAGTATCTGAAGAGCTGTCATGCAGGAGGGGAGGACTTGCTTTCAGTAGTTCTGGAGGGCAGGACCAGAACTAGTGGTTTAAAACTGTATGTAAGTAGGTTTAGGTGAGACATATGGAAGAATCTGTAAGAATCTGTAAGAGCTGTTTGACACTGGAACAGCCCAAATCCTGCCATTGTGGCCCCTTCTTCATTGGAAGTTTAAGCCGTGGCTGCACGATCATCAGTCAGACCTACTGTGGTTGCCAGCACCGAACAAGCATTTGGACTAGATCAGGCGTGCCCAAACCCTGGCCCTGGGGCCACTTGTGGCCCTTGAGGCCTCTCAATGTGGCCCTCAGGGAGGCCCCCCGTCTAAAATGAGCCTCTGGCCCTCTGGAGATTTGTTGGAGCCCGCA
The DNA here is from genome assembly GCF_035046505.1 of Tiliqua scincoides. NCBI lineage: Eukaryota > Metazoa > Chordata > Lepidosauria > Squamata > Scincidae > Tiliqua > Tiliqua scincoides. The sequence goes on from NC_089826.1 coordinate 7,177,680, forward strand.
CTGGCCCAACGCAACTGCTCTCAGCATGAGGGCGACTGTTTGACCTCTTGCGTGAGCTGTGGGATGAGGGCTCCCTCCACTGCTTGCTGTTTCACATCTGTGATGCAGTAGTGACAGCAAAGGAAAGGCCAGCCTTGCTTTGTGCAAGGCCTTTTATAGGCCTTGAGCTATTGCAAGACCTTCATTCATTCATAGGTTCGTCTTTTATATATTCATTTATGTAAATTTATTCAAATTTAAAATGTAAATTAATTCTTCCCCCCCCGCCCCCAATACAGTGTCAGAGAGACAATGTGGCCCTCCTGCCAAAAACTTTGGACACCCCTGGACTAGATGATCTTCAAGGTCCCTTTCAACTCAGGTATTCTATGATTCATTTCCATCTGAGGCAGTCATAGCTTGCAAATCCTGCGTTTGTTCACTCAAACTAGGACTTCCTAATGCAGTGGTTTTCACATGTAGTATACTTACGGATATTCTTTTCCACACTGAGGTGTCTACTGAGTTTCCTTGCAGTCTGCCACAGAAGCCCTGAACCCTGGGATACGTTCTGCGGCAGTGTTTCTCAAGGTCTCTGCTGTTGCAGGCCAGCAATTCTGTTTTCCCGTGTTCCAGGGAATGGCTTTCTCTACATATATAGGCAAATAGCACATCCCAACATGAGCTCAGTATGGGAGAAGCACAAGAAAAATGGTCTTTCCAAAAGCCAGAGAATATTAAAGCTCAAGTCACACTTTATAAGGCAAACATCTTTGCCACACCAACACAGCGAGCAAACTTCCTGAAGTTCATGCTTTGAACTCACTGGGTGGCCACAAGGAAGCTATTATCAACCTAAGCCTCCCCAAAGACAGTAACTTACAGCACTAGTATGAGGATTACTGAAGTACAGTAATGTGCTGCAAAGTGCTCTGAGTACATAGGATAAGCAGTACAGAACTATTAGATAATGTCCCTGGCAAATAACGCATATCAAGATGGGCTTCGATTCCTCTTCCTCCATTAGGCAACTTGTAAATACATTTCTGCTTCCAAAAGGCAGGGGAATCGTTAGCGGGGCCGCTTCTCTCCGAACCCTTTTCTATCAGTTAATCAGATCAGTTTCTTGTTTCAGCCAGCATACACTGGTGCCAGCTCAGTTCCTTATCACTTCTCCAAGGGGTGTTACCGCCCAGTTTACTAGGTTCCTATCCAAATGCAGTCTTGAAATAATTCATAGACCAGAAGTCATTCTAACAAGCCCTACGACACATGGGAAGGGGCGGAGGGAACAAAACCCACTATAAGAGTTCTCAAATAATGGGGCAACAATGAACAAGAAAAGCGAGGCAGGCACAGAGAAAGGCTGACTGCTGTCAAGGAAGTGGTTTCCCTTACAGATCGTTGTTACAAAGCAGCTCTTTTATCCCAGATCATATGCCCAGGATCCTCCTGTTACGATCTCCCCCCCCTTTTTTTTAATCACTACTATTTTTTGAAAAAAAAAAAAAAAGCTTCAAATAAACTGGCTTTATCTTCACTGAGGTCACATTTCCCTTCTACAAAACATGCCATTCCTTAGAGGGGCAGGGTAAAAATCTAGGTGTTAACAGCACAATTCCAGCAAGATAGCTAGACAGTGATGACTGTAGAGAATCTGTTTTCTTTTTTAAAGAGACACGGATTTGCACTGCGCAGTTGTGAAAGCAGACAGCGGAAAAGCAAAGGCATAGCTGGTAACTGCTTTCAATCACCACCTACGCCTTGTGCTTTCTGCTAGTATAGGGGTCTTCAAATTATGGCCTGGGGCCCGCAGATTTTATCTGGCCTATAACAAATTAGTTTTTTTTGCCAAAGCACTTGCTAATGTTTGACACTTTTGCTCATTATATATCATTTCTCAGGGTACGCACAGCATTGTTTCTTTGTAATTGTCACATTTCTCTTTTGTTCCGAATCATATCACACTGATTACAAAAAAGATTCAAGTAAAACTTACTCATTCATTTAAATTCCATTCATTCATAAAACTAATTTTTTTTGGCCCGTGAAAACGTTATACTTTTTGTACTGAAATGTTTGGAGGCCACTGTGCTAATACAACAAAATTTCACATTTGAGACAGAAGAGCACAAGCAACACTTACTTAAATTTAGTGCTTTGCAACCCAGCAAGCAACATTTATTTAAACTTAGTGCTCTGCACCCCCTCTGGCTACGCCACTGCGTATGGCTTCAGCAGACCCTCAGTTATCGGCAGGTATTTCTTGGCAACCAACTATAATCGCTTTATAGATGCTCTGGCAGAGTGGCTTTCAGGAAACCACTTTCAGGTAGATGATCAATGCATCCCTAGCTCTCATCACTCTCAAATTCTTGACAATGTAATTCACAGTTATGCCTGTAAGCAACATTTCTCAGAAAGGATGGAAGGCCCCACTTCCTCTGCCCAGCATTCTCTTCTTCTGTGCAGTTAAGACGTTTTTTAGACCACAAAATGTTAATAGAGATAAAGAGTCTACAGGCTGAGCTTCATTATTCGAGTGGGTTCCCTTCCAAGCACTCACATGGATGGCAAAAAACAGCACTATAGCAAATCAATTTAAAAAACAAAGTTTCTTTGCTCTGGTGATTTAAAAACAGCCTTGCTGACCTTTGTGATGTAAGAGAAGAGTCACTAAGAAGACAATCCATCCATCAGTCATCCTCCAAGCTTAGAAAGGCGCTTCACTCAGTCCCTCCCTTCACCAATGCAAAGTGATTACCTTTCTTTCACACACTCAGGGGAAGGGAGGGGTTTGCTGGAGAGAGAAGGATTGTCAGCCAGCTGCCCTCTCTCTCTCTCTCTCTCTCTCTCTCTCTCTCTCTCTATCTCTCTCTCTCATTAAGGAGGCTATTGTTAAAGGACTGTTCAATTTTTTTAACTGATTTTAAAGGGATACATTTTTCCCCTTCTCCAGGGATCAACACATTCCTTCTCATTTGCAGGGGCCATTCGTGTTGAGTCAAATCCGGGTATTAAAAATCCGTGTATAAATAGGCTGGACCTGTATTTTCAGTTCCCGTTGATGTGCTTATATGACGCGCTCTGAAGCTTCTGCAATAGGTCTTGTACTTTTGCTGTAAGGTCTCAAGAGAATTAATATCTGGGGGAAAAAAATTATCAGCAGTAACCCAGAAGATGTGAAGTGGGATGGTTCAAGATGTACAATTATGTTTATCCCATGGCAGTAGCCCTTTACTTTGAGGTGAACTTACAAGTAAATTCAGACAACTCACAGGTAGTTCTGAGATGTCAGAGGTCAACCTGCACTTAAAAAAAAATGATCACAACACAAGCGGTTTACTTGTGTCACATGGCAAAAGGAAGCTCATGCGAGATCGCCCAGTTCCTTTTTGTGTATAAAAAAACAGAATTTTTTGGGATGCTGTAGAAAACAGGCAAAGAGCGAGTGATAGTAAGCAACAGACAATTGGAAGAAACAAGGCACTGACTGAAGGTCTCCCCACACATGGAGTGTGCGCCGAACATCATTTCTATGACACCAGATTGGAGGAGGAAATGTAGAGGACCCCCATAAATCAGGGCTGTTTTTGATCCCTGTCATGAATATGTACAGTTTAGGCCTAGTAACATGCCTGAACCAAGCTAAAACAGTAACACAGAAGTGGCTTGCAGTTCCTAGCTGCTAGGAATTTACAAATCAATGGAAGGTGATAATGTAGCACCTAGGCAGCCAGAAAGATGCCCATCAAGGATGGAATGCAGCTGTAGATCTCCAGGGGGGAGGGAAGAGCTGAGAGGGCTAGCATCCAGCCCCACTTCCGTAGGACAGGGTCTTTGGTCTTTGTATCTTGGTGAGATAGGTGGTGGGTGCACATCCTGCCCCGCCAGGACCATGTGGTCTCTTAGGTAACTGACCTGAGGATCTACAAAAGAAGCTGACCCAGGTGAGGGTTAGAGAATAATAGAGTTAGCCAGTTAGCTTTGTTGTTTTATGCTGATATATTTCCTAGAAGTTTTTATGCCTCTAGCATTTGCTGCCTTTTGTAACTTTTTGTAACCCTATGTACTTAATAAAGTAAAAATCCTTTTACCATGTTGGTTCATTGTCTGTTGGGGACAAAGGTTCAGAATCCTGCCTAGCCGTTCAGCAAGCTACCAAAAATCCTCATTGTGGACTGGTAACTTGAGGACTGAGACTTTAAGTAAAGAAAGTGCTCAGTGCCTACAAGGGATATAGTTAAACCTAGAGGGTCTCGGTGTCCCTGGACTGGCTCTTACAGGGTGGTGGCAGTACTACCGAACAGGGATCTTTGAGGGCTCTAGGGTTCAGAACCAACAACTCTGAGCACCCAAAACCCTGGGAGAGTGAGACCAAGTGTACGACAATCCCTATCTGAACTGTAGCAGTGCAAGAAATTCATTCAGGCATAAATTCAGCACTCTAGGAATCTCAGCCGTCCTTAGAAAAACATTTGTAGCCCTTAAAAGGTTGAAAAAGGAGGCTTGGCCATCTGTGGGAAATATCTTGTCAGATTTCAGAAGCCTGCAAAAAGGGGGCGGGGGCTGAGCATGTCTCCCCGTGAGTAGAACTTCAACATTCTGCTAAGTCATGCGTCCTTCCCTAGCAGAATAATGCAAATGAAGTTGGCAAAGAAACCGGGTTAGATTGGCACAGTGTCATTTCTTCATGCTTAGTGCAGAGTACGCATAAAACTTCCATACTGAGCCCATCAGTTATGGTTATCAAGAAGCTGTTCGTGAACCAGAGGATCAAATCCTTACCTAGCCGGGCGACCTTGGCCCAAGACATTTATCTTTCAGCATCAGCCCCTTGCCTGCAAAAGCACCACATTGAGGCTTTATTGCAAAGACAAATGGTATAATGATTACAACAGACTTTGCACAGTGGAAGTGGCTGTATAATAAATCAGTCTCCAATTACAGACACTGCCACAAATTTTTCCATGGGACTGTGATGCTCTTGCACAGCCAGGCAACCTCCTAGTTGTACAAACAGGTTTGAACGAGAAACCAGCTAACAATAGCTACTTTACAAGCCACTTCTTTTCAGAACCTATAGTTGTTGTAAAAGCAAGCAGGAAGCTAATAATACTATAACCTAGTTATCTACACCCATTAACTCCAATTTCTTTATGGCTCTAGTAAGGAGAATTACGTGGTCTGGAACTAAGGAGGTCAAGATTTTTCAAATCACTGTAACAGAACTACTTTCAGACACAGCCCATTTCTCACTAGGTCGCAAACCAGTGTCTGGGGTGGACGCTACCATCGCAAAACACTGCCATGATTTATTCTCACCACAATTTTCTATGCAGCAGGGAAAAAAAAACAGCCTTGTCAGGGAGCCTATAGTTGCCTTCACTGAGCAAGCGGTTGGACTAGATGACCTCCAAGCTATCGTCCAACTCTAGCATTCTTATTCTAAAATCACAGGACAGAGAAAAGGGTTAGATTCCCTCTACAAAGCCCCGATCCAAGCTGCATGTGCTTTTTAAAAAAGAAAAAGATGTTGGGAGTTCCAATCAGGCATGCCCTACACCAGGGGTGCCCAAACCACAGCCCTTGAGGACTTCCAATCTGGCCCGTAGAGAGCCTCCAGTCTCCAATGAGCCTCTGGCCCTTGGGAGACTTGCTGGAGCCTGTGCTGGCCCGACTACTGCTCTCAGAGTGATGGCCAACTGTTCGACCTCTTGCATGAGCTATGGGACGAGGGCTCCCTTCACTGCTGGCTGTTTCATGTCTGTGATGCAGCAGAGGCATCAAAGGAAAGGCTGGCCTTGCTTTGCACAAGGCCTTTTGTAGGCCATGAGCTATTGCAAGACCTTCATTCATTCATACAAGTTCCATCTCTAATATACTCATTTATGTAAATTTATTCAAATCTGAAATGTAAATTAATTCTTTTTTTTCCTGGCCCCTGACACAGTGGCAGAGAGATGATGTGGCCCTCTTGCCAAAAAGTTTGGACACTCCTGCCCTACAACATGGCTTCCTTTGGGTTCCCTGTCTTCTTCAAATGCTTGACAGCCCAATCCTAACTTAAAAAAAAAAAAACCAGCCAATGCAGCCGTACCAATGGAGCGTTAGCCATATCCTATGTGGGGGAACAGTCACAGAGTTCTCTTTGAAATGCTTCTACTGCCTAAATGGGTCTTTCAGATCTCAACCAGCCATTTTCTGGTGCGGGTCCAAAGACAGAGGGAACAGGGATAAGATCCCGGCAACAGGTCCATCAGTTAGAAATGGACTGATGTCATTTTTTTTTTTTAAGTTTGTGCACTTGAATCCATACGCTGCCACAAGAACAGAATTCGAAGTGGCATTTTTGAATGGATTAATTTTTACCATCACTTGTCCTGTTCATTCTTGCCAATAGCTGACATTCAACCTGAAATAGTTTGCCTTGCTCTCTTGGCTAATATGCTTATTAAAGGAAACATTTCCAAGCCAAAAGGACCAGAGCACACGGTCACCACCTCCTCTTCCTCTTCTGCACTACAGCAACTAAAATTAAGCTTCTGGCTCCTTTTACAGATAGGATTTGGACTCAAAATTCCAGAAAGCTGCCAAAGCCATTTTTTGATTCCTGAGCAAAATGTAAAAGTCAGACAACACTGTCCACCGAAGGTCAAGGATGGTTATATCTGCAGAACACCTTGACAATAAATGCTGTGAAGTGCTGCATTTCATTTCAAGCAGGTAACTTGAGAAAGTAACTGCAAGGTGTTTTCCTCCCCCCCCCCCCACCGCAGATTTTCCAACAGTGCATTGGTGGTTGGCAACTTTCAGTCTCGAAAGACTATGGTATAAGCCTACAGCACCCAGTATTCCCAGGCGGTCTCCCATCCAAGTACTAACCAGGCCTGACCCTGCTTAGCTTCCGAGATCATGGTATAAGCCTACAGCACCCGGTATTCCCAGTGGTCTCCCATCCAAGTACTAACCAGGCCTGACCTTGCTTAGCTTCCAAGATCAGACAAGATCAAGCATGTGCATGAATTGCTCCCTTGTAACTGGGCAAAGAGGCACCTTTTAAGTGACGTACTTATATTTAGCAAGGGGAGATGCCAGGCATGGCATCTTTTCCAGTGGCTGTCGCTGGTCTTACTTCTCCATCTCGTGTTAAACTGTGAACCCTTTGGGGTGCAGAGCACCATTTATTGATGGGTAGCCCAATCCTGAGCTGCACAGTGCACAGGGCTGCGGCAGCAACAAAAATGGCTTGCCGCTGCATCCTGCACGCTCCAGGTAGCCGCTGCCTCCTCCTCGGGAGAAGGGGACTTTTGTCCCTTTCCCCCCCGGTAAACTGAGTATAAACCCGCAATGGGGCTACTCAATTATATGTCAACCCGAAGGCTGGCACAGAGTTCAGAGGAAAGCTCCACCAGTCCCACCTCCCTCCCCCCGCCGGTACACCTCCTTCCCACCCTTTTCCCACCCTCCGTCCACCTGCCCAGGAACACCTCCTCCCACACCCACACCTACCTCTCTGCTGTTTGGCAGTCTGCATCACTGTCGAGCAGCGGAACTTCAGCACTCCGCTGGCGCTAGCCCAGTACTGGCCAGTACTGGGATAGCACCAGCACTAGGTCCTGCAAATGTGCCTTACAGCACATTTGAAACAGAGCGTGCCGGCAGTGAGCAGGCGTGCATTTCATAGGATTGGGCCCTCAGTTTGCTATGTAACTGTTTGGTGGACAACTCTTGCGGAAAAGCAACATACAAACATTCTGATAAAAATAATAACTGAAAAAGTTACCACGCCTGAAAAAGTTGCTTCTCACAAATCCAGTCTGTAACAGCAGTAGGACTGCTATGTAAACCTCAAATTTGCACAAAAATACTGATAAAGGTGTTGTTACCATTTGTTACTTGCAACCAAGGAATCCTGCAAAACACAGAAGTGCTTTGACAAGATCCACTATCTCCCAGATCTACCAGACTATGAGCTTCGGCCACCTGCAAGAGGCCTCCATTCATGTCAAGGTAGAGAAAATGGGGTATACATTTGCTTTCCATGTACTGCATGACGCAGGGCCTGAGCCAGAGCTTGTGCACTCCAGCTTACTACTGGTGTGTACTTTCACAGACGTGCCATAAGGCACATTTATGAGCCTTAGCAGTACCAGAGCTAGCCCAGCGCCAGAGTTAGCCCAGCATTAGCCCTGGCTGAGGAGACATGAGTTGGGGTGTGGGGGCAGGTGGGGAGGAGGCAGAAGGTGGCAGTGGAAGGTGGGATGAGAGAACAGGAGATCTGCTCCACCAGATCCTGAGCCCCGTTTCGGGCCAACACAGGACTTTCCAATTCACAGGCTGCCCGGGGTGTGCTGGATGCTGCAGTAGCCATTTGGGCACTGAGGCAGTTCCGCACGCCGGGTAGTTCAGGATTGAGCTGCCTGTCTATTTCCAGAGGAAGAAGGCATCGTGTTAGCAGACCACAAGGGAGTAGTGCTAAAGTGATAAGAACAAATGACAAAATTCTTGAAACATTATCAGCCACAGGAAATTAACAAGAAAGGCAGTAGGTACTGCTTTAAACATCCTCTAATTCAGGGGTGTCAAACATAAGGCCTGGGGGCCAGATGTGGCCCTCGGAAACTTTTTATCTGGCCCTTGGGCTCTCAGCTGCTAAGCAATGCTGAGGTGCAACCGCTGAAAGGGTGGCCCACATGATAATTGGGCTCTCCCATATCTTGAAATATGATCAAGATTTGTGTATTTTCTCTCCTGTCATTAGCAGCTAATGAGTTCCTACTTGAGAACAGAGTGTTTATTTCTGGTTTTGACCTGTTTAATGACATCACTTCCTGTGTAATGACATCACCTCCGGTCCTCAGCGGGCATCATGAATGCTTTTCGGCCCTCTGTATGACATGAGTTTGACACCCCTGCTCTAATTAATCCTTGAATACTGTTGTAAAATGGCAGGGCGGAAATCAATTCATCAACATCATGTAACTTCAGCAGGGAGAAGTGGTAGAGAAACCAAATGCCTGTGGTGCCATCACACACTGATAACACAAACCTTCAGCTGGACTTTTTGCAGACCTATGTTAGAGCCAAAGCAGATCACGAGACACTGTACAGTATAAATAGAGCTGCCCTCAGGATACCCTCATTGTGGGGTTGATCGGTGTACAGGCAGTATTGCAAGCCTAAAGCCAAAACAGAGGCTGGAGAAGAAAAGGGCACTACTACCTCTTTCCATTAAGGTTTCTGCCTCAAAATAAAATGGACTAGGACAGAGGTGTTAAACATAAGCCTACTAGGATTTGCAACCTGAAAAATTGTGCCCTGGTCAACTCCTTGGAGGAGGGGCTGGCTATAAATGTATCTCCCCACACTTATTAAAACATAAACAATGTAATATGTACATTGAATATGCTATCACAAATTACAACAAATGTTTCTATTTCATTATGTTGTCCGTCACCACTTGTTTTACATACTTTCAACAGATTTATTGCAGCTATATGGTGTTCTGTGCTACATATACCTTGTTTATACCTTGTTTAAGGCCACATCTGGAGTACTGTGTCCAGTTCTGGTTGCCACATCTCAAAAAAGACACAGTGGAAATGGAAAAGGTGCAAAAGAGTGACTAAAATGATTACTGGGCTGGGGCACCTTCCTTATGAAGAAAGGCTACAGCGTTTGGGCCTCTTTAGCCTAGAAAAGAGGCGCCTGAGGGGGGACATAACTAAGACATACAAAATTATGCAGGGGATGGACTGAGTGGATAGAGAGATGCTCTTTACACTCTCACATAACACCAGAACCAGGGGACATCCACTAAAATTGAGTGTTGGGAGAGTTAGAACAGACAAAAGAAAATATTTCTTTACTCAGCATGTGGTTGGTCTGTGGAACTCCTTGCCACAGGATGTGGTGACGGCATCTGGCCTGGACACCTTTAAAAGGGGATTGGACAAGTTTCTAGAGGAAAAATCCATTACGGGTTACAAGCCATGATGTGTATGTGCAACCTCCTGATTTTAGAAATGGGCTATGTCAGAATGCCAGATGCAGGCGAGGGCACCAGGATGCAGGTCTCTTGTTATTAGGTGTGCTCCCTGGGGCATTTGGTGGGCCGCTGTGAGATACAGGAAGCTGGAATAGATGGGCCTATGGCCTGATCCAGTGGGGCTGTTCTTATGTTCCTATTCTACCAACACTGCAAAGTTTAGCAATTAATTTCTAAAGAGAGAATGGAATCCAGTCCTGCCTGGAGACCAGGTCATTTTATCTGGAAGCACTCACTGTAATCCTGCATTGGAGTCCAAGGTTACTCAGTGGTGAGCAAAATGTTTGTTGAACAGATCCAGGCCACCCTCTGTACATTCCATGTTCCATGACTGATTTTTCTAGCATTCTTAGCAGGTTCCATGTTGAAACCCTGGCTGGAACAATGTCTTTTACAAACTGTATTGAGGGCTGAAGCCACTGAGGTTTCCAAAAATGCATAGAAAACATGTTCCGGATAAAATCTGCTTGGAAGAGTCTTATCAGAAATGCATGCATGGTAACCATTCTTTGCCTTTTTCATCTAGTTGTGCATGTTAAAGGATGTACTTAAATTCTATCTGCTGGTGCCTCTTTAAGCTCAGACCCCCCTCTTCAAAGAGGCCACAAAAACATCAACTGCCTTGCAAAAGGGAAGATAAACATTTTTTCCCCCCAAAATACTGTAAGCCACTTGGGGTTCCTGGACTAGAGTAGGATATAAATAATAATGCTGTGGTAAGCAACCCTGCTGGCTCCAGTGGGGGAGAAAAGCAGGATAAAAAATATAAATAAATAAATTTTACAGCACAGCATATACTTGTATATTCTGATGCACATCCATGGAGTTCAATAAGACTTGCTCCCAGGCAAGTAGATTTAGGACTGCAGCCTCAATTACATACATGTTAGCAAAGCTTTTTGAATATTTTGAATACTGAATTCATAAGGTGGTTATTAGCTAGTAAAAGGTCCATTGCTATGACAGCAAGCAAGCATATTGGATTGTACCCAAATTCTCTCCTCTCTCTCCTGTCCCTGCGCCCTCTGAAAATCTGCTCCTGAGATCTGGATCACCCTCAGGAACAAGATGGGATATGGTACAAGATGGGTGGAGAGGGAAGGAGGAATTGCCAAATATCACATCAGAAAATGACTGTGGAAGAGGGTTTGCATACAACCAGTAGCGTAGCTATGGGGGGGCAAAGTAGTAAATACCGCAGGCATCGCAATACGCTGTGTAACCAGCCCCTCCTACTGGCCATTTAGTTGCCTTCACTGCCCAGAATGGCTGTGACAAAGCAGGGGGGGGCAGTTGCATTGTGTGTTGTGGCGCCTGCAATATTTACTGCACAACCACCCACTGTAGCTACCCTACTGCATACAAAACATTGACAAGAACCTTGTGGGGAGGGGGGAGTGAGGTTGCCATGCATCATCTTACTCCCCCAGTGGGAAGTCCAACAGAGGTAACCAAGTTATCTCCTTTTGGGTACAGAGGGCAGGTTTTGACCTCACAACAGAGCCTCCTAGTTTGATTCTTGCCTTTCCCTAATAGAAGTGAACGATAATTATTTACCCGTGGGTGCAATCCTAAACCCTTATGTCAGTGCTTTCCAGCACTGACATAAGGGCAATGCAACTCTGAGGTAAGGGAACAAACACTCCCTTACTTTGAGGAGTAACCACCCAACTGCCGGAAGCTGCACATGTCCCATTGGCACCACTATGCCAGTGCTAGAAAGCACTGACATAAGGGGTTAGGATTGTGCCCTGTATAGGAAAATATGTAGGGGATAGGAATAACCCTGTTTCTACCCCTAATAGAGAAGGCTTCTGAGAATCAAGCCTTCTGCTATCACCCAGGTTTATTATTCAATGCTGTTCATAATTTTAGTTATCAATCTCTGAGACAACAGCCAACCCTGGTATGAGGCTTAAGGTTCAGCAGCACTGAGGCAAGACCAGCTTCATAACCACAGATACAATAAAAGCAGTTAACCTTGATCAGAAAGTTTCCACTAAGATTAGAATGCTAAGGCAAGGAAACTCCAGAGACAATAAAAACCGACGAAGCGAGCTGCCCTCAGAGTATTTTAGCTTCACTTCTGATTCCACCACAAAGAGGATCTGCATTTCCTGGGGCTAGAATGCACTGCTGTGCCCACAGATTACACACAGGGAGGCAGAAGACTGCAAGACCATTTCGAGTAACCTATTTGCCATTCCTTCTATCAGACAAACAAGAGACAGAACTGCCCAGCACTGAGGAAAAGCAAAGGTGTTTTAGAGCTACCAAATTCCAGGTGGGGAAAAAATTTAATGGAGACAGCAACTAATTTATGGTTATATTTTTATCGCACCTTCCTCCAAGGAGCTCGTGACAGCACACACGGCTCTCCCTTCTCCCAAAACACACAGAAGCTTTTATCTTCACAACAACTCTTCCAGGTGGAGTAGACTGGACAAGGGTTAATGGCCCAAGTTCACCCAATGAGTTCCACAGCTGAATTGCATCAGTGCAGAGCTCTAGCCTTTGGGTATAAACATATGGCCACAGACCAGATATGACCCACCGAAGCTCTTTATCTGGCCCACATGATAATTGCGCTTTCCCTGAACCACCCTTTCAGCAGCATCACTTCCGCTGAGGCTCTGGAAGGGAGAGATGGAAGGATGCCTCATCAGAAGTCAAGCAACACTATAGGGTAGTGTTTCTCAAACTGTGGGTCAGGACCCACTAAGTGAGTTGCGAGCCAATTTCAGGTGGGTCCCCATTCATTTCAATATTTTATTTCTCATTTATTAGAGTTAATGCTCCCATGGTATGTGACTGAATTTGAGGAAATGTTACAGATCTGTACTTTGAACAGGCTACTATGTATATGCTTTTAACAATGATAGTCAATGGGACTTACTCCTGGGTAAGAGTGAGTACGATTACAGCCTAGGATTGTTAAAAATGTTCCTGCTTGATGATGTCTCTTCTGGTCATGACATCACTTCTGGTGGGCCCTAACAGATTCTCATTCTAAAAAGTGGGTCCTGGTGCTAAATGTGTGAGAACCACTGCTATAGGGAAAGGGGGCAACCTTTTCAGCAGTGCTGCTTCCGCTGAAGGCATCCCTTGGCACAGCACCTGAGCTATTAATTGGGGTCTCCCAGAGTTATACTTGAGCTCTCCCGTATCTTGCAAATAGTATCAAGATTTGTGTACTTTCTCTTCCTTCATTTGCAACAAATTTCTTATTTTTGGCCATCATCTGCTTAATGACATCATTTCCAGCCCTCAACAGTTTCCATAAATGCTACTTGACCCACTGTATGAAATGAGTTTTTGCAAAAACAGACATGAGGCATGCTCCTGTCTCTCTTGCCTAGAAGCAGGTTCCTTTACTTCTATGGCTGTGATTTTTAACCAATGTACAGTGGCACATTGGTGTGCCGCAAATGGATCTCCAGGTGTGCAGCTGGAGTTAGGGGGAGGGTCATTTATTAGTAGGGCCATTGGGGGATGTGAGCCTCCCACCAGCAGCATGGTGGCCCTTGTCAATTGTCCAAAAAAAACTGATGGTGAGACTTGACAATATTAGTGCCTTGTTAATGTGCTGTGAGATAAAAAGGTTGAAAACTGCTGACTGATGGTACACCGTCAGTATAGTAGTTGGCAACCTTCAGTCTCGAAAGACTCTGGTATCACGCTCTGAAAGGTGGTTCTGGAACTGGAACAGCATCTAGTATGGCTGAAAAGGCCGATTCGGGAGTGACAATCCCTTCCACACTGGGAGCAAGTGCAGTCTGTCCCTGGTCTGTCTCCCTGGCTGTGGGCCTTCCTTCTTTGCCTCTTTGCCTCAGACTGTTGGCAAAGTGTCTCTTCAAACTGGGAAAGACAATGCTGCACAGCCTGCCTCCAAGCGGGCCGCTCAGAGGCCAGGGTTTCCCACTTGTTGAGGTCCACTCCTAAGGCCTTCAGCTCCCTCTTGCAGATGTCCTTGTATCGCAGCTGTGGTCTACCTGTAGGGTGCTTTCCTTGCACGAGTTCTCCATAGAGGAGATCCTTTGGGATCTGGCCATCATCCATTCTCACGACATGACCGAGCCAGTATAGTCATATACCGACCGTCAGTATAGTACACCACTGAATACCTAACAGTAAGACATCAGAGCTGTGATCATAAAAATACAATCAGAACCATGAACTCTTGCCATCAATTTATTCTGAAGTACATGCACTCACTTCTGCAAACAAAGGGATGTATTTCTTAGATCAGAAGCCATTTTAAATAAAAATGTACACTAAGAGCTGTAGTACACACAACCAACAAAGTGACAGGAGAGGCAGGAAACTGGCAGCGTAGTCTGCTCAGCTGCTAACCATAACTATTACTACTGATGTATTACTTTTCCCATGATTTACAACTATTCGTGATGGATATGTGAAAGCTGAACCTCTGAATTCCAGCTGCTGGGAGAGTTCCCTTACCCCGAGTACCATCCCTCTCTCCACCTCTTCCATAAATGCAACATATACTCTGCTTCAACGAGTGTTCAGGACCCATAAAACAGGGAAAACATTTGCCCAGTCAGAGCAATGGCAGAAATATTGTTCTCCTAATTTGGCTTTATGACATTATTGCATAGAGCCACATCTGATTGGCTATGTGATGATGGGATAACATCATGCTATAAAAAAAGAAGCAGCATTATACGTAAATGAAACTAGAACCCTGGTTGCCTACAAATAAGCTAGTAAAGTTCAGGCTACGCCCTTTGAGCCTAAAACCTCACTCTTTCATGTGCCATCAGGGGGCTGCAGCTGCATAATCTATCTAACCTTCAAAAAGCAAATAAAGGATAGACTTATATCATTACAAAGAATCAAAAATCATCAAGAAGTCCTACACACATGCTTACAAGGTAATACTTAAAGTAAAGAATACAGGATGACATTACTCCACACAGCTCCGAACTATCACAAACTCATTAGTATACAACATATTTTATTTATTTTTATTTATTCACATTTTTATACCTCCCTTCCTCCAAAGAGCTCAGGGCGGTTTACACAGCTGCTCCTCCCCTCCTTCTTGTCCTCACAACAACCCTGTGAGGTAGGTGAGGCTGAGAGAAAGTGACTGGCCCAAGGTCACCCAGGAAGCTTTGTGGCTGAGGGGGGATTTGAACCTGGATCATCCAGGTCTAAGTCCACCTCCCAAACCACTACACCACCCTGGCTCTCTCTCTATGTTATTCTTAACATACAGTAACAGGGCTTGTTTTGTTTTGCCCAATCCTATCCCCCACTAGCTTGCATGCTCTGCAGACAGAGCTTGCTCTGCATGCAGTGCTGGGGGGCAACCAGATAGCCCGGAAGAGGTACATAAAAGTCATGTTTACATACTTCCCCATAAGCCTCCTGGTTGCCAATGGGTCTCTTTGGACCAACGCCAGCTCCAAGGAGCCTCTGTGGGTGTGTCACTCTGGGAATAGTGGGATAGGATCTTGGTGTGCATGCCTGCCATTGAGATTTTCCCCTTCCTGCTGCTGAATTGCCCCAGTTCAGCTCGGTCCCTTCTTCGATTCTCTCCCAAATCACCCTGCCACTACTGACCATCTAGGAGCCACTGACATGTACCTGGAGCCTCTGGCCATTTGCACCAGTGGTTTCGAACCATATGGCAGTGGTATAGTTTTTGCGCCACTGGAATGGGGCTTATTGGCAGCAGATCAAGAGATGCACTGCTGTCAGCCCTGAATAGGATTCAGCTGTTAATGTCATTTAGTAGCCCTGCACATAGAAACAGAAAGAAATCTGATGACATATAGGAGCTTGATAATGAGTGTGGTAAAGGAAATCTACTAGTCCTCAAGAAGGCTGGAGCAGAAGCAAATACAGAATAGATACACCATCAGTGAAGAACACAGGGAGCATCTCCGAATCATCTGCACCGAACACAGACTGGGAAGACAGGTTTTCCATTGGTTTTTCTCGTTTTCCCATTTTAGGTTTCTTGACCTATTTGTTAAGACAAACAGTCATTCAAATACATTTATGTATTTATTGAATACATCCCAAATTATGCATTTACATACATAATTATATGTTTACCGAACACACCAGAGAGGAGATAACCCTTGACAATTCTGTGTTAACACCCAGGGCCTTGTGGAAGATAAGTATTGGTGAACCAATTGAAAACAGTGACTACAAAGTTATCCAATCTGTATATAACTTGAAAATTTCCAAGGTAATTCGATATAGACACATCAGTTTAAAAAAGATGTGACTGCTAAAAAATGAAAAGGCTAGTACTGAAAAGGAAAGTCAAGGGTGTCCAATCTCTCTAAAGTGCATGGAGGTTGTTTAAAACCACAATCATGGTTTTAGACTAGACTAGAATGTGGAACATAAGTAGCAAAGGCTACTTGGAACATAAGTACATAATGTGGAACATAAGCAGCAATGGTAAATACATCAAAAGCAGAAAATCTGCAGGGGAGATGGCCGGGCCATGAGATAAAAGGTTACAGAAAATATGGACACTGCAGAGAAGCTGAATGTACCCCTTGCATCGTCTTCTCCTCAAAAGATTTAGACCAGATCCGTGCCTGAACTGACCTTCTCAGGGGTCTGAAGAACAGAGTCAAATAGAAGCAACCAAGTATGAGGTTCTAGAGCAGTGATTTTCAATTCTTTTCATCTCATGGCACACTGACAAGGCACTAAAATTGTCAAGGCACACCACCAGGTTTCTGACAATTGAGAAGGCACACCATGCTGCCAGTGGGAAGCTCACATTCCCTATTGGCTCTACGAATAAATGACCTTACCTCAAATTCCTGTGGCATACCTGTGGACTACTTGTGGCACACCAATGTGCCACGGGACAGTGGTTGAAAATGGTTATTCTAGAGCATACCAAGAAATTAAACATTAGTACAGGGGTGTCAAACATCAGGCCCGGGGGCTGGATGTGGCCCGTGGAAGCTTTTAATCTGGCCCTCAGGCTCTCAGCTGCTGAGCAGTGCCAAGGCATTACTGCTGAAAGGGCAGCCAACATGAAAATTTGGCTCTGCCATATCTTGAAATATGATCAAGCTTTGCATATTTTCTCTTCTGCCATTTGCAGCTAATGAGGTTCTAAGTGAAAAGTTTTTATTTTTAGTTGTGACCTGTTTAATGACATCACTTCCTGCCTAATGACATCACCTCTGGCCCTCAGCAGGCATCGTGAATGAAATGAATGAAGGCCCACTGTATGAAATGAGTTTGACACCTCTGCATTAGCACATCATTAGGTTCAGATTAGGTTCATCCACTCAACAGTTCTTAAGGAAACCTAATGAGAAAATGTTGAACTTCTACGTGTTGGCAACCTTCAGACTCGAAAGACTATGGTATCGCGGTCTAAAAAAAAGTTGCATGGTGCAGAGTTGTCAATCCGCTTGTCGGTTTTCACCCTAAACCCCACACGCCCCATGAGGTTAACGGACCGTGGCGAGGCAACACCTTACTGGCTGGGGACTGCCCAGCTTAAGGCGGGCGGTAGCTGCCCAATGAGATGCAATGATCTCTCCCACCGTCGGAAGCAGCCCCTGGCGTCATGCTCTATGCCAATCGAGCAAAGACTTATAACCAGTAAACTGCTGCTTCCTGTGTTGTGCTGACACCGTATGGTGAAGTTGGAGTGTCCTCTCCAGTGCGCGAAGCCTGGGTAAAGAAGGTATGGAGGATAGGCTTTTACCCATGCAGCAAATCCCCCCTCTCCACGTCACTGGAATGGTCCAATGGAAAGGCAGAAGCCAATACGGTTGGTTCCAGCGGCGTCGCAGGAGTTGCCAGAGCGTGACTGTGTACAGCCATGAACTGCCTCAGGGACTCCGGCTCCCGATTTTGCCTCGAGGTTGACTCCTGAAGCCTTTGCAGAGGGTGGGCAGGGAGGAGGCAAATGGAAGTATTGCTCTCCCTCTGCAATACCGGGTAGATGGGACTCGTCAGCCTGGGAAGGCAGCTCATCTAAGAGAAGGAAACTCTGACCTCAAACCTCCACTGCCTTGTGGCTATATCCAGTTGTGGAAAAGGCTTCAGGAGTTGAACTTCTAACATAAGTATATAACTTGCTCTTAACATCAGTCTCCCAGCCAGAGGGCTTAAAATTAGCTAATCTAACATAGGTATTTAATAAGGGACTGAGGAATCCAAGAAATTACCAATCAATCAGCTTAATTATTGTTCCAGGTAAACCGGTAGAAAGTATACGTATGAACCATATAGAAGGAGATTTGCTAAAGGAGAATCAGCATGATTTCCACAAAGGCAAGTGCTGCCTCACTAACCTTCTAGAGTTATTTGAGCGTGTCAATGGGCACATGGGTAGAGATGAGGCAGCTGACACTGTATAATTTGGACTTTCAAAAAGTTTTTGACAAAGTCCCTCACCATGAGTAGATTTAGCAATCATGCAATGAGACAAGTACACGTATGAATTGCTCACTGGGGAAAGAACAGGAAGCAGAAAGTAGAAATAAACTAGAAATTTTCACAAAAAAAGAGAATTGAAATGGGGTCTCCCAAGGATATGTATTAGGAATGGTGCTTTTTAATTTTCTTGTAAGTGACCTGGAGTTAGGGCTAAGCAGTGATTACAGACAGCACCAACTATTCAGCATGGAAAAAAAAACAACCAAAGCAGATTATGGTCCAAAAGGACCTCTTCAAACTGGACAACCAAACAGAAAATGCCAAAAGCATAAAGTGAGGCACATTGGGGCAAAAAAATCCCAACTTCTGATAGACACTGATGGAAATAGACACTGATGGAATTTAAGTTGTCCGTGATGAACCAGGAAAGTAACCTCGGGGTCTGATGGATACCACAATGAAAATGGTGACCCTGTGTGCAACAGCTGTGAAGAAGGCAAATGCCATACTAGGCAACTACTTTTTACCAGTCTGAAAATCTCCACTGACTGACACTACAACCTGTCAGGCACTCCACTCCCCCAGTTTTTGCACTGTTAGGCAACTGAGAAGCCAAGTGTTATCCTCTAAGTGGGCTGCATTAAGTCATATTTCAATTGCTTTTATTTGTCCCAGGTTTTTTCCATCAGGGAGAGCAAGCTCAGGCCTGTTTAGCAAGGCAACTGCATCCTTCACCTGGATCAAACCCCTGGGATCTGGGATTGGTGATCTGGAGCCAGGAATCACCCTGGAGCAGGGGTCTCCTCAGGGGTAAGGGCCTCCTCAGGAGTAGAACCTGGGCACTATCAGGACTGGGATCCCAGGCAAGTCACTTCCCTGGGAGTAGGCCCTAGTGCCTCCTGGGAGAAGTCAGCAGCCACGTGGGCAGAAGGGGTGGGGCTGGACCAGAACAAGGCGAGCCTCATAAGGGGGCTGGACAGCCTAGGGAGAGGTCGCTCCTCTCCAGTTGGGAGAGGGATTGCAGAGGAGGCCGGAGGGGGTAGCCACCCCGGCCTTACTCAGCCAAGAGAGGCTTCAAGGAGAACTTTGCTAGCCTCAGCCCTGGAGGGAAGGGCCGGAGGCTGGGAACCACCCAATGCTAGACCCACCTGGGAGCTGGGGGTGAAAACCGGAGGGGCGAGGCTGCTGCCAGAAGGACCCCATCTCAACTACCCACATTGGAGGCCAGCTTATCAAGGGGCAAGACCGGAGGTACAAGGGGCCCTCCAGAGGACAGCTAAGCTAACCTCCGACAACGCTGCGACAGCATCGGGAACCCCTATCCCTTTCCGACTGGCACTGACCGGGGAACCCTGCCGGAACCTGCAAGGGGTCGGGAAGGAGTGGGGAACGCGCATATAGGTCGTCGACGCCGCGAGTCTCTGTAAATCAAAGGGGCCTGTGATGTAACAGGCCCCATGAATGTCAAGAGTTTAACCAGAGTAAATCGTCTATACAAATCTGCTGTAACTGCCTCCTGTCCTTCTGTCCGCCGACGACCTGCGCGCATCGTCCGGGTAAGCCCCCCGTGCCCGGGCACCCCCAAGGGGGCGGGGTCTCCGCCCGCCATGAACATCACAGTGACCCATAAGTGACACAAGCCTGCCACACAGCCAACCAGCATAATCCGTCACACAGAGCTTAAAACAGCAGGGTGGCTAAGTAAAAATGTGTAACTGAGTGAAAGGAGTTAAGTCACTAAAACACAGTTTCAGACACCTTGTGTTTGTTTTTCTTTTGCATTGCCACATTCATCCTCCTCATCCCTAGGTGAGGCCCTCCAGAAGACAGGGGTATATCTACCTGTGAGGAAGAAATCATACATGCTAACAACCTTCACTATAAATACTGAACTCATTCCCTGGCTAAGGTGACAAATAAAACAAAATACAGTATGATGCAAAGGGCAGTACAAAACGTCTGTGACCCAGACTCAGCTAACGTTAGTCAAGCTCATCAAAGGGGCTTACAACGGTCGCAACTAAATGAAGCCCAATCACAGACGGCTAGCTCCCACATTCTGCTACAGGAAACGTCAGCACTAGCTTAGCAGTCTGAGTAACCAAATTTGTGTTGCTGGCAAAGAAAACCTCAAGGAAATAGAGGAATTCCCCCCCCCCCCGGAAAAAGACAGGTTACCTGTATTTCTAGTTCAGCATTGCTAAAATGGTCACATAGAGGAAGTTCTTTCTGCTGCAACGTTCACTTTTGAGATCTTTTCTATCAGAGCAGAGAACCTGATGGACTGCGGAAGGAACAAATCAAACCTCGCTTCTCGCACAGGAGACTCGCGAGGAGACTCACTTCTCCTTTCTTGTCTGCACAAGCCATCACCATCAAAAGTAAAGAGAAAACCCAGGGAATTCGACAGCTGTGCACAAATTTTGTCCCTGTGCACTGCCCACTCAAAAATGAAGACTGAGCTAAAGCTGGACAAGGCTGTCCAGATCATTCCTGAACGTCTGGTTACCCTAACTGTAACAGATGGTCAGACATGGCAGCTATAGTTTTAACCAAGCAAGCCACTAATTTAGTCAATATTTACACATTTTAAACAATGCAGTAGTTACAAAGCTAGGGTAATTTGCACTTCAGAGAACTGGAGATAGTGGCAATTCCCAAGGGGCATGCAGCCATTTATCCTCATTAACTCCAGGTAAATGGATGAGACACTTGGTCTATAGTTTTTTTTTCTTCTACTAAAAAGAATGTCTGCTATTCAGCAGTCCTCTGTCGCTTGAAAGAAATACAGAAATTTAATAGTCTAGATTATTTCAAAGCGCCTGGAGTCAGGTATTACTAGGTCTTTGAAGTGTTATAGATCTTCATTACCACTAATCAAGTCACAGCAACATCCTACACATTTTTATTAATGCATCTATACAACAGCAGCAGCCAGGGAGCTCCTGGGAGGAGAGCTTGACTTGCCCGTGCAAGAACTGCTGCGGCAACAAAACTTTCTCCAATGAGGTTTTAGCGCCCTCACTAAAAGTCAGGTAAGTCTGAGAACAACAGATCTGAGAAGCAAACTCCGTTCGACAAGCCAACACCTGAGCACTGAAGGCTGTGATGGGATCTCTTGCACAGAAAAGCTATCAGATTACTACTATCAGATTACCAAAAGCATGCTGTGAATCGGAGACCCACCTTCCTTGTTTCATTGTCTCCATTCTACGCCCCTTTCTCTCTCTCACATCTCCACCCATTATCCCTCTGCTACCAGCTTTTTAGCCCACTTTCTTCACCACAACCCTGACTTCTGTTTCTCAGTACACTTCACAGTCTCCCTGTTCCTTAGCTCCCCTCCCGCTGTGGCCCTCTGAACTCCCCAGTGCCCCTTCCTATCCTGAGCAGACAGTTCTTTTTCCTATTCAACACACTATGATTTTTCTTCCAGTCAAATTGATTCTCCGTTTCACTCACAGAAGCTACAGTGTTTGTCAGGATTCTATTGTCAGCATTTGCATCCCTTAAACCAGGGGTCTCCAAACCCCAGCCTGGGGGCCAGATGCGGCCCGCGGAGAGCCTCTATCCAGCCTGCGGCCAGTCTCTGATCCCCTGAGAGCCTTTGGCCCAGTTGACCAAACACAACCAGAGTTGGGCTTGTGGGGTGGAGGAATAGGGCTCCATTTAAGTGTGTGCTTTATTTCTTGGGCTATGTTCGTGCTTGGAGAAATCATGGACATTTGAGCCCATTCATTTCAGTCATTCATCTAAGTTCCATCTCGAATGTATTTATTTAAATTTTATATTTCATTTCTTTTCCGGCCCTTGACACCATGCCAGATATTTGATGCGGCCCTCTGGTCAAAAAGTTTGGAGACCCCTGCCTTAAACCAGCAGTCACCAACTCATGACCGCTATGTAACAAAAATGTGGTCCCCATTCAGACAGCAGCTTACCGTTTTGCCTCTGCGTGGCTCATATTCCGAGTAGATCTGGGCATCAAGATGCTCTGGGCAGTTGCTTCTGTTGCCCAGCATCCCAGAAGACTGTGCAATAGGACATGTGACTGCCCAAACCATCCTGGTGCCCAAATCTACTCAGAAGATGAGCCATGCGGAGGCAGAATGATAAACTCCACTCAAGGAGCAGAAGGCTTTCCCCAAACCCCGAATCCGGGCCCCGGGCCAGGGTTTGGAGAAACCTGCCCTAAACAATTTAAACATTCCATGACATCAAAGAATATCAACCAATGGCTGACAGCAGTTTCTGTTCTATAATAGTCAGCTAAACCAGCTGGCTCCTCTTTAGATTATGAAAAACCTGCAAGTGAAGATATACTACTGATACTACCGGAGATTTAAATCTTTAAAGCTGCCATGTACTAGGGCAAAAACAGTCCAGAGTTGTCAGCCGAATTGAATGCTGACAGGATCTGCCAGCAGCATGACTTGCTGATGTACAGGAGCGTTAATTTTCCGGAAGAGCCTCTATATACAAAATGAAACTGCATCTCCCGCTAACAGGAACACACTTAAACCTATGGCATCTCTGCAGCTGCACTTTCAATGTACAATAGCAACCATAAGCTGAACATTGGTTTCTTCTAATGTGTGGTTCCACCTAACTACTACCAGATCAGCCCTGTAGTACTTCAACTCTTCTGTTACACTGCGTGGGCACTTTCAGCAGAGGTGGCCCAGTACTCTGGCACCTGAAAGACAGGCACTACTCTATGATGTGTTTCCTCAGTATATTTAAGTGACACGTTACTACACAACTTTGTGGAGTAGCGTATTTTTCTATGGATAGCTTCAAACAATATTCACAGATCCATAACTGTTACTGCCCTGCAAGGAAGAAGAGAAGTTTTATATTTGTAGATTTTAACTGATGCAGGTAGTCTTATGGGCATCTTCAGAGGCCAAAAGGTGAGCTAAAAATCTCCAGAATAAATAAATGCATGCATGGTACTTTGCAAAGAATTAGAAGGTACCTGCCCCCCAAAACATTCCACATTCTCTTACATGGGGGAAATCAAAGCAGCAAACTGGGGTTGAGGCTAGACTAGCATCCTGCTCCTGAGAACCCTAGCCATTGAGAATGAAGATTGGTCCTCTCTGCGTTGACCTGTTTGTTGGCCACACCACACTTCAGCATGATGGAGGCTGAGAACTGGCATTTACAGCCTGTATAATCGAAGAACCCAACCTATGCTCACTGAAATTATACCATGTCACAAGAGAGAAGGAAAGACCAAAGTGTAGATGGCAGATAAACACAGGTGCAATTAATGCCCAAGCCCAGATGACTCAGCTGAATGCCACAAACACAGCAAAATACTTCCCCTACTACAAACGGACACTGAACAGAACCCCCCCACTCCTTTCCCAAGGGACTCGATGTGCAATAAACTGCAAAGCAATCTACTCACATATCTTACCTCCAATCACGCACACGCACACCAATGAAATGAATAGAAACCAATGGGGGGGAGAGAGTAAGGGCAAGCTTATTACAACATTATAATGATGTAACGGGGAAAATGTATAGAGAACAAAAGGATGCTGAGATAGAGAGCTTAGTGAGTCACAGAGGGAACCAAACAGAGCACTGGAGTTAGCACAGAGTTCATTAAAGAAAGCAAAAAGAGGGGTAGATAAGAAATCTAGTCCACTACGAAATGGGTGTGGTGTATTCACACAACGTGACAGATTATAGGGATATTTAATGGACTTTGGAAGCCCTTTTTCTTAGAAACTGGAGCCACTTTGCTTAGTTTTTCCAAGCTGTAATTCCCCAAATAATGCTCTATCTTTTTCGGCTGCTTCTTTTTCTAAATGGAAGTGCAATGCTATGTACATTACAAACAAGAGAATTTGAAAGACCGTATGTATCCATTCATCAGGTGAAGGCGAGAGCAGATGTTGTTTCCGTGCCACTTTCCATGGACTGAACCATCTAAGAGCACAATCCTGAGCTCTCCAGTGCTGGCAGTACATGCATATGTTCTCTGGGAGTCGAGAACACGCTGCAAAGCATGTTCGCGGCACCTGGGAAAAAGGAACATCAGTGCTGGGCTTCAGAGCACAGAAGACATTGACAAGAAGTAGCAGGAAGTAAGCAAAGCTGCTTCTTGGCAGTGAGGCTTCTTGGGGAGGGTGGGTGGGAAGGGAGCGGAACTGGGTGGGGAAGGGCCGGGAAGGGGATTGGACTTGGGAGGGGGTCTGACGCCAGAACCTGTGCTCTCTCCCCAGCTGCAGAGCCCTATACGAGTCTCCTTGGTTCTCTGCACCCACTCAATAGCGGGTACATGGCCAAAGAGACCTATTGGAACCACAGCTCCCTTGGAGTAAAATGCTCCCCTAAACCAAGAAGACTCCAGCAGCTGCCTTGCTGCCCATAGGATTCAGCGGCGGCCATTTCAGCATCCCCTGTGTGCCGAGGAGCTTCAAATTGGGCTCTAAATTGGAGAAGAGATTATTTTATCCAATGCAGAAGGACGTGAATTCTATATTTCAGATCTATAAACAGCAATGAACATTCCCTCCTCTGATCCTTTGCCATTTTCCAAGAAACAAGAGTTCTTGTACACACACAGTTCCAACAAAGTGGAGTACGTTTACAGACATACTATCAAACGCAATCTATCAAACTACCTAGACAAACTATCAAACTTTCCACTGCCATCAAAGCTGGTACAAAATGAACCTTACAAGATACTTGTGTAGGTAGCTGTAAATACATATATGAAGCAACTAAACCAGCACTTGTTTTGCACTGACTCCTTTAATCTCAAACAGAACACAAATGCATTGAACCACCAACCAAACTACAAGCTTAAGAGCTATTTCACATATCGCGTATGCATATTTTTTCATTCAACTGCCGCAACATCAAGCACGGCCATCAGATAAGAAAGAGCTCTCATATCACTCAGAACAATACCTGATGGCTCAAACATTTAAACTGCAGGTCAGCACATAATGACTGAGTGATGAGCATGTACAGTATGTGAATCTGTGCTGAAGTCACAGTTGGCATCCTTCAGTCTCGGAAGACTATGGTATCGCACTCTGAATAGTGGTTCCAGAACAGTGTCCTCTCCAGTGCACGAAGCCTGGGTAAGGTAGATATGGAGGATAGACTGTTGCCCATGCAGAAAATCCCCCCTCTCCACGTCGCTGAAATGGTCCAATGGAAAGGCAGAAGCCTATATGGTTGATTCCAACGGCGTCGCAGGAGTTGCCAGAACGTGACTGTGTTCAGCCATGAACTGCCTCAGGGGTTCCGGCTCCGGATTTTGCCTCGAGGTTGACTCCTGAAGCCTTTTCCATAACTGGGTGTAGCCACAAGGCAGTGGAGGTTTGGGATCAGAGTTTTCCTTCTCTCAGATGAGCTGCCTTCCCAGGCTAAGGAGTCCCATCTACCCGGTGGCTGTTTAGTCGCCTCTTACGACAAGTACAGCCAAATGGAGGGCCTATTCTTATCCCCAGCCCCCAGGGGAAAGTCACAGCGCAACAGGTATTGCATGCCCATTTATATACCTTCCTCCCTGATCCTTTCCTGAGTCAATTCAAATACGGAGAAAAATCACAGATTTGTACGCACTTGCTCTACCTTTGCACATCAAAAGTTCCATATTCAGCCCATGGCATCTGCAGGTGAACCCAGAAAAAGACTCCTGTCTGAAACCCTGGAGAGCCACTGCCTGCTGGAATAGACCAAGCCGAACTCAATGGATCAGTGAATAAGTTTTCCTCTTGTTCCTGCACAAGCTTCTGAACATACAAATATTCATTAGCAGTTGCTTTCCCACACACAGCCTTCACTTCCCCGAAGGCTTTCTAGCGATGAGTCCAAACCATTCAGAATTTCCCGTACCAGCAAGATTTCTACTTTCCACCTGAAGATCAAATCTGAAGAATATTAGAAACATCCCTAGATCTTGCCCATTAAAAGTGAAATCAGCCCCTGGCAAGTTTGCTCCCTTCCTTTACAGAACAGCTTGTAATGAAATACAGGTATTTAGAGCAACAGTAAGGACGTGGGGAGGAATGTCTTTCTCCCACATATGCTTAAGCAGCTCTCCACAAGATGCAGTAAACAGATTCAGGCAACACTGGCCAAGGTAACCCTACTTCCTGGCACCAGGGCAGCAAGCTGCAAGCACCTTCTGGTCCAGAAAGTACTTGCCTCTACCTTGCACCAAAGCATGCCAGAACCAATACACCTCTGCCTGCATTTAGGACTGAGATGATGCTCTGTGCCTACAGACTTCAAATATTTGCCAAGCCCTCCTGCTCCAGTATGTACTTTCTTACAACTGACTAGGCTGAACGCAGCTGTGGGACCCTGGAGTTTTAAGCACAACACTGGTGGGAGATCACTTAGCCCAGGGGTGCTCAATATGTGGATCGCGATCTACCGGTAGATCGCAAGGCAAAATGTTAATATGTCAGTTTCGTCTAGTGATTAGAGGAGACATATTTAGCTGACACTAAACTGACACTGAAACTGACACTTTAGCTGCTCTTCAGGCATGCAGCAAGGAAACTGAGGAAACTGACTAGACTCCAGCAGGAGCTCCATACATTAAAGGGGGTGTCTGTCAGACGCTTCCTTCCCCCCTGGTAGATCTCCCGGCATTGCTGGGTTTCAAAGTAGCTCTTGAGCCAAAAAAGTGTGAGCACCCATGACTTAGCCTTTCCCCTTGGAAAGGGGCTATTCTGCTCAGAATCACTCCCAAACTGCACACTCCCCTCACTGCCATGGCCTATTGTGACCTACAGGGAGCAGAGAATTGTCCTTTTTGCTTAGGAAAAACTCTATAAACTCTATATGCACTGATAGTGTTGCAGAATAAACACCGTCTGTTCCAATACTTTTCATACCCCCAAACCCTCAGTCTCAACTTCAGGGGTGCTCAGAGTTTTCTGTCTTGCTACAGTCATTTCTCTGCTGACCCCCTCTCTTGCAGCCTGCCACCCTACTGGCCACGTCTCCTGTCCTTGTGATCCATACATTGGCATCCTTCAGTCTCTGAAGACTATGGTATCGCACTCTGAAAAGTGGTTCTGGAACAGAGTGTCCTCTCCAGTGCGCGAAGCCTGGGTAAAGTAGATATGGAGGATAGACTGTTGCCCATGCAGCAAATCCCCCCTCTCCACGTTGCTGAAATGGTCCAATGGAAAGGCAGAAGCCAATACAGTTGGTCGCAGGAGTTGCCAGAACATGACTATGTTTAGCCATGAACTGCCTCAGGGACTCCGGCTCTGGATTTTGCCTCAAGGTTGACTCCTGAAGCCTTTTCCATAACTGGATGTAGCCACAAGGCAGTGGAGGTTTGGGATCAGAGTTTTCCTTCTCTCAGATGAGCTGCCTTCCCAGGCTAACGAGTCCCATCTACCTGTTTAGTACTTATGACAAGTACAGCCAAACTGAGGGCCTATTCTTATCCCCAGCCCCCAGGGAATAATACAGCCCTGTGATCCAATACACCCCAAATTCAGTGCAACCTGTTACTACATCCCATATCAGAGACCCCTCCTCCCACAAATTCCAGCATCTATATCTTAAGTCTCAATGCAATTCTTCCCAACTCTTTCACCATTCCCAGCATATTTTTGCCAAAAACACTCTTGCAAAAACTCTCTCTGATGCAGCTAACCCAGAGAGTCCACCTGCCCAGATCATATCCTGCTAGTCAAGCCACCCCACAGATCCAGACATCTTCTGTCATGCCCTTAACTGCCCCTGCGAACCAAGCTCCAGTGCCGCTCCTCCACTCTGTTGCTGCCATCCACCGCAACCCCAACCTCTCTTCCACAACCTCACAAGCTGGACCCCACATTGTCCAAGTTGCAGAAACTTCAGGAGCACCTTTTCCTTGGACAACCAAACCATTTTTGCTTTTCTGCTCAAATTATCTCACAGCCCTAACATTCCTCAAAGCTGAAGACAATTTCAGCCCAACCCAACTTCAACCCTCAACCCAAACAACTTCTTTAGTTCTCTCTCCTACTACTCCCCACACCCCGAAAGTGTTACCTTCATCTTCCTCAGTCAGCTCCAACATCCCACACTGCCCTATTTGGCTCCCTGCAGCATTTCATTCTGTTTGGCCAGGGTTCAACAAGGCACATGCTTCCAATCAACATGTCAAAACAGTAAGCGCATTTCACTAGCAACTGAGGATCCACAACCACACCTGTGATTAAGGGAGGAAGAGGGCAGGTGCAACTTTTAGAAAAAAAAGTGAGCCCTGGAACCTCTCATATTAGACCTTGAGAAGTTGCCCTCTGCCCAAAGAACCCCACACTCCTATAACCCCCTCCACCCACCCTTAATCAGCTACCACCAAAACAGTGTCAATTCCAAAAGCATAAGAGCTACGTAGGGAGGGGAGAGGCACTCTGCAGATGCTCTGAGGCACCTCTTTTATGACTGCTGAAGTAGTCATAGTTTTTACCCAGTAGTTCCTGTTTTCACCCAGACAATTCAATTTGCTTACATATACATCATTGCATGTTTTTTCCTTCTTACATCATGTAAGCCTTGCCAGTCATACATCACACATCATGTAAACCTTGTCAGTTGCCTTGCGTAGAAAGTTTGGGTGTCTGCTTTTTTATTTAAAAAAGTCAGGCTATATACAAAATAAAAGTAAAGGCAAGGAGAGAGTGTGGGCCTGAATCACTCACCACCTGCACTAAAGCCCTGGCGCATGGATTCTCAATCATACTCCAGCACCCTCCAACCTCTGCCATTGGAATAACTAGATGGGGTGTAAAGCACTAAGTTTTACAGGCACCTGAACGCAGAATGTGCTCCCCTTTGGAGCTATTCCCGGTGATGGGAGCAAAACAGAGGTGTATGCCTGGCTCCAAAGGGGAGGGGTAGGCACCACTTGTATGGCACATTTGGGCACCTGTAAAACCTAGTGCTTTGCATCCCCTCTAGCTCTGCCACTGCCCTCTGTCCCCACCCCATTCCTCATTGGCTAGCCCCAGCATGACATTTCTCCCTGCCACACTCATGGGGTGGTGATGGCCGTGTCAGTCCACTGGAAACAAACACCTGTACACCAGCAGGGCAATATCTTTTACTCGCCCCAGTGAAAACATCACAAAGCAGTAATCAAGCTTTTGGGTCCTACAGAACTCTTCTTCAGGCTGGACCTTAAGACTGCAGAATGGGGGGGGGGGGCAGACCCAAAGCAGGGCAGAATAGTGAAGCTTCTGAAGGTTGGAGCTCTCCCCCCTAGCTCTAGCATAGCTAGAGGGGAGGCAAAGCAGTAAGGGAGCCTCACCACAGTAAGCAAGCGGACCTTCCTCTTCAGAGCCATTCTGGACAGGGGAGCAAAAGAGAGGAGGCCCCCTGCACATGGTGGTGAAGCTTCCTGCAAAACTTAGTGCTTTGCCCCCCTCTAGCTATGCCACTGGCACCCAGAAGAAAGTTTTTTTTGGGGGGGGGGGGAAAGCTGTCTTCTCCCCATCACCTCCCCTATTCCAAGAAAGCCATTTCTTAAGCAATCAATTCCAGATCTGAATGAAGGAGAGTGGCAAGCCAGGATTGAGCAGGAAGGGGAGGCACGTGTGGAGCTTTGGGCTCTAGCCAGCTGCCAGTGACATAGCCAGAGGGGGGAAAAGCACTAAGTCTGGTGAGGACCGGAGACATTCTGGGTGGGGGGAGCAAAATGGAAGTATATGCTGGGATGCCTTCGAAGGGGAGAGGCATGCTGGGATGAGGCTCCCTGCCGGACTTAGTGCTTTGCTTCCCCCTCTGGCTACGCCACTGGCAGCTGGGATGGGGCTTCCTGCCGGACTTGGTGCTCTGTCCCCCCTCTGGCTATGCCACTGGCAGATCAGATGAGGCTCCCTGTGGACTTGGTGCTCTGCCCCCCTCTGGCTACGCCACTGCCCCCCCCCCTGCTGCCGCCGCCGATGAAGAGTCCCGAAGCCGGCTGGCGGCTGGGTGGCATCCTGGGGGCGGCTGCCCCCACAGGTCCTGCGGTCTCCTCACCTCCTGGCGGGGTCTCCCTTGCGCCGGTCCTCCATGGCGAGCGAAGGCTGCGGGGCGGGGCAGCTCAGCCGCCTTCCTCCTCCTCCTCGTCGGGACCCGCGACTCAGCAGCGGCGGCAGGACTCGGAGCCGGCGGGGCTTCCCGGGGCTCGGCGAGCGGCGCGGCGCGGCAGGTCGGCGGGGCTCTGCCCAGCGGCGGGGCTCTGCCCAGCGGCGGGGCTCCCCCTCCCTCGCCCCCCGCCCGGCCACTGGCACCTCCCGGGGGTCCCTCGCGGCGCTCTCCTCCTCCCGAGCGCAAAGGCGCAGGGCGCACTCGCGGCCGCCTCCGCGCCCCGTCCGGCACTTAAAGCCCGAGCCGCGGGGCCGCCCCCTGCCCGCCCTCCGCGGCCAGCCCTCGTGCTCCCTCGGCGGCGGCGGGGAGGGGCCGGGCCGCCTCCGGGCCGCCTCCTGGACGCGCGCTGGCGAGAGCAGCAGCCCTCCGGGTGGAAGGACCGCGCGCCCGCCCCGCCCCGGCTGGGAGGACGGGCAGGGGTCGCCACAGCCACGTGGCCGGCCCCTCCCCGGGTGGCGTAGTGGGGGGGACAAAGCACTCCGGCATGCAGGGGGCACCGGGATGCAGGTCTCTCGTGTGCTCCCCGAGGCAGCTGGTGGGCCACTGGGGGACACAGGAAGCTGGACTACGTGGGCCCCCTTTGGCCTAGCCAGCAGGCTCTTCTGAGGTTCTTATGCATGTAATTAGCCTGTGGAACTCCTTGCCACAGGAAGCTGAATTATATGGGCCTTTGGCCTGAGCTAGCAGGGCTCTTCTGACGTTCTTATGCATGTAATTTGCCTGTGGAACTCCTTGCCACAGGACACTGGACAAGGTGGGCCTTTCATCTGAGCCAGCAGGCTCTTCTGAGGTTCTTATGCATGCAATCAGCCCGTGGAACTCCTTGCCCCAGGAAGCTGAACTAGATGGGCCTTTGGCCTGAGCTAGCGGGGCACTTCTGAAGTTCTTATGCATGTAATTTGCCTGTGGAACCCCTTGCCACAGGACACTGGACAAGGTGGGCCTTTCGTCTCAGCCAGCAGGCTCTTCTCAGGTTCTTATGCATGTAATTTGCCTATAGAACTCCTTGCCACAGGACACTGGGCTAGACGGGCCTTTGGCCTGAGCCAGCGGGGCTCTTCTGAGGTTCTTATGACCCTCAGCGCTGCATGCAACCATCCCCTTCACAGTTCTGTATGCAAGCAGCATACGGAGCCTCTGTTTTGCTCCCCCTGCCCAGAATGGCTCCAAAGGGAAGGGGCCTCTTGCACACTGCACTGAAGCTCCCTGCAAAACTTAGTGCTCTTTCCCCTCCAGCTATGCCACTTGCACCCACTTTTTAGAATGACAGTCTAGCACCACCTTTTTCGACCTTTCTCATTTCATGGCACACTGCCACAGCACTGAAATGGTCGTAAGAACAGCCCCACTGGATCAGGCCATAGGCCCATCTAGTCCAGCTTCCTGTATCTCACAGCAGCCCCTCCACATGCCCCAGGGAGCACACAAGACAAGAGACCTGCATCCTGGTGCCCTCCCCTGCATCTGGCATTCTGACATAGCCCATTTTTAAAATCAGGAGGCTGCACATACACTTCATGGCTTGTAATCTGTAATGGATTTTTCCTCCAGAAACTTGTCCAATCCCCTTTTAAAGGTATCCAGGCCAAATGCCATCACCACATCCTGTAGCAAGCAGTTCCACAGACCAACCACATGCTGAGTAAAGAAATATTTTCTTTTGTCTGTCCTAACTCTCCCAACACTCAATTTTAGTGGATGTCCCCTGGTTCTAGTGTTGCATAAGAGGATAAAGAGCATCTCTCTATCCACTTTATCCTTCTCATGCATAATTTTGTATGTCTCAATCATGTCCCCCCTCAGGTGTCTCCTTTCTAGGCTGAAGAGGCCCAAACACCATAGCCTTTCCTCATAAGGAAGGGGCCCCAACCCAGTAATCATCTTAGTCGCTCTCTTTTGCACCTTTTCCATTTCCACTATATCCTTTTTGAGATGTGGCGACCAGAACTGGACACAATACTCCAGGTGTGGCCTTACCACCGATTTGTACAAAGGCATTATAATATTAGCCGTTTTGTTCTCAATACCTTTTCTAATGATCCCAAGCATAGAATTGGCCTTCTTTACTGCCGCCACAGATTGGGTCGACACTTTCATCGACCTGTCCACCACCACCCCAAGATCTCTCTCCTGATCTGTCACATACAGCTCAAAACCCATTAGCCTATATGTGAAGTTTTGATTTTTTGCCCCAATGTGCATGACTTTACACTTACTGACACTGAAGCGCATCTGCCATTTTGCTGCCCATTCTGCCAGTCTGGAGAGATCCTTCTGGAGCTCCTCACAATCACTTCTGGTCTTCACCACTCGGAAAAGTTTGGTGTCATCTGCAAACTTAGCCACTTCACTGCTCAACCCTGTCTCCAAGTCATTTATGAAGAGGTTGAAGAGCAATGGTCCCAGGACAGATCCTTGGGGCACACCGCTTTTCACCTCTCTCCATTGTGAAAATTGCCCATTGACACCCACTCTCTGTTTCCTGGTCTTCAACCAGGTCTCAGTCCATGAGAGGACCTGCCCTCTAATTCCCTGACTGTGGAGTTTCCTGAGTAGCCTTTGGTGAGAGACTGGGTCGAACGCCTTCTGAAAGTCCAGATATATAATGTCCACAGGTTCTCTCGCATCCACATGCCTGTTGACCTTTTCAAAGAATTCTATAAGGTTCGTGAGGCAAGACTTACCCTTACAGAAGCCATGCTGATTCTCCCTCAGCAAGGCTTGTTCGTCTATGTGTTTTGAGATTCTATCTTTGATGAGGCATTCCACCATCTTACCCAGTATAGATGTTAGGCTGACTGGCCTATAGTTTCCCGGGTCCCCCCCTTTCCCTTTTTAAAGATCGGCGTGACATTTGCTATCCTCCAATCCTCTGGCACTGTGGCCATTTTGAGGGACAAGTTGCTTATTTAGTCAAGAGATCAGCAACTTCACAATTCCTTAATAACTCTTGGGTGGATTCCATCAGGGCCCAGTGACTTATTGATCTTTAATTTATCAATGAGGTCTGAAACATCTTCTCTTTCAACCTCTGTCTGACTTAATTCCTTGGTCAGGAGGTGCTGTTCGGGCAGCGGTATCTGCCTGAGGTCTTCTGCCGTGAAGACAGATGCAAAGAACTCATTTAATTTCTCTGCCATCTCTAAGTCTCCTCTTTTCTCCCCTTTCCCTCCCTCACCATCCAGAGGGCCAACCGCTTGTCTGGCGGGTTTCCTGCTTCTAACATATTTGAAGAAGCTTTTATTATTCCCCTTAATGCTGCTGGCCATGTGTTCCACATAGTCTCTCTTGGCCTCTCGTGTCACCTTCTTACCTTTCTTTTGCCACATCTTCTTTCTTTTATGTTCCTTTTTAATTCTCCTCATTAGGGCAAAATTTCCATTTACGGAAGGAAGCTTCCTTGCCCTTTACGGCCTCTCTAACTTGGCTCGTTAGCCATGCGGGCACCTCCTGGACTTAGTCGAGCCCTTCTTCCTTTGCGGTATACACTTCTGCAGGGCCTCTATTACTGTTGTTTTAAGCAGCCTCCATGCACTCTGGAAAGATTGGACTCTTTTTATCTTCCCTTTCAACCTCCTTCTAACCAGCCCCCTCTTCTGAGGGAAGTGCGCTCCTCGGAAGTCAAGGGTTTTTGTGAGAAATTTGCCCAGTATTCTTCCTCCGACGTGCATGTCGAAGTGGATCACAGCATGATCACTGTTCCCCAATGGCTCAGTAACACTGACATCTCTAACCAGGTCCTGAGTACTGCACAATATTAAATCCAGAGTCACCTGTCCTCTGGTGGGCTCCATGACTAGCTGCTCTAAGGCACAGTCATTTAGCATGTCAAGGAATCCGGTCTCCTTTTCGTGACCAGAACACAAATTGACCCAGTCTATAAGAGGATAATTGAAGTCCCCCATGATTACAACCCTGTCCCTCCTTGTTACCTCCCTGATCCGTTTCCTCATTTCAAAGTCCCCTTCTGGTTTCTGGTCTGGAGGACGATAGTACACCCCCAGTATTACATCGCTCCTCAGGCCTGTTAATTTAACCCACAGAGATCCTATGGTGGAGTCTGACCCACCTTCAATCTCTACTTTGCTGGATTCTATCCCTTCCTTAACATAAATGGCCAACCCACCTCCAACACGCCCCTGCCTGTCCCTCCTGTAGAGTTTATAGCCCGGGATTGCGGTATCCCACTGATTTTCCGCATTCCACCAGGTTTCCGTTATGCCCACTATGCCAATGTTTTCCCCAGTCACCAGACATTCCAGTTCTCCCATCTTTACTTGGAGAATTCGGGCATTTGCATAAAAGCATTTGTACATGGAATGCCCAGGATGGGCTGCTTATTAGCTCCTTTATCCCTGAATCTTCTCATTGTGCCAAACCGTCTATCACATCCCATCATGCTACCATTCCCAATTTTCTTCTCCTACTCTGTCTTTCTACTCCTACCGGGTAGATGGGACTTGTCAGCCTGGGAAGGCAGCTCATCTGAGAGAAGGAAAACTCTGATCCCAAACCTCCACTGCCTTGTGGCTACATCCAGTTATGGAAAAGGCTTCAGGAGTCAACCTCGAGGCAAAATCCGGAGCCGGAGTCCCTGAGGCAGTTCATGGCTGAACACAGTCACGTTCTGGGAACTCCTGCGACGCCGCTGGAACCAATCGTATTGGCCTCTGCCTTTCCATTGGACCATTTCAGCGACATGGAGAGGGGGAATTTGCTGCATGGGTAACAGCCTATCCTCCATACCTACTTTACCCAGGCTTCGCGCACTGGAGAGGACACTCTGTTCCAGAACCACCATTCAGAGCGTGACACCATAGTCTTCCGAGACTGAAGGATGCCAACAAGATCATCAAGATCATCACTCTGTCTTTGCCTTGTTGTTCTCTAACCTCCCCATCCTCGTCCCATAGGGATGAGGAGTCCCGAACCGGATGCCCCTCGGCTCCTGTCGGCCTTCCCCCAGGGATCAGTTTAAAAGCTGCTTTGCCACCTTTTTAATGTTATGCGCCAGCTATCTAGTTCCATTCTGGTTCAAGTGAAGCCCGTCCCTCTTGTACAGGCCCCACTTGTCCCAGAACGTTCCCCAGTGCCTAACAAATCTAAACCCCTCCTCCCTACACCACCGTCTCATCCACGCATTGAGACCCCTGATCTCTGCCTGCCTAGCTGGCCCTGCATGTGGAATAGGTAGCACTTCAGAGAACACTACCTTTGAAGTCCTGGCTTTCAGCTTCCTACCTAATAGCCTAAATTTGGCCTCCAGGACCTCCTGGCTACACTTGCCCACGCCGTTGGTGCCAACATGCACCACAACTGCTACCTCCTCCCCAGCACTGTCTACCAGGCTGTCTAGACAAGAAATGATGTCTGCAACCTTCGCACCAGGCAGGCAAGTCGCCATGCGGTCCTCACTTCCGCCACAAACCCCCCCTCTCTATGTTTCTGATAATCGAATCCTCCACTACAAGAAACCCCCAACCCCCCTCCCGCCAAGAAGTATCCTGAGTGCGTTCAGATATGGGCCCGTCCCCTGGAGAAGGGGTGCCCCCTAAGGGATTGTTTCCCTCCTCTCCAGGATGACATCCTCCAGCCCTGAGACTTCCCACCCAGGCAGCTGAGGAGCTGCACGCCTGAGGTTGGGATGAAGCCTGACCGTCCCTGGAAGTCTCCCCACGGTCCTTCTCTGCCTGCCTCTGCTTCTCCAGGTTGGCCACCAAGGCTTCAAGGGAGCAGATGCGTTCCCTGAGACCCTGGAGCTCCTTGCACCGAGGACACACCCATGACTTATGCCCCAGAGGCATATAGTCATACATGTGGCTCTGGATGCAAAACACTGCATAGCCCCCACCCAGCTGCTGGCTGTCTGACTGCATAGCTTTTTTTGGTTTGTTTGTTTGTTTCGGGGTACTTAAAAACCCTACACTGGTTTGCTGCCCTCTTCTCAAGGGAAGAGAAAGGACGGTATCTGGGGCCCTGGCCTCCTCGCCCTGCTGCTGAACTCGCACAGATGCTAAACTTGTGCATACTGCACACATCCCCCAATGGCCCTATTAATAAATGATCCTCCCCCAAACTCCTGCGGCACACCTGCAGACTGTTCATGGCACACCAATGTGCCATGGTGCACTGGTTGAAAATTGACCCCACCTAGCTCTACAAGACTTTAAAAAAAGAAAAGATGATCTAGAAAGAAAGTTTTTACTTATTTATTTACAAGTAATATTTTATTTATTCATTCATTTGCAAAAAAAAATTGATCCATTTCTCGGAATTTGGTATCCCTAATGAATAGCCTCTTGAGGCTTGAGCGGTTTTGTGATGTGACCCAGCTTTCACCTGCCCCCACTACCTGTCATTGATCAGGGGGGAAAAGAATATCAGAAACAAAGATGCTCAAACATTTATCTCCCTATATTAACACAAGCCTGCAAATGACAGGAGCTCAGTCCTTTGCAAGGCAGTTAGGAGCTATCTTGCAAACTGCAGGAGCTCAGCTATTTGCAGGGCAGTTAGCAGCTACCTTGCAAACTGCAGGACCTGGGGTCTTTGCAGGGCAGTTAGCAGCTATCTGATTTCTGAATAGCCTCAGGGCTTGAGGCAGTGAGTTACCTGATCTTTCCATCACCTGTGTTTTCATTAGAGACTCTGTGGGACCCACCAGAAATCAGGTCCCGACCCACAGTTTGAGAAATGCCATTCTAGCATATATTGCCAAATCAGAGATTCAGTTAGCCCATTGCTGAGACCAGGTAGTATCCACCCCAGATTTCCTAAGGGACTCAACAGAGAAATTGCTGATGTTCTCAGAAAAAGATGTATCTTGTCCTTTCAATCAGCCTCCGTGCCAGAGAACTGGAAGGCAGCCAATGTAACACCAACATTTTAAAAGCAAGGTGGGGGGAAAGTTTCAGGAAATTGCAGGGTGGTCAGCTTAACGTCTGTTCCAGATAAACTAGTGGAAAACCTATTTAAAGATAACATTATTGAGCACATAGAGAAGAAAAACCCCTGCTAATTGGGTAAGAGGCACTTTTTCAAATGGGTGCTCCTTTTTTTAGCAGGGGGAGAGTAACTAGCCCATCTCACCCCAGCAGTGTCTGTTCTAGTGGCTGTCTGCTGGTGTTCTTTTGCATCTTTTAGATTGTGAGCCCTTTTGGGACAGGGAGCCATTTATTTGTTTGATTTTTCTCTGTAAAACGCTTTGTGAACTTTTAGTTGAAAAGCGGTATATAAATACTGTTAATAATGTTAATAATAATATGGGACTCGTCAGCCTAGGAAGGCAGCTCATCTAAGAGAAGGAAACTCTGACCTCAAACCTCCACTGCCTTGTGGCTACATCCAGTTGTGGAAAAGGCTTCAGGAGTCAACCTCGAGGCAAAATCAGGAGCCGGAGTCCCTTAGGCAGTTCATGGCTGAACACAGTCACGTTCTGGCAACTCCTGCGACGCCGCTGGAACCAACCGTATTGGCTTCTGCCTTTCCATTGGACCATTCCAGCGACGTGGAGAGGGGGGATTTGCTGCATGGGTAACAGCCTATCCTCCATACCTTCTTTACCCAGGCTTCGCGCACTGGAGAGGACACTCCAACTTTGCCATACGGCGTCGGCACAACACGGGAAGCAGCAGTTTACCGGTTATAAGTCTTTGCTGAGGCTAAGAGGCAAAGAAGGAAGGCCCATAGCCAGGGAGACA
The DNA here is from genome assembly GCF_035046505.1 of Tiliqua scincoides. NCBI lineage: Eukaryota > Metazoa > Chordata > Lepidosauria > Squamata > Scincidae > Tiliqua > Tiliqua scincoides. Next base: position 7,215,927 of record NC_089826.1, read on the forward strand.
GACCAGGGACAGACTGCACTTGCTCTCGGTGTGGAAGGGATTGTCACTCCCGGATTGGCCTTTTCAGCCACACTAGACACTGTGCCAGAACCACCTTTCAGAGCGCGATACCATAGTCTTCCGAGACTGAAGGTTGCCAATACAATAATAATAATAATAAACCTTACTGAAGATTTCTGCAAAAGTGAGTCCTGCTTCATTCAACAGAGTTCTCTGAAGGCATCAACAGGCATACAGAGGTGATGCAGTTAACACTGTACACTCGGACTTTCCAAAAGCTTTTAGACAAAGCTTTTGCATACATTTAGCAGTCACAGAATAAGAGGACAGGTCCTTTTATGGATTTGTTACTGCTAAAAACAGAAAGCAGAGAGTAGGAGCAAATGGATGATTTGCCCAATGCAGTGGCATAGCTAGAGGGGGTGCAACGCACTCAGTTTTGCAGGGACCCTCAGCGCAGTGTGGAAGCAGCCCCCCCCCCTCAGAGCCATTCTGGGCAGGGGGAGCAAAACACAGATGAACATTTTACTCCCCCACTCCCAGAATGGCTTTGAAGGGGAGGGGCCACTTATACACCATGCTGAGGCTTCTTACAAAACTTAGTGCTTTGCTCCCCCTCTAGCTATGCCACTGGTCCAAAGGAGGGAACAAGTGGGGTCTCCCAAGGATCTGCATTAGAACTGGTGCTTTTTAACATTAATGCCCTGGAGTTATGGATAGACAGTGAGGCGGCTAAGTTTGTAGATGACACCAAAATCAGGATAGTAAAAACCAAAGCAGATTATGAAGAGCTCCAAAAGCACGGGCAGTGAAGAGGCAACCAAACACCAAATGTGTTTTAATATCAGCGAACTATCAAGTTATGCACACCGGGGCAGTAAATCCCCACTGATGCTAATGGGGTTTGAGTGGTCTGCGAGGAACCTGGAAAGAGATGTTGGATTCCTGGCGGGTTGGGGGGAGGAAGTGTAGCAAGGGGGGGGACGACTGGCAAAGCTCTGCTCCGCCAGATCCAGAACCCCTTCTGACCCAGCATAGAGACTCTCAACTCTGCACCAACAAAATAGCTAGTACAGACCCGAGAAGTCCCATCCTGGGGCTTGGGGCTTTCCCCGGGGAAGGGGACGGAAGTCCTCTTCCCCTGAGGAGAACTCCAGAGACCTCAGCAGTGCTGCTGGATGCATCAGTAGCCATTTTGGTGCCACTGCACCCAGCGGAGCCCACGGGATAGTTTTGGGCTATGAGGGCCCATTTTACGGCCCTGGTGCAGCCACGATCTTGGGGCACGTGTTGCATTCTGCAGTGGGGGGTGGAAGCTGTCATGGAGGCATCCTCAAGGTAAGGGAATGTTTGTTCCCTTACATTGGAGCTTCATTGGGCCTGCATCGGTGCTGGAAATTTGGATAGGATTGGTGCTAACACAGCGACCTTTTTAGTGTTTACTTCTACTTTGTGACATTTGCCTAGAGCAGGGGTGTCCAAAGTTTTTGGCAGGAGGGCCACATCATCTCTCTGACACTGTGTCGGGGGCCGGGGCAAAAAAGAATTAATTTACATTTAAAATTTGAATAAATTTACATAAGTTTACATAAATGAATATATTAAAGATGAACTTATATGAATGAATGAAGGTCTTGCAATAGCTCAAGGCCTATAAAAGGCCTTGCACAAAGCAAGGCTGGCCTTTCCTTTGCTGCCGCTACTGCATCACAGACGTGAAACAACAAGCAGTGGAGGGAGCCCTCATCCCACAGCTCATGTGAGAGGTCAAACAGTCGCCCTCACACTGGGAGCTGTTGTGTCGGGCCAGTGTGGGCTCCAGCAAATCTCTGGAGGGCCAGAGGCTCATTGAGAGGCCTCGAGGGCTGCAAGTGGCCCAGGGCCAGGGTTTGGGCACCCCTGGCCTAGAGGCATGTGTGCCAAGCACTTGTCAGAGCTTTCTCTCCCCCTCCCCCCAAACCATGTCTCACTGAAGCCAGAGGAAAATGCTTTGGGGCTACTGCAGAATAAAGGCTAGTTTTTTCCCATGCATTTTATGTATGCTTGTATAGATCCCTGAGAATCTGAACACCTTCCCTCAAGGAAGTGTTTCTGTTTCAGGAGCATTGTATTTTCCCAGCACTCACAGAATGGAACCGCTTAAGGGAGCCAATAGTGGCAGTTGCTCCTCTCGCTATTTTTGTTTGTTTATTTTATTGTGCTTTTCCCCAACAGCACTCCATGTGGCACCAAAGAACACGTGGCTCAGACACATTGAGGAAGACCTAAGGAACCAGCAACTGGCCACTGACGGAGCAAGAGGTATCGCCCACAATCATAAAGAGCAGAAAGCATGTTCATGAATGACGCATGGATCCCAGCGGCACCCACAGCAGCATATTGGCTGAGAAGACAACCTGCTCTCCAAGAGCCAGCAAAGGACTAAAGAAGAAAAAGACTCCATGTGGATAACTATTAAAAATATAATAAAAATCAATTAAAAATCAATAATAAAACGACAACAGGCAAAAATACTTCAAACAGACCACGCATCAGTGCATAGTGCATAACGTCAATAACACATCAAACTTAAAGTGTTCCACATCAGTTGTGATCATTCCTCAGGAGTAACTGTTCTTCAGTCCATTTCACTGGTTTTACACACTGAAAAGCCTTTGTTGTAAACCAGGGGTGCCCAAACCCCGACCCTGGGGCCACTTGCAGCCCTTAAGTACTCCCAATCCGGCCCTCAGGGAGCCCCCAGTCTCCAATGAGCCTCTGGGCCTCCGGAAATTTGCTGGAGCCCACGCTGGCCTGATGCAACTGCTCTCAGCGTGATGGCCAACTGTTTGACCTCTCGCGTGAGCTGTGGGACAAAGGCTCTCTCCACTGCTTTCTGTTTCACATCTGTGATGTGCAGGGCCTTTTATAGGCCTTGAGCTACTGCAAGACCTGCATTCATTCATGTAAGTTCCATCTCTAATGTATTCATTTATGTAAATTTATTCAAATTTGAAATGTACATTAATTCTTTCCCCCCCCCGCTCCCGACACAGTGTGAGCGAGATCATGTGGCCCTCCTGCCAAAACGTTTAGACACCCCTGTTGATCTATGCCTAATAAAGGTTTATTCATTCATTCATTCATTCACCCCTGTTGTAAACAATGAAATGGGTCTGTGTGCTACAGCATTTGTTTGCTTTAAGAAATTCTTGTTCCAAGAAACCCTTGTTCCAAGACGGCTGGTCGGTCCATCCCAGTACATACGCTGCCCTGAGTGGCAATGGCTCTTTTTAGGATTTCAGCTGAAGGTCTTTCTCAGTCCTGCTACTTGGCATCTTCTTTACAGGCGATGCCAGGGGTTGCACTTTGGACTTCTGCATGCAAAGCATGTGTTTTGCATGGAATGCCAGGCCCTCCCTGCAGCTGACTGTTGATAACATAGCTGTAGTTCCTGTCAAGTATGTAAAAAATGAGAGTAACCACAGGAATGCTCCTAAAATACACTGCTTTCATACAAGTTAATTCTGAATTAAAGCCCCCCACATTTTTCAGTGGCAGACACCAGGAAAGTTGCGCTCCCACCCTCCCAGCCGCCACAGAGGAGGCCTGCCTGTTCACAGCCGTCCTGCATTCCCTAACAAATTCATTCCCTGCTTCTGCAGTCGGTCCTGCACACACCCCTCTCTGGGGCTGAATTATAGTTTAAAAGTGTCCTCTTTAGCTGATCCGTGCTTGGATGCCGCATCCCCCCCCTCCAATCCTCTCTCCCATTCATCCCAGAATCTCAGCAGCACTACAAAGGATGATGACTTCCAGAAGGCTCCCCGCATTAGTATTTTCAGCAAGCACAACAAAGTCCGAAGGCACCTTCAAGATGACTACATTTTCTGCATCCCATGGAGCAGAAAGTGGAGCCCATGAAAGTTTATGCAATCACAGTGTTTCCCAAAGTGTGAGCTGGGACCTGATCCTTGGTGGGTCCTGAAACTGACAGGCTGATGGCTGACAAGGAAAATGTATTGAGCCCCATGGAAAGTGAAACTGAGCCATATGTGCATGTTTACTCACGAGCAGGCAACCGTGCCTCAGTCCACTTCAAAAGGCAGGCTGAGAGGAATGCAACACCACCAGAATGGTCCCAAGTAGTGCTTTGCGCCCGCTCTAGCCACACCGCTGCAAGGGTCACAATCCAACAGGCAGATCTATGCAAGGCTGATTGAAATGAGTGGACATCTTCCATTCATTTCAGTAGAACAGGTGCAGGAGATCTTCCCACTGGATTGTACCTAGTGTTTAAACTGGAAAACAAGGCAGTAGACCCCCCTCCCCCCCCCACTCTGAGAGACAGTTGGAGTGAAGCAATTTATAGGGCTATAAACCCTATAGGACTATAAGCTGAAAACATCCATTTCGTCCTTGCAAATTCTTTCGAGAGAAAAAAGTTTTACATTTCTTATTCCTCCCACTCCATAAACACAATAGGCTATTGGCTGCCAGGCTGTAAAAAAAAGAGCAAGACACAGCACAAGACTTGGCATCACCCCTTGAGAGGAAGCTCTTGTTCTTTGGTGGGACTTTTATATCTATGCATCTTGACACCACAGGCAAAAAATTTTCAAACATGCTTTAAAAAAAATCCCCCTTCACATCTATAGAAAAAAAATGTTGAGTAGGACATCAGGAGGAAAGGGTTAGAAAGGGCCAGATCTAGCATGCCAACATTACAAACCTGAAAGAGTAGGTTTCCAATGGCAACACCAAAGTGTGCCCCAACAACAGTGTGCAGCTGTTTCAAGTGGATGTACTGAGTGATCTCAGAGGTTCATACCAGCAGAGGTTGCTAAGGTGCATTGCTGAGGACAAGGGCACCTAGCCAGCCGCTTCCTGGATCTTCATTCCCAAACAGTTGCTTAGCTTGGCTGAAGTAATCAGAGAGACCTTAAGGGCTAATTGAGATGGGTTGCTTCTCTCCCACTACAGGGGTCAAGTTTGCATTGCACAGCTAATAACACTGTATTTGTTACAGCTGCTGGCCAACCACTCCTTCATTAGGCTGATTGCTAGTTACGAATCCTGGATGATCAGTTGTCGTTTCATCAAGGGAAGTGAATAGTTAGCGGATAGTCTGTTGGGAGCCCATCCCCCTGCCTGGGTGCCCTGTCCAGAGGTTCACAGAGCTCCTTTTGTGTGATGTTGAAGGATGTTTGAGATTCTGTTGGGGTCCCACTCACCCAGCCGCCCAGCAGTCTCTCATCCTGAGCTGGGCAGGGTGATCTCTGCGTTGGTTGTGGGACAGCACTCGTTAATGGTTCTGGGGAACCAACGTCCATCCCAAGGCCCCTGGATTGGGACTAGCTCAGGATTTCATAGTTGCCAAGGCAACCATGGACCTGCCTCTGGTGATTTCTGCCCCAGTGCATGTGGCAGGACACACGTTGGACACGGGATTTACTGCTGGGAAAGTAAATGGTGATCTGGGTGTGGTGGAGATTAATGGCTGAATCTCATCTAGTGGACCACAAGGCACTCTGGTGTACTGCATGGTACTCCATCGTAGCAAGCTCTCCACCAGTCTGTGGAGTGCTGCTGTCAGTTCATGGCTCGGAAGGCTGTGTGTCATTGACAGCATCCCTCAGACCAGCCACCAGTGGAGTTCTGCTGGTGGAGAGGTAAGTCAAAGGGCAGATCAGGGCAAGATGGGGGCACTTACAGCTCTCGTTGATCTGAGCAACAGGGAAACGGCCAGGGCTATAGATGAGATCACTCTTGAATAGCCTCAGCCTCCCTATACAGCAGTGTTCTTCAACCTGTGGGTCGAGGCCCCCAGTGGAGTCACAAAGCCTCATGGCAACGTTTCAAAGGTTGCAAAAGACATGAAGGATCTTATCTCCCATTTTCCAACCCAACCTCTTTGTCTCTTTGCACTTACGCCAGCTACATAGCTGGTGTGGATCCAAGGAGACCCATAGGTGACCAGAAGGCCTACCCAGCAGTAAGTGAAAAGGTTTTTACTTATCTCTGAATGGCCTCTGGTTCCCCCCCCCCCCAATTAGATGCAGTTCCATCAGCACATGCTGTATCACAAACAATGGTGGGGTTTAGGACTGGGCTGTAAAGAAGTCAAAGAAGTCTCTAGTGCTTTGCCAATCAAAGGAAACTAAACCCAGCAACACTGCCTTGCAACTTGTTACTACTCAGGGAAGTGTGAAGAATTATCCCCAATGACTACTGTTGTGAGTGAACCATTATTCTTGCTGTATACATTCGGCTCTGAGAAATATCACAGGCCTACCTTCTGCCTTTAATGACATGTAAGCCCCACTGTTTACATCAAATATATGTATTGGTACCCATATGTCTGCCAACTGAGGATTACACCGCCAATTACTTCTGTGTCTGTACACTCAATGGGGTGACACCTTAAGTCACCACACTAAGAAAAGGTAGCGACACCGCTGGCGCCAGAGATTCCTTTTACTAGCACATAAAGACTACTAGCTCCAGCACCCATCTCAGCCAGTTGAAGGGCAACTAACTTATGTTGAAACACTCCCGGATTCCTGCACCTGGCAACAGATTTCTCTGGCCAAGGCTCTACCTATTTTTCAAGGGACTCGAGTTCTAGGGAACTTTAAAGCCCAGTGATGAAGGGATGGACAATTCTTTTAAAAACAACTGAGAACAGGTGAGGAGGCAGACAGCCCTTCCCAATCAGGAACACTGGAAAAAGTGTGTTTGTTCTCATCACCCAGTAAAGAAAGAAAAGTGAACAATGGAAGTACCATGTACATGTTTCAAAGCGGAAGCCCAGCAGGATTAGTTTAATCCCAGCAGGAAAACCACAGAGTCTTGTGGGAACTACCAAGGTACTGTGACCTAAGCTGTCCTGGGCCAAAATCCACTTCTTCAGATGCAAGAGGTGGTCACCTCTGAATACACTTTGCATACAGAGAGAAGAAAAAAATTTTTTTTTAACCAAGCAAGCTGTGTGAAAAATAACAGTGGGTGTGCTACAGTACTGAGCACAGACTAAATGGATTCAGACTCCAATCCATTTTAGTCAAGATGTAATGAACAAAGCCACATGAAAGATGGTACAATCTGTCCAACATACAGCATCAGCAAGGGAACCCTTCTCAATCACTTTCTCACAATTATGGCTAATCCGGACAGAACCTGGCATTTAAGATGGCCATGTAACTCACATCTATGTACATAGATATGCTTCTAACTCGTGCAGAAAGGGAGAAATTGCACCTTGGAGCGGAGGTCATTACTTGACAACCTGGTGCACTATGTTGCTAAAGCAGCCTGGACCATTTGCTGACCAAGACAGGCTCCGGCAGGAGACGAACCATCAAGCCAACCCTCTGCCGTAATTGCTACATTCCTGGTATTGTGTAACCTAACCAAGCAGTTGTGCTTGATATTGCAGAGGTACTGAAATCTGCTCTCCCTTTGTTTAATCCCAGGCAATTGGCTTTCTTTGCTCAAGCCATGTGCTCAGGGTACATTGCTATCCTCATAACTGGGGACTCATAAACGCAGTCATAGCCACATTTGAGTTGCATTTCTGCCCCTGAAACGGACATCCAGGACTTGTAGGCAGATGCATGAAACCACATAAGAGAATGTGCATTGCTTTGCCTGTGGAACCTTGTCTATGGAATGCAGGAGCGCCACAGACCTATGAATGCAAGCCAGGCTGCACACACTGTATTGCAATTCCCCGCCCCCCCCCCAACTCCCTACTGCATGTGCCTGGCAAGTTGCATTCAGTTTGGTGGATCACAGTTCTTCCCCTCCTCAGCTGATTTTCCCATCTGCAGCTCACAGCAGATTTGAGGGGGTATTTCGCGGTGATGTAGACTCAAGTTGATTGACTGGGATTCAAGTCACTTCAGTGACTCGACTTGGTCTCAGAGTTGCCTCCCAGACTCTAGATTTTACTTGAGACTTAACTTGAATGTATCTTGCAAGTACTTGAGATATGACTTGAGACTTGAAAACAGAGGCTTGATTTGAGACTTGGAGTAAAAGATTTGAATACATCACTGGGATTTGGAGTGGGACTTTGGCACAGAAAGAAAAAGTTAAAGTCCCCCCTCTTCTGACACCATGAACCTGATCAAAATGGGGGGGGGGGCAAAGCTATCTATACAAGAAGAAAATTACATTAGGAATTGGGGTCAAAACATCTCCATATAATTTGACCCTAACAGACACTCATTCTGAAGATTGGTTCATTCTGAAGTGCATTTCAACTATATTTGTGGGCAACAGCCAAATCCTATACCAGTTTCCTGACGATCTCCACCTACATAGACATTTCAGTTCAGCTACGGGTCAGATTAGTTCTTATGTAGCATGGAGGGTGATCAGGTAGAATATGCAGCATCTGTAAAGATCTGTTGCGGGCTGTCAGATAAGGGCTGTCTGAGAAAGATCCTCAATATTCTCCTCCCATGCTTATAGGAGACCTATAGGAGTAGTAGGCCTCTACTACCTTGAGCTTGGCTTCTACTATTTTGGAGCCCTCTTCTGGAGAATCAGAGCACACATTCAATACCAGATTTTATTCCCGTCAGGAGCTTGTGTTGTACTTACAGTTATCCAAGTTTTCGCTGGGCGCTGCCTAGAAAGTTGTTCCATCACAGGGCACACAAGATTGTTTTCACTTGAGAGGATGAGGTGGGGGAACCCACAAGAAAATTCCCCGTGACTCAAAACATGGATCAGTCTTAATTGGTCCTAGCCTGCCTTTGAGGTCAACTCCTGCTTTTTGTTTCAACCTGTGCAATACACAAGGTGTGATTATGCAAATCAAAGGCTGAACTTGGGAACCTGAGATGACTTGGGGTGCTGTAAAAGCTCCACCTAGGCTCCTACAGTGACCTGCCCCCTGGAAAGCTCCCACATAGGGCAGTAGGATCTTCTTGTTTATCCCCATCTTCTAAGCGTACCTTGGCCTGAGTGTACTGAAATAAATGCCTCCTTCCAACATTGATCAGTGCAGGTGGATCAGGCCCAGGAAGGGGGTTTCAATCCAATGTGCGCTGGTGCTGCCAATCCTGTCCTCCTTCCAAACCTGATTCACTCATTCTCCATTCTCATCTCCTTGCCATTCTCCCCCTTCCCCACCTTCCCCCCTGCAGTGGACTTACTTGGTCAGTGGGAAAGTCTCCAGCTTTCCCACTGGTGCACCAGCTCCCTATGCTGTCGCAAAGCACTTTACAGCACTTTTGCATCGCCGTGTGCTGGCGGGAACATGTGTTCCAACAGCAAGTCTTTTAGTAAGGATCAGGCTGTATGTATTATCTTTTAACTAGAGGTGCCAGGGATTGAACGGGGACCTTCTGCGCTCAAAACAGGTGCTCTATCACTGAGCCACAGCTCTGCTATTCAGTAAAAATACTTGACATGTGCATAACAGGGTTCCAGTGTTCAAAGCACTTAATGGCTGTCATCTCCACAATCTAAGCAACACCCCTAAAAGACAGGCCAGCATTCTTATCCCTTTCTTGCAGGTTGCCAAGAGGCTGAACAAATATCAGTTTACCAGCAGCAATGTAGGCTACAAATCTGTGCACAGTTACTTGGAAGAAAACCTCGATGGATCGCATGGCAATTAATGCAGTGTAAACATAGGAGTTTGTGGCTGGGTGAGATATGAACTGGAAATTTCCTAACTTACATGCTTAAACCCCTGTGCTACTCCATTCATCAGTACACTGAAGCTCTCTCGGCAGCAACTGTTACATGTCTGATCTTGGAAGCTAAGCAGGATCAGGCCTGGTTAGTACTTGGATGGGAGACCGCCTGGGAATACCAGGTGCTGTAGGCTTATACCATGATCTCGGAAGCTAAGCAGGGTCAGGCCTGGTTAGTACTTGAATGGGAGACCACCAGGGAATACCAGGTGCTGTAGGCTTACACCATGATCTGGGAAGCTAAGCAGGGTCAGGCCTGGTTGGTACTTGGATGGGAGACCGCCTGGGTATACCGGGTGCTGTAGGCTTATACCATGATCTTGGAAGCTAAGCAGGGTCAGGCCTGGTTGGTACTTGGATGGGAGGCCGCCTGGGAATACCGGGTGCTGTAGGCTTATACCATGATCTCAGAAGCTAAGCAGGGTCAGGCCTGGTTAGTACTTGGATGGGAGACCGCCTGGGAATACCGGGTGCTGTAGGCTGATACCATGATCTCGGAAGCTAAGCAGGGTCTGGCCTGGTTAGTACTTGGATGGGAGACCGCCTGGGAATAGCGGGTGCTGTAGGCCTATACCATGATCTTGGAAGCTAAGCAGGGTCAGGCCTGGTTAGTACTTGGATGGGAGACCGCCTGGGAATACCGGGTGCTGTAGGCCTATACCATAGTCTTTCGAGACTGAAGGTTGCCAACCATGAAGCATCTCATAGAGTAGTGGTTCAATTGTGTACCCCTTAGCAACCCATTTCTAGAAATAGTACCCCCATATTAGCAAGATGTCAGTAATTAATGTAGTTGCTATTATTTAAAATCCATATGTTTTCCATTACTGATCAATATCTGATAATACCCAAACTGATGATAATAAACTAGCAGTCGCTGGGGATTTTGCAGCCAGCTACCTGATGCCCTTCCCACCTTGCCAGCCCCGCAAGGCATTCTAATACAGACCTGCCTTTTCCCACCATTATTCAATTCTTTTTCAAGTAACCCTAAAGGTCCTGGCAAGTACCCCTGGGGGTACATGTACCCCAGGTTGTGAAACACTGTCATAGAGGAATTTTGTACATCTATGAAGGAGCAACCGCAAAAGGGCTTTAAAAAGAAAAGAGAAGACATTTAAGATGCAGAAAAAGTACTTGAAAATCTTCCTTGTTATTTGAAACTTGTTTAAACATTTTTTTAAAAAAATCAAATGCCCTAATTAGTACTGTAAATTGGACATGAATCAATACTTTGTGCAAATTGTCAAATCATTTGAATAACGACTAGCTTTGCAGGCGTCTTTCCAGGCAGACACGCTCCTTGTCATCCTTCCCAGATTGTAAACAATTCAGCAGGAAGGAACAGCTTATGGTTTTTTTTTTTTTTCCATTATCTCATAAATAAGAATGCCACAAGAGGGTCTGTGCTATGTTCGCCTGTTTGTGACCTTCTGGATCACACAAGCCAAACTACTGGTTGTCTACACGTCCCAGTTTCAAATCCCAAGTGTTTTGTGAAGAGAAGGCACCGATACAAACTCTACTTTCAGGAACTGGTATTCACAGATAGCAGTTTCAAGTCATATCACTCTTGTTGGACTAGATCACTTCAAACATAGGGTGGGGGACTCTATTCAAATGCTTACGTATACGTACAGATACATTACATCTGCATTACAATCTCTGAGCATGAACTGGAGGTTGTCCATGACTTTGTGTACCTTGGCTCAACGATCTCCGACACTCATTCTCTCGATACCGAGCTAAACAAGCGCATCGGTAAAGCAGCTACCACGTTTTCCAGACTCACAAAGAGAGTCTGGTCCAACAAGAAGCTGACGGAACATACCAAGATCCAGGTCTACAGAGCTTGCGTCCTGAGCACACTTCTGTACTGCAGCGAGTCATGGACTCTTCGCTCACAACAGGAGAGGAAACTGAGCGCTTTCCACATGCGCTGCCTCCGACGCATCCTCGGCATCACCTGGCAGGACAAAGTTCCAAACAACACAGTCCTGGAACGTGCTGGAATCCCTAGCATGTATTCACTGCTGAAACAGAGACGCCTGCGTTGGCTTGGTCATGTTGTGAGAATGGATGATGGCCGGATCCCAAAGGATCTCCTCTATGGAGAACTCGTGCAAGGAAAGCGCCCTACAGGTAGACCACAGCTGCGATACAAGGACATCTGCAAGAGGAATCTGAAGGCCTTAGGGATGGACCTCAACAAGTGGGAAACCCTGGCCTCTGAGCGGCCCGCTTGGAGGCAGGCTGTGCAGCATGGCCTTTCCCAGTTTGAAGAGACACTTTGCCAACAGTCTGAGGCTAAGAGGCAAAGAAGGAAGGCCCATAGCCAGGGAGACAGACCAGGGACAGACTGCACTTGCTCCCGGTGTGGAAGGGATTGTCACTCCCGGATTGGCCTTTTCAGCCACACTAGACGCTGTGCCAGAACCACCTTTCAGAGCGCGATACCATAGTCTTTCGAGACTGAAGGTTGCCAATACAAGTATACAATACCTACAGATATGGAAGGTCCTACCTGGTGTTTGAAGTCTCAGTGAGAGATGTGCCATGTGATTCGGCTGATCCTTTGACTCCATCAGCAAGAAAAGTAGAAAAATGCGCACTAGAACAGACGACTTAAAGTGGAAAGTGGCCCAAACTGAAAAAGAGAGGTAGACGTACCCAAAAGTTTTGTTTCTTTCTCCAATCTGCTCACACCTGGACCTTGAGCCACCACAGTGACCAACACTATTGACCTCAGTCCAGCAATCATTTCCAACTATCGCTCAGAATTCCAGGTGCAAGGGAGAACACCAGGACACAAGTCTCTTGTGGTCTTGTGTGCTCCCTGAGGCATCTGGTGGGCCACTGTGAGATACAGGAAGCTGGACTAGATGGGCCTGTGGCCTGATCCAGTGGGGCTGTTCTTATGTTCTTAACTACAATTCCCAGGAAGCCTTGCAGGTCTCTTGTTGTCTGGTGTGCTCCCTGGGGCATTTGGTGGGCCGCTGTGAGATACAGGAAGCTGGACTAGATGGGCCTTAGGCCTGATCCAATGAGGCTATTCTTATGTTCTTATATAATTTGGAATACAAAGCATTTCTAATGGGAAATTACATCACAGCATGCAGAATTTCTCATTTTAAAAAATCAATTTGTGCCAACAAAGATTATCCTGACTTATTAATGATTATTTCTGCTAGGTTCACAACAGAGATGTAGAAAACAGGGACACCTATCTAAAGTGAAATGCTGTATTCTGCATAGTAGCTAAAACCCCTTGACACTAGTGAATGTTGCTCCACCCTTGTGCTGACTGCTGGCCTCAGTTATAAAGTGAACCCACATGTGCGACAAATGTCTAAACTCCAACAATGTTTCGGTTGTCTGGTGGGCATGAAAATAATTACCTTGGTTTCCTTTAGAATTCGTGAAGTCACCGCCTATGAGGTTTCAGCTGTTTAGCTAATACAGAAATACCGTACCCATTTTAGGGTGCGTTTTAATGCTTCTTGTTTTGATGGAGAGACTTGTAAAAGTCTACTCATCACAGTGTCCTGGTTTATTTGTATATCACATTTCCTGTTTTAGTTCATGGGCAAGTAATCTAGTGCGTTTGATTCTCCCCGCACTCAGTCCAGACTCAGTTCCCAGCATCTTAGGATACATGGCTGATATACTCCAATACACAGAGAGCCAGGATGGTGTGTAGACGTTCTGCTGTTGGACTTAGACCTAAAAGATCCAGGTTCAAGTCCTTGCTCAGCCCTGAAACTTCCTGGGGGGATCTCGCACAATTCAAGATATCTCAACCTAACCTACCTCAAAGGTTGTCGTGAGGAGGGAAGGACCCATCTATAGCACCCTGAGATCCACAGTGATATAAAAATGGGGGGATGATAATGTAGCTATGTTACTCTTCAACTATTTTATTATCTAGATCAGTGGTTCTCAACCTTTAAGCACTAGGACCCACTTTATAGAACGAGAATCTGTCAGGACCCACCAGAAGTGATGTCATGACTGGAAGTGACACAATCAAGCTGGGATATTTTTAACAATCCTAGGCTGCAATCCTACCCACACGTACCCAGGAGTAAGCCCCATTTACTATCATTGTTAAAAACATATACATAGTAGCCTGGTAAAAGTACAGGTCTGTCACATTTCCCCAAATACAGTCATATACCATAATAGAATCAAATCTATTAAAAATAAAATATTGAAATGAATGGGGACCCACCTGAAATTGGGTCCCGACCCACAGTTTGAGAAACACTGATCTAGACATTTATATCTTTCTACCTCTGAAAATAATCCCAAGGTGCCTTACAACATTTTAGAAACTACAATTCTCAGGCCAGTGCTGGTCTCTGTATGGCTGGTGTTATAAGCTCCATCTGCCAAGGACAACTCGTCTTCTTCTTTCTCCCCAGGCCATGCAGATCTGAGAAGGTGGGGAAGGGGCCGCACTCACAGCAGTGGCGTAGCTAGATGGGGTGCAAAACACTAAGCTTTGCAGGGAGCCTCACCGCGGTGGTCAAGCAGCCCCTCCCCTTGGAGCCATTTTGGGTAGTGGGAACAAAGCAGAGGTATATGCCAGAATGGCTCCAAAGGGGAAGGGTCCGGGCTGCTCCCCTGAAGTGAGGCTCCCTGCAAAATTTAGTGCTTTGCACCCCCTCTAGCTACACCACTGACTCAGAGTCCTCTCAGGTCAATGCTGATCTCCATCGAAGCGAGTATTATAAGCTCCCTCTGACCTGGTCACCATCTGAGATGACCACACTCAGTTATTTCTGTTTTTAAAACTGACATCCTTGTACAATCTTCAGTTGCTTCTGAATCTTAATTGGGTGCCCCCTTCTGGTGGTTTGAGAAAAGAGTTTTGTGTTTTTTTTAAAGGATGTTTCCATTTTATTTTGCAACATTATAGCTCTATCTCGTATTCTTCTGAAGATTTACCTCTGTATTAAAAAGTTTATGATTATTTATTATGGCCTACCTCAGTCTGGTAAATAATGATTCAGGAATTCGTTGTTCTTATTAAATGTTCTGTCTTTTTTTAATTACTGTTATTATTGTTGCTTTATTGGGTTGTGTAACCGTTTATCACATATTTTGCACTGATCTGCTTTCTTACTCTGGTTTGTTTTCTTGTTTTTTTTATATGCTGCTTGCCAAAGCTGTAAAAAGGTATGGGAAAACTTTCTGAGTTGTTATGAGTTCAGTGGGACTTACTTCCTTGTAAACACTGCATTCAGTGGGGCATGTTGAATGTATCTTGACGGGAATCCATAAATCATTTAATCCAATCTGCAACTACTCTCTACTGGGTATAGCTAAGTAGCCTTAGGTAGAATATTTGGAATTAGGTTTCAAGGGAACTTAGAGCCCAATCCTATCCATTCCCCTCTTCCGCAATGCAGCAGCGCCAGAAAGGCTACAACTGTATCCCGGCAGTGTCAGAGGTCTCCTCTGGGTAAAGAAACATTTGTGGTCAGGCTCTGCCACTGGGAGGGGATCTGCTTGGATCTGCAACAGTGGGGCAGTGGCACAAGTCCATGTTGCCCAGGGGCAGTGGATTGGGCCCAAGAAGGAGGTTGGGATTCAGCTTGCACTACTGCCATCGCACATGTCCAATCTCGTCTGATCTCGGAAGCTAAGCAGGGTCAGGCCTGGTTAGTACTTGGATGGGAGACCGCCTGGGAATACCGCGTGCTGTAGGCTTATACCATGATCTTGGAAGCTAAGCAGAGTCAGGCCTGGTTAGTACTTGGATGGGAGACCGCCTGGGAATACCGCATGCTGTAGGTTTATACCATGATCTCGGAAGCTAAGCAGGGTCAGGCCTGGTTAGTACCTGGATGGGAGACCGCCAGGGAATACCGGGTGCTATAGGCTTATACCATAGTCTTTTGAGACTGAAGGTTGCCAACCACTACCATCAAACCTGCCCCTTTCTTGGACCCAATCCACCCATCCCATGCCCCATTGCCTCCCATTCACCCTGCCTCATTCCACCCTCCAATGTTGCACCCTGTCTTTCCTCCCTTGCCAACTGACCTGCCTTGGTAGGTCCAGGGGAATCTCCCGGCATGTGCAAGATCACCAGTGTGCCAGCAGTGAATGCGCCTTCCAAGAATGGTCGGAAGGCTGTTTACGTTTGCTGTAAGGTACACAGCGCTAGTGGAAAGCCGGCAGAATGCTGGTAGAACGCATGTCAAATGGCCCCAAATCAGAGGAGGCCCACTGAAGACCAGGGAGTGATGGAGTGGGTAAGTATAACATTTCTTTACTCACCTTTCTGCTGCTGCCTAGTCCCCAGCCGGCCCATAACATGCAGTGATGTTGGCACCGCTGCACGCTCAGGGCAGGCCCTGGATAGAATCAGGCCATTCAAGCACTCTCTGCTGTGAAGGTCTCCTGTGCATGAATGGAAGTGAACTGAAGCTGCACCAGAATATAAGGAGAGCCCTGGGGGACCATGCCACAGGCCCATCTAGTCCAGCATCATCCTGTTCCCCACAGTGGCCCACCAGCTGCCCCGGTAAGCCCACAAACAGGAAAGAGTCATTCTTCCCGCCATTGCTCCCCTGCAAAATGGTACTCAGAGGCACACTGCTCCAGGGCTGGGAGGTGGCACATAGATTGTTCTTATGGCTGGTAGCTGGTGATAGACCCTGTGAACTTGTCTAAAGCCCACTTTCCAAGGCACCTAAGCTAACACTTCTTGCAGAGTTGAATTTCACAAACAATGTGCTCTGGAAAGAAGTTTTGATGGGTGACCTGGGATCTAGCACAGGGGTGGCCAAAGTTTTTGGCAGGAGGGCCACATCATCTCTCTGACACTATGTCAGGGGCCGGGGGGGGGGAGAATTAATTTACATTTAAAATTTGAATAAATTTACATAAGTTTACATAAATGAATATATTAAAGATGAACTTATATGAATGAATCAAGGTCTTGCAATAGCTCAAGGCCTATAAAATGCCTTGCACAAAGCAAGGCTGGCCTTTCCTTTGTTGCCGCTGCTGCATCACAGATGTGAAACAACAAGCAGTGGAGGGAGCCCTCATCCCACAGCTCATGTGAGAGGTCAAACAGTCGCCCTCAGGCTGAGTGTGGGCTCCAGTAAATCTCTGGAGGGCCAGAGGCTCATTGAGAGGCCTCGAGGGCCGCAAGTAGCCCCAGGGCCAGGGTTTGGGCACCCCTGATCTAGCAGGATGAGAGAAGGAGAAAACCATCTCTCTAGTCACTTTCTCCACACCATACCAGGATGTGGGGAGGCTTTTCCTTCCTTCGAATGACTCAGCTCTGCGCGCTTAGCAAACAGCCACTATAAACTTGGGCTCCATTTATGCAACCAAATACACCTGATTGTAAGGGAATCGAAGGGGTAATGTCTTTGGCTCATGAATCATGCATACACTTTCACGGGATCAAAAAGAAGGGAGTTACAACCGCACCTGGTACACAAGTCTAAGATAACGCTAATGGCATACTAATGGTGATCATCAGAAAGTGTGGCTCTAGAGATCCTAAAACAACTTGGGAGCAGGATTTCTTGAGGATCGTGTCCTCCCATACAGTCCTGTCCATTCAGTGAAATCAGCTGGGGGAGGGGAACCTGCTTGTGCGCTCTGAGGCACAATTGTTGAGAATGCCGTTCTTGACGGATTGCAGTGCCCTGCCTTTGGAACTCTCTGCCCCAAGAGATTTGTTCAGACCTGTCCCTGATGGCATTCTGCCACCTTTCTATTGCAACAGTTATTTGGCCTGACTGTTGCTTGATTTTATCTCACACCCCTCCTGTTTAGTTGTTTTGAGTTTTTGCTTGTTTTCTTATCTGCCTGCTCCCATTGCTTAGTTTTAAGATGGTGTTTTCATTATACGTCATTAGCTGACCTTGTGTGGTTCTAATTGTGATCAAACTACACGTTACATGCAGTCCATAAGGAAGACTTATATATTTGTGTTTTCTTCATTGAACAGCCACCGGGTAGATGGGACTTGTTAGCCTGGGAAGGCAGCTCATCTGAGAGAAGGAAAACTCTGATCCCAAACCTCCACTGCCTTGTGGCTACATCCAGTTATGGAAAAGGCTTCAGGAGTCAACCTCGAGGCAAAATCCTGAGGCAGTTCATGGCTGAACACAGTCACGCTCTGGCAACTCCTGCGACAAACCGTATTGGCTTCTGCCTTTCCATTGGACCATTCCAGTGACGTGGAGAGGGGGGATTTGCTGCATGGGTAACAGTCTATCCTCCATATCTACCTTACCCAGGCTTTGCGCACTGGAGAGGACACTCTGTTCCAGAACCACCATTCAGAGCGCGATACCATAGTCTTCCGAGACTGAAGGATGCCAACATTGAATAGTATGCCCAATGTGCTGACCCTCTGCTCCTGCGTTGAAGCATCTCATGGCCAAAGAACCTCAGACCACTCCTCGTATGAGCTCTCTTACCCACTGCCTGCTAAGGTGTAGTTAGCAGGTTCACTCTTTACAGAAGGCTGAGACAGTATCCATGACAATTTAAAGCAGGGCCTTATCAGTTGTGACCCCCCCCCTCAATTCTTAAATAGGCTGCAGGCTTATACCGAGTCTGCCCACTGGTCCATCTTGCCTAGTAGGGCCCACTTTGACTGGCAGCAGCAGTCTAAGGTTTCAGACAGAGGATGGTCATCCTTGACACCTGCCACCTGCTTAACTGGAGATGCCAAGGACTGAGAGCCTGAGACTGTCTGCAACTGAAGGAGGCACTCAGCCCCTGGGCATAGGAAAGCAACTTCCTAGTTAGGGTTTCAGAAAGACTGTCAAGCCCTTTCATTTTTGCAGCTGGTAGTTGGCTGATTTGGGCCTTTCCAGCGTTATTTTGTGACCTTTAGTTCTGGTCGCCGCATCTCAAAAAAGACATAGTGGAAATGGAAAAGGTGCAGAAGAGAGCGACTAAGATGATTACGGGGCTGGGGCACCTTCCTTATGAGGAAAGGCTACGGCGTTTGGGCCTCTTCAGCCTAGAAAAGAGACGCCTGAGGGAGGACATGATTGAGACATACAAAATTATGCAGGGGATGGACAGAGTGGATAGAGAGATGCTCTTTACACTCTCACATAACACCAGAACCAGGGGACATCCGCTAAAATTGAGTTTTGGGAGAGTTAGAACAGACAACAGAAAATATTTCTTTACTCAGCGTGTGGTTGGTCTGTGGAACTCCTTGCCACAGGATGTGGTGATGGTGTCTAGCCTGGACGCCTTTAAAAAGGGATTGGACAAGTTTCTGGAGGAAAAATCCATTGCGGGTTACAAGCCACGATGTGCATGTACAACCTCCTGATTTTAGAAATGGGCTATGTCGATGCAGGGGAGGGCACCAGGATGAGGTCTCTTGTTATCTGGTGTGCTCCCTGGGGCATTTGGTGGGCCGCTGTGAGATACAGGAAGCTGGACTAGATGGGCCTATGGCCTGATCCAGTGGGGCTCTTCTTATGTTCTTATGATTTACTTTTTTTATTATTCATTCATTTCATAATTGGGTTGGGGCGTGTTTTTGCAAATGTTTGGCATTTTCTAAACATTTGAGCTATTTTGAGAAAGTACTATAGAACTATTTTAAACACATAAATGTTTGGATAATGGGAATCTTCTGCATTCCTGGGCAGAGTCAAATCTCAGGAAATTCCAAGGCACAGAACGTACAAAACGGAAGAGTCATCTGCCCACCCCCTGCAAAAGCTCTCCGGTATTAAGAGCTCCACCGCAGGTACCGGAAAGGATACTCACAGTGCAATCCTAACTTGTGCTGGAACAGGCAGGCCGACAGGCCTACGCTGTATCCAGCGCAAGTTTGGGGCTGGCTGTGGCTCTGCCCGAGGGAAGAGGAAATAATTCCCCTTACCCCAGGTAGAGACGCAGCAGCTCCAATGGGTCTACTCTGATCTGTGCCACCTCAAGAGGTGCTGCAGACACAAGCCAAAACCGGTAGCTTGGAGCCACTCCACGCCGCCCAGGAACGGGATCAGGATCCAGCATAGCTGCCGAGTCCTGGCTCCACCCCTTGCTCTCCCACTGCCCCCCCCGCCCACCCCCCCACTCCTGAATGCTTCCTCCCCACCCTCTCCATGCTCCCAGCCAAGCCCACACCGGCCAAGGTCAGTCTGCACAGACTCACTAGTCTCGCTTGGCGTAGCCTCCACAGGCCGGCACATGTCCCTGCCCCAACCCAGCAGAGGAGGTACAAACGTGCTTTACAGCGCATTTGCGATCCTCCCAGGTCAGCGCAAAGGACTTGTGCCAGCAGAGTGCTCGGCTTTGATGGCACTCTCACTTGCCTAAATCCTATTGACTTCAGTGGGGCTTAAGTAGAGATGAGCTCGCTGCAGGTTCATCATTAAGACAAGCATCTGGATCCAGTTCCACCAATACCTTTAAAAACAAACCAGTTTAAAGGCCACCCCGGTCAGCTGGCATAACAGACATATGAAATGGTAAAACAAAAAAGATGCTGGATGAATGTCTCCTGCCTTTCCAACAGAATCAACACCAGAGCTTCACCTCCATGTTTACACAGCAACAGGGGGACATTGTCTTGGTGCGGCCGTTATGTTCCATTGACTTTACGGGGTTTGAACAAGGCGCGACGGGATACTGATGTGCGCAGAGAAGACAGAGTGTTCTGGGCTTCCATGCTGAATGAAAACATTTGTACTGTCAAAGGGCAGACTTTCATTTCAGGCTCTCAAAGCACCAGGATAAAATATTTCCTTTGGAGGATCTCACACATCATTTCGGCTGGATAAACACATGCATGCGCTGATCAGCCACATCTGGGCTGGCTTCTCCCAGAAATCTTCAAAGTCTTGCATCACAGATGCATTTCTTTGAGATGCATCCTCTTTGGGACAGACTGGTTACTGAGTGACAGCCATCAGAACTATTTCTGATGTGTGGGATAATCCTGACCCCACAGCACAGCAGAACCTCTCTTGAGACCAGGGATGCTTGGATGTCAGCCTCTTTAGATTGACCACATCCTGCAGATGCTCTATATCATGTATAGGTTGCAATGATGTCTTCAGATAGACCAGAATCCCTTGCATAAGATGATGTAAGATTGCAAGGAATTCTCAGGTAATGAAGCATTGCATGGAGGAAGTGGGGACGTGGACCTGGGGCACTTGGCTTTGGGGTATCTGTGGGTAAGATAGCTGAAGAGGCCCTCCAATTTCTGCTTGGATCCTGATGAAGTCTTCTCTCTCCTTTCCAGTGGTGTTGCTAGGGAATGTGGGTCACACCGGGTGACGTCCAAGGGGGGTGACACAACTACTGTCCAAAATTGTGAAAATCTTGGTATTTTTGAACACTACCATCATGATATATATCATTTGATGTGTAATCTCATGCAGTACACAATGAAATAAACTGCTTTGAAATATCTCTATTCTATAAAAAGTTATAGTCAAAAAACCAGCGGGGGTGGGGCAATCGTTTATCACTATGCCCACTGCAAGGGAAGAGGTCATTCATAGGGATGATGTGCTGGACTCCCACATCAGGTGACGGAAATCCTAGTGAGGTCACTGTTCCTTTCTTCCCCTTTATTATATTTCATGTACATGGCCCTGGTTTAAGGAGTTGCTGGAAGCATCACCTCCATGGGTGATCCTTACTTCTGACCATTTCCAGAGTGGTAGACTATTCCAGCAAAAACAATAAGGAGTTTTGTAGCCCCTTTAAGATGAACCATTTATTTCAGCATTAATAATAATAATAAACAACTTTATTTCTATCCCGCCCTTCTCCCCAAAGGGACCCAGGGCGGCTTACAACATATAAAAACCGATTAAAACATAATTTAACAAACAGATAAAAACATATTAAAAACACATTAACAGAAATCATAAAAACAGTAGTCAGATAAAAGTCAGAAGAAAAAGAGCATAAAACAGCAGTTCTTAGAGGAATCAGGCCTGTAAAAAAGCAACTAAAAGATGTATAAAAGATGTTAAACAGGCCATAAAGTCAGAAGGTTTGTTTAAACAGCAAGGTCTTCAGGCCTTGCCGAAAAGTCTCAAGAGAGGGAGCCATTCTTAAGTCAAAGGGAAGGGAGTTCCATAACGTTGGTGCCACTACTGAGAAGGCCCTGTTTCTTGCCGCTGCCCCACGTACCTCCTTAGGCGGCGGCACTTGTAACAAGGCCTTCTCTGATGACCTGAGAGGACGAGTCGGATTGTACAGGAGTAGGCGATCTCTAAGATATCCTGGCCCAGAGCAGTATAGGGCTTTAAAGGTCAAAACCAGCACCTTGAATTGGGCCCGGAAACGAATGGGCAGCCAATGTAGCCCCTGGAGAAGTGGACTGACAGAGTCAAACCGCCTAGCTCCAGTGACCACACGGGCCGCCGCATTCTGCACTAATTGCAGTTTCCGAACCGTCTTCAGGGGCAGCCCCACATAAAGCGCGTTACAATAACCTAACCAGCATTAACTTTGCTGGGCTGTGGTTTACTTCATCAGATGCATGAAGTTCACAAAAGTTTCTTCTGACATAAACTGGATAGCCTTTGAGCTACAAGACTCCTTATTGGGAATGCCCATAGCATTATAAAGGTACTCTAAGACATTGGACTTCCACGTCTTTAGCCCAACTCACAGTTGGGTCATGACTTGACCTCAGGTGGGTCTCACCAGGGTCACAGTCACCATTTTCTATCATTTATGAAACCTTTTAAGAAAACGACAAAAGAGGATAAAGATGGAGAGCAACGGACAGTGCAAGGAAGCAAAGAGGGACAAAAACAGCTAGACAGTGGTAGGCACATTGAGGGTTTGACTTAGGCTAGAATGGCAAAGGAAACATTTGGGTAATAGTGTATCCAAATAATGGCGTATGAGTCATTCAAAAGAACATGCAACCATACAACTGCACACTGCTGAGCTTTACGCTTGATGAAACCTGCTTTTTATTGCATCACAACAGCCTCATTAATAAGAAATGTGCCTAAACCTGAAACAAATCATTCCCCTATTTGTGCGGTGGAAACAGCAGTTTACTAGCAAAGAAAGCCCTTGTGTCTCTATCAGCGGCATACGAGAGCCGACTGAGCTTTCTTTAGGCGAATCTGTCCGACATGCCCAACAAAAAGAGGTCTCATCCTTTTCCTCCTCTTTGAGCTGATTCTGCCCCCCCCCCCGCCTGAATCTGCCAGTGGCACAGAACCTTTGCACAACTGCAAGTGCAGAATACTCTTTCGCAGTGGGTAGAGAGAGAGGACATTTTCCCATCTTTCCTAACACCAGCAGTTGGGGTCAGCCAATGACTGGCAGAAGACTGAGGAGAGACAAAAGGAAGTTACGTCATCACACCATGCTTAGCTAATTTACAGAAACCACTGCTGCAGGCTATAGTGATAGCCAACACCATCACTCTTGCCTCATATGCCCTGCTTGTGGGCCAGTAGTGTAGCTAGAGGGGGTGCAAAGCACTAAGTTTTGCAGGGAGCCTCAACACACCATGCAAATAGCCCCTCCCCCTCCCCTTCAGAGCCATTCCGGGCCACTCCGTTTTGCTCCCATTTCACAGAATGGCTCCAAAAGGCACGGCACAACTTAATGCTTTGCACCCCCTTTAGCTATGCTACTGTCGTGAGCTATCTGGAAACATCTGGCTGGTCCATCTTGGGAACAAGACGCAGGACTAGATGGGCCCTTGCTTTGATCCAGCAGGGCTGTTGCCACATTCTTAAACAAGACGTTTGGGTGTGTATATAGACATGGAAGTGATTCTCAGGAGCCATCCTGTGATTTAATAAACAGAACTTGAGAAGCAGCCTCAAGCTAACTCAAAGACTCATATAAATAGATGGAAATATAGACACACACACACACACACACACACACAAATTGGGTTATAATTAACTGTTACTACTTCAGGAAAGAGATTTGAGAGTCATTGTGGGTAACTCATTGAAACCATCTGCTCAGTGTGCTTCGGCGGCCAAAACGGCAAATGGATTGCTAAGCCGTATTAGGAAAGGCAGAGCGAATCACACTGAATTGGTAATAATAGTGCAGCTAAAAAATATCACTTGGGCTGATTCAACTGTTTGTCAGGCACTCAAGTGGCAAAGGCTGTGAGCTTCTGATTTGCCACCTTGCACGGCATGTGAAGCAGGAAACTGGGGAGCTTCTCTGTAGTGAGAGTCACGAACACCAGGTGTGATTTGTGGCTGACGTCTTAGACCACACATCAGCAGACGTGGGCCAAAACACGCTGGTGCCTTAGGCAGAAATAGCACCCCATACAGATATTGCAGATATGCACCCCCTGCAGATATGCACTGGCTGCTCAGTGACCACTAATGGTGCCCTGAAGGTTGCCAACACCTTACCTGTCCTAATGGAAGGTCTTGTTGTGCAACAGTAAACCCCAAAGCATTTTAACATAGATGACCACAGGGAGATACTGGCTCACACTGAATCAGACCATGCTCGGTCCCAGACAATGCTCTCTCCTCTGACTAGCAGGAACTCCTCCAGGGTCTCAACCAGAGAAGGAACTTTCCCAGCCTTGCTACCTGAGATCCTTTTAAATTGAAGAAACCAGGGATTGAAGTTCAGGCATTCAGTTAATTAAACGGTACGCTCTGCTACTACGATTTATTGTTGATTATATTAAGCATGCTGGTTGCTACTTTCACTACCTATTTATTTATTTTCCGCATTTTAATACTTCCCTTCCTCCAAGGGTGGGGTACATAGTTCCTCCTCCCCTTCTCACAACAACCCTGTGAGGCAAGTGAGGCTGAGAGGTGGTGAAGCTTCATGGCTGAGCAGTGATCTTAACCTGGATCTTTTAGGTCTGGCTCCCAAACCACTACACCGTCATGGCTCTCTTTAATGGTGCTTGTTTTATGTATTTCAGAGCCGATCCTATACATGTCTACTCAGAAGTGTCCGATTATAGTTCATGGGGTTTACTCCCAGGTAAGCATGGCTAGGATTGCAGCCTTAACGTTGTATGCAAGTTTTGATGCCATGTATTATGTATTTTAATATTGTATTCAATATTACAGTATTTTAATTGTAATTTAAATTACAATTTGAAGTTTTTAGGAAAAGTGGGGTATAAATAAATACACACACTCAACCATCGAGCCATGGACACCAACACTTCTACAAACTTCTCTTACTTTGAAAGTTGGACCTCAAATTAAGATAATTACTCAAATCTAACTCAGATCTTTTATCTTCCAGCTGTGAAAGAAAACAATCCTCTATGCTGGGCAGAAGGCAGTGAATTTGGGAGATAAGGAGTATTTAAGGCAGGAACCGGAGGGATACATATCTCTGTGTTACACTTTATTAGAATGGAGAAAATAAAAAGGTGTTGTAGTTCTGGTGCCGTTTCTTCAACAGCTGCAAACTTACTGTGATGAATCCCATTCCACCCCTGCAAATTTTGGGGGGGGCCTATTTTCCTTTATTTTTGGACACTTGGAAGCCCCTGTAAAATGCATTACCCACAAGCAGCTCTTGCAAGTAGTCTTTGCCCTGTGTTTGCAAATGCCGTTCTGAGACAGCCATGTGCTGAATTCAGGTTTCTCTTCCTGTCTGAGATGGCTCCCAAGTTGGGCATGCACTCAGTGATTGGGAAGCCAAACCTGTCCATCCAGGTTAAAGGGGTGGGAGGGTGACCAGGTGGGTCACTCATTGTGGGTTACATCATCAATCCAAAGTTATAAATTTCACAGCCCCCTGTAAGTATTATTCTCTACGAGTTGCCTGATTAACCCGTTCCTGAGAGTTCAGAGAGAGAGAGAGGTCATGAGTGCAATGACTGGGGATCCCTTCCCATGTAAGTAACATAAGCTAGGGACTGTCTAGCTAGAGTACGATCAGGTTTTGGTTTCATTTCATTGTCCCTCCAGCCATTACAGCCTTCCCCAGGTTGAAGGCTGTTATGACTGGGGGGTGGGGGATAGTGGGCTGAGTACATTTGAGTAGCATCCAGCTCCATCTGCTGGATGTTAATAGTTATTGCACCCATTTGGTGAAAACATTTCTTTATGCTTTCATGCCAGGCTCAGGCACTTTCCCTCCACCTGTTTGTACTTTTTACTTTCTTTTCTCGTTTTGTTTAATCCCTTGTTGTTTGGACTTTTAATAAACTTGTCACATTCTGGCCCTTTGCCTGTTCATGGGTAAATCCAGTGGATTATCACATCTCTTTACCCTGCAGATGCTACTGGGGAATTGATTTTTCCCCTGAAGTTCAGTGCTTTCCTGGGAGGGTTCTTCTTCCCAGACAGCCCTCTTCTGCTTAGTCTCTGTTGCCTGGGATGGTGGCAGTGGATACAATCAACCAACGGTTTTTCCCCATTCAGCTGTTGGGGAAAGTGGGAAGCAGGAGGTTGTGTGCACTTGTGCTAACCATTAGGTGCTGTTCTCCTTGGTCAACCTTCCTTCTCCCAGGAGTCCCTTTCCCTGACACTTTGGGAGCAAAGAAGATTATGGATCTGCAGATTCATAATCCAAGGGGGCAAAACCAACTTGACACACGGACATAGCCACTTTTCAGTCATTTTAAAGGCTCTTGTCTGTCATGGCTAAAGATAAAGATACCCCTGCTAATTGGGTAAGAGGCACTTTTTCAAGTGGGTGCTCCTCTTTTTAGCAGGGGGAGAGTAACTGGCCCACCTCACCCCAGCACTGTCTGTTCTAGTGGCTGTCTGCTGGTATTCATTTGCATCTTTTTAGATTGTGAGCCCTTTTGGGACAGGAAGCGATTTAGTTATGTGATTTTTCTCTGTAAACCGCTTTGTGAACTTTTAGTTGAAAAGCGGTATATAAATACTGTTGATTGATATGAATTTGACACTCTTCTTTATATCACCCCACACTGCGGTTTCTCCTTCCTTTGGTTGCCTTTCCGAATAGTACGTATACCCCCAAGACCTTATGCTATATAAGGGGTATCCAAACTTTTTGGCAGGAAGGCCACATCATCTCTCTGACACTGCATCAGGGGCCAGGAAAAACAAGAATTAATTTACATATTAAATTTAAATAAATTTAAATAAATGAATATATTAGAGATGGAATTTATATGAATGAAAGAAGGTCTTACAATAGCTCAAGGCCTATAAAAGGCCTTGCACAAAGCAAGGCCAGCCTTTTCTTTGCTGCTGCAACACAGATATGAATTACCAAGCAATGGAGGGAGCCCTCGTTCCACAGCTCATGTGAGAGGTCAGTTGTGTTGGGCCAGCACGGGCTCCAGCAAGTCTCCGGAGGGCCAGAGGCTCATTGGAGACTGGGGGCTCCCCATGGGCCAGAATGGGAGTCCTCAAGGGCCACTAGTGGCCCCAGGGCCAGGGTTTGGGCACCCCTGTGCTATATCATGCTGTATGGTTGGGAGGGGGGTTGCGATCTGGCAAATATCTCCAGATCCAGGTAAACCTGATTTAGAGGTGTGTGAAATACCCAACCACAACCATCCCAATCAATTTCACTGACTTTATTGAATTTTTTTTTTATCTTTCCTTGAAACCCCTCCAGATGTCACACCCAAACAGCACCATTCAAGTGTGCTTCTGATTTTGCTTTAGGTGAACTGGAAGTCAGCTCTTATCCTGGACGTTAGCCTTCAACCATCCAACATACCAGATGATCACCTTATAAGACACATGGCCAATCGCCCATCTGCCTCAAACTATTTTTTTATGTACTTGTGCACGTCAGTTCTAACGTACATTGGCAAAATTTATGTTTCATAATTACAGGTTAGAATCATGAAGTTCTGTCTGTACACGATCCTCAAACCACTCTGCCAGGAAAGTTTCCTGAAAAGAAATTGGGATGGAGCAAACAAAATGATCTGAAGAGGAGAGAATCTAAAGAATTAAAGAATTCCTAAATAATGTCCTAATTCTCTTATTACAATTGTCATCCTAATTCTATTTCTCTTTGTAAAAACCCAAAACACCAGGTGGAAGGAGCCGAGTAAAAGCAAAAATTATTTCATTTGAACATAAAGTGTTCAGTTTGCCCAATTGTTACAGAGATTATGTCATTCCTAGTTGCAAAAGATCAGAAAGATAATTCAGCCACTGACTGCACTGACAGGCATAATATATTTATGAGGTCAAAGGGGTCACACCAATGGATTCTCCCAGGGTAAACATCTAGACCTTGTAGATCTGGAGACAAGCTAGAAAATGTCATGCTGGCAAACACCATTCACCTCTCTGAAAATTCAGTCTTCGATTCCTTCCTACACTGGCTTCCAGAAGTCCCAAGACCTTTTGGTGTTCAGTCAGAATATCCAAATGGAGACTATAAATGGTAGTAAAAGGTAGTTGGCAACCTTCAGTCTCGAAAGACTATGGTATCGCGCTCTGGATGGTGGTTCTGGCACAGTGTCTAGTGTGGCTGAAAAGGCCGATTCGGGAGTGACAATCCCTTCCACACTGGGAGCAAGTGCAGTCTGTCCCTGGTCTGTCTCCCTGGCTATGGGCCTTCCTTCTTTGCCTCTTTCCTCAGTCTGTTGGCCAAGTGTCTCTTCAAACTGGGAAAGGCCATGCTGCACAGCCTGCCTCCAAGCGGGCCGCTCAGAGGCCAGGGTTTCCCACCTGTTGAGGTCCACTCCTAAGGCCTTCAGATCCCTCTTGCAGATGTCCTTGTATCGCAGCTGTGGTCGACCTGTAGGGCGCTTTCCCTGCACAAGTTCTCCATAGAGGAGATCCTTTGGGATCCGGCCATCATCCATTCTCAGGACATGACCGAGCCAATGCAGGTGTCTCTATTTCAGCAGTGCATACATGCTAGGGATTCCAGCTCGTTCCAGGACTGTGTTGTTTGGAACTTTGTCCTGCCAGGTGATGCCGAGGATGATGCGTCGGAGGCAGCGCATGTGGAAAGCGTTCAGTTTCCTCTCCTGTTGTGAGCGAAGAGTCCATGACTTGCTGCAGTACAGAAGTGTACTCAGGATGCGAGCTCTGTAGACCTGGATCTTGGTATGTTCCGTCAGCTTCTTGTTGGACCAGACTCTCTTTCTGAGTAAAAACACAATCAATTAAGGGCCCAATCCTATGGCTGCCCTGATTGTGTTCTGGTAGCACAGGGCACTTGGGGGAGACAAAAGGATGAAGTCATACTGGGGTGGGGGTGTGTGTGACCCAACTTTTAATATCTTAAAACCCCATAGGGAAGCACAGATTCTATTGCTGGATAAACTAACCACCTTTGTTGCTTGGTGTCCCTTGATGGTCCATTCCCATTTCGATAGGAGTGCCTCTATTGCTTTGCACCCTGCCAAGGGTGTGGCAACCTTGATTCTCAAGAGGGCCCTGCCTAACTTATCATACAATGTCTTGATTAAGCTTACAAGGAGGTTGGAGAGGGAAGCTAAGATTGAAGGCACCTCTTTTGTGACACTAACAAATCTGTTTACTCTAAAATCAGGAAGCTCCCAGGATGAGGCTTGTTTACGGGTCCAAATCTGCTGACCAGAGAAAGGCGTGGCTGATTGTGGAATGTTCCACCATGCAAAAGAAAGACATCTCCCAACCAGCTACAGTGAGGGCGGGGTGGGAGAGATTGCTCTGGAACAGGGGCGTCATGGGTTGGGGTCATCCAGTGCAGTTGGTGTCACCCCTACAGCCCCACTCTCTCTGGTCTCACCCATCCTGGGTGCCATCTCTGCAGAAGAGGGAGGACGAGGGGGGCAGGAGGCCAGCCTGATAGGGCCACTTTCATCTCATCTGACGTGGCAGCAGCTACTAGGAGTAGCAACCATGGGGGCTCCACACGGCCAGTTGCACACACGAGAAGAGGTTTGATGGGGCAGGTGCTGTAGAAACCGAGGCTGCTGCTTCTGCTCTCACTGCTCCTGCCAGGGTTGGTGCCATTGCCTGCCTTCAAAGTCTCCAGACAAGCTGGCTTTCCGCAGTGGGGGGAGCTGACAGCCGGTCATTTTGGGGTCTCCCCTTCCCTTACCTGCTGCAGTCCTCGCCGCCCACACCCCCATTGTGATGCTACTGCTTTAAAAACCTAAGTTTGACCTTTTCCCCCACAGACTGTGGGACCCAAGTCCTCCTGCCCTCACCCACTTCTGAAAGGCCATGAGACTGACCTACATCATGCTTTCCCGGCATGCACCTAGCACCATGTCCACAGGTATAAAACTAACACATCAGGCAACACCCCTTTCCGTCTTTTGACTTCTATTTCCATGCAGGTCTATTTCATTTCTTCTGCCCTATCACCCTTAATCATCAGGTGGTCTTCTGCTTTCTTTAAGGATATCACATTTGCTTGCTCACTGCTTTGAAATCTTTCTGCTCTGGGCCAGGGTATCTTAGAGACCGCCTACTCCCGTACAATCCGGCTCGTCCTCTTAGGTCATCAGAGAAGGCCTTTTTACAAAGTGCCGCCACCTAGGGAGGTACGTGGGGCGGCGGCAAGAAACAGGGCCTTCTCAGTAGTGGCACCAATGCTATGGAACTCCCTTCCCCTTGACTTAAGAATGGCTCCCTCTCTTGAGACTTTCGGCGAGGCCTGAAGACCCTTCTGTTTATACAAGCCTTCTGAGTTCTCGGCCTTTTTAACATCTTTTTAATATCTTTTAATATTTTTACAGACCTGATTCTTTTATGATTTGCTGCTGCTCTATGCTCTTTTTACCTGACTATTTTTTATCTGACTGCTGTTTTTATGATATGTGTTAATATGTTTTTATTTGTTTTAAATTATGTTTTAAATCTGTTTTAACCTGTTGTAAGCCGCCTTAAGTCCCTTCGGGGAGAAAGGCGGGGTAAAAATAAAGTTTATTATTATTATTATTATTTCAATTTCACTGCTTTGAAACTCTGCAAATGCTTCCTCAAACCAGCCTCTTCTCTGAAGCTTTGGCATAACCCCTCAGTTCTCACCATCAACTGAGGCAACTAAGAGTATTTCTGAAGAATACTACTACAAACATGTCTATTTCATTGCGTGAACTGATTGTGTGAACACTACAAACATGTCTATTTGATTGTGTGAACCCCTCACCTAGAGAAGTCTGTCTAGCAAGAGAACTCAACAAAACAAGGACTTCCCAATAGAAACACTGAACTATGGTTGGCTACCTTCAGTCTCAAAAGACTATGATATAAGACTACAGCACCCAGCATTCCCAAGCAGTCTCCCATCCAAGTACTAACCAGGCCTGACCCTGCTTAGCTTCCAAGATCAGACAAGATTGGGCATGTGCAAGGTAACAGTTGCTGCCATATTTCCTGAACATTAAATGGTATCTTCTAACCATATTCAAACAGTTAAGTGGTTTTTCGTAATAATTGCTGGGTTAAACCTGATCAATTCTTCCATGACTGTTTGCAGCAAGCTATCAACTGAAGGTATCCTGCTGTGCCCTCTTCCTAGAGATCCCAAGACCATTTGTCTTATTTCCTTTGTCTTCAGGGTTAACCAAGTCTCCAATGCCTATTGCAACATTGCTTTTGGCAGACTCCTCTCCTTAGCTTACAATGGTGGGAGCAGTCCATAAATAAATGCTTGGCTTGGCCATCCCTCTTTGGGAGTGCCCCTTCAGCGAGGCACCTCGTCATTAAAAACAGTTTCTGGGTGAATCAAGCAGAAAAATCCAGACAGGATATGGGAGAAGCGGTGTTTGACCATTAGATACACACTCGCTCAGCCAGAAGGCCACCTGGTGGTTCAACCGGCTGAGACTGGGTCATGTCCATTTCACTTGTGTTCTCAGTCTGGAAAACTGACCCAATAACCTAGAGGCACTGAGGTGAAGCCTTTCAGGAAGTAGTGTGAATGGGCCACTAAACCAACTGGACAGTAACACTTAGAAAATTGCCAAAGGCAAAAAAGAAACAATAGCTATGTCTCTACTTGGGTGGGGAGCAAGGACACTGTCGCTCAATAGTGGAGCACATGCTATGCATTCAGAAGATGCTAGATGAAATCCCTGATGTATCTCCAAATAGAGGTGCTCGACCACTGGAGCACCTCTACATAGAGAGGCATCAAGGATTTCATTCAGCTTCACAGTATGGGCAATACTGAACTAGGATGAATCAGTCTACTACTGCTCCATGTGGTCAACTGGAGAGCAGCAGCCATTGTAGAAGATTACACCAACCAATTGACGGAGGACTTCTTCGCTCCTACCCTCCCATCATCATGCTCTGAAAAAGAGGGAGAGACACTGGGTGCGAGAGGGTAAGAGAGAGTTGTTTTAACCATGACCTACAGACAAAGTGACTGCATGTTTTATCCAGTTAGATTTCTTTCACATACAGGAACGGCAGGAATCAACTCTGCAAATTCATTTGGAATTAAACTTTTATCAATGTGAACTTCAAAATACTTCACACTCTACTCACAGCCTACATGCTAAAGTAACCAGCCTGAAAGAAGACCAATATCACCAGCAAGCTCTGGGGAGGCAGCAGGCAAATGTGCCTCAGTCCTGTTCTTAAGAAAGCCATGAAAACACCAGGACACCCGCGTGAAGGGACTGAGCTTTCTAAAGCACTAGGTGAGGCAGCTATCAAGCTGCCTCTGGGGGCATGTCACTGAGCTCTCCCTAGTTCTGAGTGGGGGAAGAAGAGGTGGAGTTTTTTAAAAATTTCCGGGGTGGGAGGCGAGCGTGTATTTTTCAAGGACAGTAAGATCCACTGAGAGAGATGGAACTTAAGGGGAAGGGAGAGCAAGTATTCATGTGGCTGCACCTCCCAGGCTTGGACCTCACTGCACATCACTGGTGCACATGCCCCATGGTACACACTGGTACACACGCATCATGGGTACAGAACAAACCAACTGAGGAGTCCTTGTCCTGGTGAACAAATTCTCATCATTACCGGAGACAAAAACAGCCTTTCACCTGTGGCTGAACTCCCTCCCTAAAAAGGCTGCTCAGCCTTTAACCTCTCCACCCATGTTCTAAAATTAAAAGTTGCACAACATCTCTAAAAGGAATGCCTGTGAATTAGCAATCTCCACATTGCTGTATTCCAAAACCAACTGTCTGAACAGAAAACCTGCCTGCTTGAATCAATATACCAAGCCAGTGACAGTTGAATAAGCAAAAACATTCTTGAGTAGAACCTTAAAGGGCAGCACACACACTGCAGCCACTATGTGCAGGACAGTTTTTAATTCTTCCATGTGGCAGCTACCTATACTTGGTTGTCAGGAACAAATACCCTGGTGACTCATGTCTTCCTCATGAAGACAGGAAGCCCAATCCTAACTCCCTATATGGTGATACAGCTGTGCCAACACAGCACCTACTGTTTCCTGCAGGGGAGTTCTGGCTTCCTGAAACCTCCTCAGGAAGGTTTCCCTCCCTCCTGTGAGGGAACGTGTTCCCTTGCCCAAGGATAAGCCCATGCCAGGCTACAAAGTCTACTCAGACCTACTCAGAAATATCACTGGTGCAAGTCTGCTTGGATCCAGGTTGAGGGGTCAAGGCTGGGAACGGAGTGAGGATGCAGCAGAAACCACTGCTGCTGAATTGGTCCTGATCTGTCCGCCCTCATGGCTGCATATCTGTAACCCAATGGCTACACTGGGCAATGGTGTCATCACCATAGAGAAAGCCCTGTCCCCATAGATTTAAGCTCTTGCAGGTATGGAGTCCAGAGCAGCCTCTTGTGCCCCGCAATGATTTCAGTGAGCAAGGAGGTTCAAACAGCCACAAACATTTATTTTATCTTAGAACAATGCCGGTGGATTGGGAATCTTGGGGGAAAACTTTGCCCCATGGCACCCCCAATCCCTGATGTTGCATTGAGTGTTTTCACTGTGTCTGGCACTGAGGGTTTAGGTCCGCCCAGACAGGTGGGCCTTGGACAGTGCTGGCTGATACTGGTGCTGCCCTAGAAGTAATACATATCATTGTGTGTTTGTAGACTCATTTGTTCCCTTCCCTTTAGGCTGCATTGCGGCTGCAATGGTGCTGGAAAATTGGATAGGGTTGGACCCTAATGCTCCTTAATGGTCCAACAGTGTGCCTTTATGGGAGTTGACTGTCAGGAGATGGTCTCTGCGTACAGAAAACTCTCTGGAATGTTTTCAGTGGGAAAAGCCAGCAGACCATCAGGGGAAGGAGACAAGACCCAAATCAGTCAAATGTATGCTGGCTTAGCTATAGTTTAGAGATGTCATTGAAGTCACCGGGATGCAAGAGAGGTCCAAATTCTGCCTCCAAGTAATGCATGTAGGCTAATAGAATGGATGCACTGCTACCTGTTCTCTATGGAGAACTCGTGCAAGGAAAGCGCCCTACAGGTAGACCACAGCTGTGATACAAGGACATCTGCAAGAGGGATCTGAAGGCCTTAGGAGTGGACCTCAACAGGTGGGAAACCCTGGCCTCTGAGCGGCCTGCTTGGAGGCAGGCTGTGCAGCATGGCCTTTCCCAGTTTGAAGAGACACTTGGCCAACAGTCTGAGGCAAAGAGGCAAAGAAGGAAGGCCCATAGCCAGGGAGACAGACCAGGGACAAACTGCACTTGCTCCCAGTGTGGAAGGGATTGTCACTCCCAAATTGGCCTTTTCAGCCACCCTAGACGCTGTTCCAGAACCACCTTTCAGAGCGCGATACCATAGTCTTTCGAGACTGAAGGTTGCCAACAAACAATTTGCATCTTTTAACACAAGCAACAGGATGGTAGCAGAAGGACATTCGAAATGCCTGATATCCTTTCTGGGAGCCGTGAAGGTTAGAGTCACTCTCACAGCCGAACACTAGCACACACTGTTCATTTTTTTATGCAAAGCCTGCATTTCCCAGGAATCGCCATTACGATGACGTCTCGAAACTTGTTTGGGGTGTTGTTTTAATGAATTCCAATTCTCAGCAATCCAAATTCTGTGCCAGATAATTCACAGCAGGCTTCCGTTTAAACACTGCCGGTGTAATTAGGTCATGTCAATGTAGTCGTCCTTTTGCTGAGTGTGTTGGAAACTTTATTTCCCATCAGCTAACTCAACATGGCAGGTGGGATGGGTTAGCCACGTAACTCAAGATCTGTTTTCACTAATCTACTCTTATAACATTCCCTTTGGTATGGACTCCTGAGACAAAGACAGTCCTCTCATCAGCATTAGAGGAAGCTGACTCTTTCTCCAGTGATGTTTTCCTTTCAAAGGCCAAGGCAAAACACTGCTAGCTTAATATACTTTCATGGCATGCCATCTTAATGATACAGTTACCAAGTCAACAAGATAAAGATTCTTATAGAACAGCTATCCGGAAAAAAAGACTATAGGAAATTGTTGCCAGTTCATGCAAATATCTGCCCGATCCCCGTGGCTAAGAGCCTTCTATAATGTTTACTCAGGTCTCATTCAAAGAACCTCTGCAATGTTAATTATCAGTTTTCTCCTTGCAGGTTCTGCCCGTTATTGCTTCCTGTTCAGTGCATCAAAAGCATGACTGATGAATTATTATTATTATTATTAACTGCATTTATATATCGCTTTTCAACAAAAAGTTCACAAAGCTGTTTACAGAGAAAAATAAATATCAATTAAAACATGAATAGCATTTAACTTTCCCCCTAATGAATCTGTTTCTATTCCCCATAGTGCCGGGGCTTTAACTACCAGTTTTCTCTCATTATTTAGTACCTTTTAAGCAACTAGGAAATGAAAGGGGGGGGGGGGAAGAGTGAAAATAAATAATTAAAACTCCTCATCACCCTGCAGGGAGCAAGAACTTGCCATCTTTATTACTGTGACAGAAACATAACATACAAATCTATGAAATAAAAATAATTAGGGCCAATGTAGTTATCAGCCATGGTGCTGCCACCCCTTAATGGAAGCAAGAACAGAAGCTGAAGGCACACTAGCCCTGAAAAGCTTTGGTGGGGCTTTGTCACTACACACTGAACAGGATTTCACTGCAACTGTGTTTTAAATTTAAAAAAAAAAAAAAACCATTAGAAATCAGGTATGAAAAAAGGCAATGCATAAGAACAGCCCTGCAGGATCAGGCCAAGGGCCTAAGTAGTCCAGCTTCCTGTATCTCACAGTGGCCCACCAGATGCCCCAGGGAGCACACCAGATAACAAGAGACCTGCAAGGCTTCCTGGGAATTGTAGTTAAGAACATAAGAACAGCCCCACTGGATCAGGCCCATCTAGTCCAGCTTCCTGTATCTCACAGTGGCTCACCAGATGCTTCGGAGAACACTCTAGACAACAAGAGACCTGTTCCTGTTTCAGTTTGCCATCCAGGCTCTTGAAAGACAAGATGCCAGACTCACCTCCACGGTGAGATATTGTCCATTCTCACAACCTCCTCAATAAATTATCTTTCCCCAAAGTGCTCATTCTTTCTCCACCTGATTCCGGGGTGCCCATTTCTTCTCTGTTAAGCATTCCCATCCCATTTGGTTTACAAGGAATCAACCTGCCTCCAGGCACCCAGAGCAGCCAATTTTTCTACCCTTTCTTCTGCTTTGTTTCCTTCTCCTTTCTTCCCAGGACTTTCCCTCTGAAAAACCGCAGCACAGGACCTCCTGCCCAGTTGCCCACAAACTCTTCCTCAACCCTCCCCTGAGAAAGTGTTCTTGACTCTCTTATCTCACTTCCCTCTCCTAAGAATAGCCAGTCTACCGAGTGGTGTACACCATCCATAGCTCTTCCGTTTCCCTTGGACTCTTCTCCTTAACCAGGAGTTTGCAAAGTTTTGGCTACCTAGCCCCTTGGTTTCTTCCTGGTGGCGCACTCAAGAAGCCATCAGAGCAGATGCAGGAGAGGTCTACTCAGCAACAAAGCCCATATATAGCTGTCTTTTTCCTTTGCATTGCCTAACTGGTGGTGTAGTTCAGTGTTCTGTAACTTTAAGACACCTGTGTTTTATTCCCAACCTTAAGTCAGTGCACCTTATCTGTGTGCATTTGCTGGATCCATCTTTCGTTTGTAGAGACCTGCCTTTCCCCTTGTTCCTTCCTCAGCTTACATCTCTACATCCCCCCTCCTCTCTTA
Source organism: Tiliqua scincoides (assembly GCF_035046505.1). Lineage (NCBI taxonomy): Eukaryota > Metazoa > Chordata > Lepidosauria > Squamata > Scincidae > Tiliqua > Tiliqua scincoides. The sequence goes on from NC_089826.1 coordinate 7,252,632, forward strand.
GGAAGCTGCACTCCCCCCCCCACCAACATTTCTCCCTAGCATGTAATGATGCTTAGGTAAGAACATAAGAACAGCCCCACTGGATCAGGCCCAGGGCCCATATAGTCCTGCTTTCTGCACCTCACAGTGGCCCACAAGATGCCTCAGGGAACACAGAAGACAAGAAGATACCTATATCCTGGTGCCACTCCCTTGCATCTGGCATTCTGAGGTAGCCTACTCCTAAAATCAGGAGGTTGCACATACCCATAAAGGGGCTTATAACCTATGATGAACTTTACCTCCAGAAATCTGTCCAATCCCCTTTTAAAACTATCTAGGCCAAATGCCATCACCACATCATGTGGCAAGGAGTTCCACAGGTAGCAGCTGTAAGTATGCTTGTGTGAATTAGAAACAGATCCTCTTGTGTATTTATTGCCCTTGGTTTTCCTTCCTTCCTGTTGTACATTTATCCTACCACCCCATAACTACCACTGCTGCCGCCGCCACCTATATCTTCCATTCTCCAATTCTTGTTAAATGTCAGTTTCCATTGAGATATCACATGAGCCAACCGATCTGGTCCTTGCATCTGTTTTTGAATCCCCAGTTGTGCATTAATACACATGTGCTATGTCATACTATGTACCATGTACAATAAATGCAAGGATGGAACCCACCAAAACATTTTGTGGCACCTTAACAATTTCAAATAAATAAGTAAAACTTCCCACTGAAGATGCACAAGATCTTGGCTCACCCAAGGCAGCTCCTTGGAGCCTGGTCTTCGTCGCTGCTAACTGACAGTTGAGTTTCTTTATTACCTCTTGAAGTGTCAGGGAATCTAGCGTCAAATTAGAATGGATGGCAATTACTTGGCTAGTATTTGTTTTCACACCTTGGTGTTGAGCCATCAGCCTAACATGCTCAGATTCAGGTAGATTGGGGGTTGTTTGCAAAGGATCTATGACCTAAAATATATTTCAAAAGAGAAGATCAGAACTCTATCACTCACCATGGAGGCTACCACTGCAGTGAGACAAAGCACAAGCAATTAATTGCTCTTGTGGCAGTCTCAGTTCCCTGCTGCTAAAATAGCAGGAAGTGTGGAACTGAAGTTCACACCATGCTTCACACAAAGGGCTTCTGGCAGCTGGCTGACAAGGCAGCATCAAAATGACTGCATGGAGAAGGATGGCTCCCAAACTTCTGAAAACCCAGCCTTTGTAAACATGATTTTCTCTCATTCCATGCTCAGTTTAGACCAGTAAGTACACCCGCAGCAGATAAGGTCAGCCAGTCTGCCTGAGACCCATGAATTTTGCAGGCCCATTGAATGGGGCTAAAGGCTGGAATCATAGCTCAGGGGTCAAGGACATGCTTTGCATTCAGAAGATTTGGTCTCTGGCAGCATCTCCTGGTAGGGCTGTGAAAATCACCCATTTGAAACATCTGGAGAGTTACTGCCTGTCAGTGACAACCATACTGAACTAGAGGGGTTAATGGTTAATTTTAATCCACTAAAATTGAGTGTTGGGAGAGTTAGAACAGACAAAAGATAATATTTCTTTACTCAGCATGTGGTTGGTCTGTGGAACTCCTTGCCACAGGATGTGGTGATGGCATCTGGCCTGGACGCCTTTAAAAGGGGATTGGACAAGTTTCTGGAGGAAAAATCCATTTTGGGTTACAAGCCATGATGCGTATGTGCAACCTCCTGATTTTAGAAATGGGCTATGTCAGAAGGCCAGATGCAAGGGAGGGCACCAGGATGCAGGTCTCTTGTTATCTGGTGTGCTCCCTGGGGCATTTGGTGGGCCGCTGTGGGATACAGGAAGCTGGACTAGATGGGCCATGGCCTGATCCAGTGGGGCTGTTCTTATGTTCTTATGGTCTGACTCAGCAGAAGACAACTTCATAGATGAGTAAGATCCAGTATCTTAGTGAAACTTGCCCATTGCTGTCTAACTGTGCAAGAGACCAGCAGAAGGGGCTGGATTGTCCATTGTAGGACAGTGGGAGGGGAAGGTCTCTTGCCACTGCTGGTCTGTTGGCCAGAGGAGCAACAAAAAAACTGTGGTCAAGTAACTGCTATCAGTATGGCTAATCTGCCCTCTTTGGAAAATTTACCTACACTTCAGTTCTTTTTCCTTTTCATTTTTTTTTTAATCTACCAAGATAAAGGCAACTGCCCTCAGTAATGTGATGTGATGCTGACAACCATGTCGAGTTTGCAAAGTCTGAATTGCTTTGCAAATGTTTCTCTGCAGGTTAATTAAGGCTGCAGTCTACACAGGGCCAGCCCTGCCATGCGGCAAGATGAAGCAAGCTGCCTTGGAAGGGGAGTTGGTCTCCAGCAGCATCACAAGGGGCAGGGAGCGCTAACTTCACTCTAGGCTGAAACGGCATGCTCTTCTGTCCTCCCACCACTTCTTCCTCCTCCTCTATTAAAAAGTGGAGGCTCGAGGAGGAGGAGTTGTCATTCATTCAACTGCTGGTGGGTACAACATGACCATCCCTCGCCATGCCCCTGCCCCAATCAAGCAGTCAGGTAAGGGGATGAGGGAAAGTGCCCGCACCTTGTTGTTGGCATCCTTCAGTCTCGGAAGACTGTGGTGTCACGCTCTGAATGGTGGTTCTGGAACAGAGTGTCCTCTCCAGTGCGTGAAGCCTGGGTAAAGTAGTTATGGAGGATAGGCTGTTACCCATGCAGCAAATCCCCCCTCTCCACGTCGCTGAAATGGTCCAATGGAAAGGCAGAGGCCAATACGGTTGGTTCCAGCGGCGTCGCAGGAGTTGCCAGAACGTGACTGTGTTCAGCCATGAACTGCCTCAGGGACTCCGGCTCCCGATTTTGCCTCGAGCTTATCTTATGCTGAGAGGCTATGAACACCCTGAATTACCTTCAGAATAAAAAAATAATCAAGAATCGGCTGGATACGGGCTAAAATGTTGAATCTGGATAAGATAGAGATACTATTACTCAGGAGACCTACAATTCAGTTCATGGACTATCAGTTTTTCCTAGATGGGGCTACACCCCCTTGAAGGGCCAGGTTCATAGGCTGGGTTCGCTCCTGGACTCAGCATTGCTCCTAGAAGTTCACATGGCAGTTGTGGCTCAGGGTGCCTTTGTAGGCTTAAGCTGCTGCACCAACGGAACGCTTTCCTGTCCCCCACAGCTTACCCATATGTGTATCCATGCACTGGTTTCCTAAAACTTAGACTACTGTCACATGCAGCATGTGGACCCATTGAGGACCACTTGAATGTTACAATTGGAGCAAAAGGTTGCTACACAATGGTGTCAGGCAGTATGACTGAGTCACACTGCTATTACATTAATATGTCAATCAATCAATCAATAATACCTTTATTGGCATATAAACAGATAAACAAAATTACAAAATATGTTAATATGTAATTAATGCACATATTAATTGTACATTTACAATTAAGACTGAAGGCCACCATTCAGCCTGTACTGGAAGCACCAGCAGTTCTCATTCCGGCACCTTCTGGCACATGCAGAGCTAGGCCCCCAAATGAGAAGACAAGCTGCTCTGCCCACACCAGGTTGTTGGTATCCCACCACGTTTCCACAAAGCAAGATGGAAAAACAAGGCAAATATTGCCTTAGGCTTGTATATCTCTATGGCTTCTGTTAATGGGTCCTGATGCAACCAAAGACTGGCATATAATCTCCCTCCAGGAATACAGAATGAGGCAGACAAGTGACAGGTAGGAATTTGGTGCCTGATGCTCTGGTCACCGCAGTGATGGAGATGTCACATCCAGGGCTGGGGGGTTGCAGGACAGGAGGCACAGGTCCAGTGGCAGGGCATAAAGGCAGCCAGACACAACCAGGAACAGGCTGGGTCGTCGTCCCCCCCTTTTTCAACACGAAGTCCTGCCAAGGGTAGTGACGGTACAGACATGCCCCCATTTTCCCCCTCTCTTCCCCCTCCCGTTGCAGGAGGAAAAGGAGATGCCACCACCAGGAGCTGAGCACTCAAAACATGCCCCACAGTGGGATTAGCCGAGCCTTAGGGTAGTCTGCTTTTCTCATTTGTAATGACACTATGATTTCTGCAGAGCAGTGGTTCCCAAACGTTTTAGCACCAGGACCCACTTTTTAAAATGACACTGTACTGGGACCCACCTAGGTTTACCAGACTTTTTAAAAAAGGAGATCTAGAAAGAAATAATATTTTATTCATTTATTCATGGGTTATAACAACAAAGAAAAAAAGACTCTCAAATATTTATCTCCTTAGGTTTACCCCAGCTTGCAAACTGCAAGAGCTCAACTCTGTGCAGAACAGTTAGCGGCTGCCTTGCAAACTGCAGGAGCTGAGCTCTTTTCAGGGTGATTAGCAGCTGATTTTTCAATCGCCTCAGGGCTTGAGGCAGTGAGTTATCTGATCTTTCCATCCCCCCTTTGGCAACCCACCAAAAATCAGGTAGCGACCCACCGTTTGGGAAGCACTGCTGTTGGAGTGTTGGAAAACCATCTCATGTATCCCTTATTCTTTCCTTCGGTGCCTTTTAGATTGTGAGAAAGCACCAGAGTTGTGTTTTGGTCTACGTACACCCTTGAGGCTCTTTACAGGTAATTAGTATAATGATTACTATTTTTCCCAGCAATCCTTGCTCCATAACCTTGTATCCATATTAGTGTCACTACTTTGAACATGAGGAGTTGTCCAACCAATAGTGGATTCCTAGAAAGGAATTTGGCTCACCTTTGGCCTGCCAAATGTTGCAGCACAACCCTTCTCCCTCCTCCTCCCTACTGGTCCTCAGCCAGACATAATCAGTGGAGGTGAGCTAAACAGCAGTTCATCCAGGCACTGCCATCTTCTTGTAATAGGGGCAATACAATAATCTTGGGCTCCAAGGATGATGGTGTTTTGGCAGCTGGCATTTTGGAAGAGATTGCCAGAGGCAGCAACTGTTACTCTGCACATGCTTGATCTCGGAAGCTAAGCAGGGTCAGGCCTGGTTAGTACTTTGATGGGAGACTGCCTGGGAATCCTGGGTACTTTAGGCTTATACCATAATCTTTCAAGACTGAAGGTTGCCAGCCAACCAGCCAGTGAGAGGCAATCTGAGCTTTAGATTTGCTCTATACCAGTGGTTCTCAAACTTTTAGCACCTGGACTTTTTAGATTGAAACTCTGTCAGGACCCACCAGAAGTGATGTCATGATTGGAAGTGACATCATCAGGCAGGAAAATTTTTAACAATCCTAGGCTGCAATCCTACCCACACTTACCCAGGAGTAAGTCCCATTTACTATCATTGTTAAAAGCATATAGAGTACCCTGTTCAGAGTAGAGATCTGTAATATTTCCCCAAATGCAGTCACATGCCATTAAGGCTCATATATTAAAAATAAAATATTGAAACGAATGGGGACCCACCTAGTGAGTCCCAACTCACAGTCTGAGAAACACTGCTCTGAACAATCTGAGCTACAAATAGCTCTATACCCTCTGTACTGACACCAAAAGAAGAGGCTTGATTCAAGTGTTGAGATTTTAGTATTGCAAGTTGCAGGGGCAGTCCTGGGTGATCTGCCACTTGACCTGGAGTCCCTGACCCACCACAATTAGCTCCTTACCTCCTCAAGTTGGTCCTTCCTCACACTGGGTCTTTAAACAAACCAGGAAGTGCAGAATGTGTTGTGGACACTGCAAACATGTCCCATTGTGTGGTCCATGCTCAGGGTTGGCGTGGGGTGGCGGCTGACTTACCCAGGAGAGAAAGGCAGTGTTGAGTCCTGGTGATCAGCTTACAAAAACAGTTCAATCTGGTGAAAGTCTTTACATTCATCAGGGCCTTGTTGCACCACATGGGCCCGGTATATAGTGTTCAACAGGAGTTGTACCTCTCAGGAAGGTTGAGCGGTGTGGGCTACCCCCTGCTAATCGACTGCCTGGCTGCTTGGTTGCCCCAGGGGATGCACTCCTTGAGAGGAGCTAGCTGGGAAGACTAGACAGGGCTGGTGAGTGTGGCCAGTCAGGGCTCCCACAGGCAAGGTTGGGGCTCCCTACAGAGGGTCCAGGGCTGTTAGGCTGGGTGGTGCCAGCCCACAACTGGGTGTCTGACCCTCTTCCCAGGAACTGGGGTCAACTCCCCACTGAGGGAACCCCCTGGGTTGGCTTCCAGGGTCCCTGGAGACCCCCAAGGTCTGCAGCATGCTGTTCTGGTTCAGGCATGCCTCCCCTGGAAGGGAAGGACCAATGCCCCAATTAGGGGCCCTTTAAGCCACTTCAGGGCCAGGGAGAGGCAGAGGTAAGGGCAAAGGGTTGCTGGTCCTTTCCCAGGCCTCATCAGCTAGAGCCCCAGGAGGAGCAACCTCTGCCTGCCAGGCCACTTATGAACCCAACATAAGAACAGCCCCACTAGATCAGGCCATAGGCCCATCTAGTCCAGCTTCCGGTATCTCACAGCGGCCCACCAAATGCCCCAGGGAGCACACCAGATAACAAGCAGCTGGCCTGGCAGGCCCCCAACCCTTCCAGCCATGCGATTGGCCAGTGATACCATGAGATCTTGGGCCCTGCTCTCAAGAAGATACTCTGCCTGGGGGCCCGGTCCGGGCAGTACTTGCCACTTACACTGGGACTGGGCCCTGGTGACAACCACACTTCCTATTTTGTTTACAGAGTCCGCAGAGGAAAGAACAACGTGAAGTGGGAAGGGCCAGATTACCGCCTGGGATTACCACCTGGAGATCTGCTTCCCTCTCGCTTTCAGTGACTGCAAAGCAGATCAGAGCAGCTTCATCCACCGAGGGCTGGAGGGATGAGATGGCAGGCTTGATGTGAAAGGCACCCTGAGTGTGTTTGCTGCTCTCCGCTACCTGCTGCTCTGCACGAGCCACATTAGTCATATCACGCACGGGCCAGCCGTGGCAAGTAGAGCTGCATTTTATTCTGCCACTTACGGATGTTTGAATGAGACAGTGTAACGCAAAAAGTATCTGTAACTGTTGCTTATGCAAATCCACGCATGAATCACTTCCGTGTCTGCTTTGCCATCAGTCCCTAAGTTCCCTTGGCAGTGTAGGGGAGAAGGTTACGCAGGTTCAGCTTCACCACCCCCAGTTTTGGTCCATGATCACGTTGCTCAAACCTTCAGCACACAGCTGCTACTGCCCCTACTGTACCTTTTCCAGTGATGGAGTCATGATCACCAGTAGTGCCAGCTTAAAAATGTCACCACAGTCGCTCCCAAGAATCTTAAGAGCTGTTCACTAATCTCTACTCTGGTTTCTGACCTTTGGCATCTATTCACAGGCCTTTTTTTTTTAATTTCCCCCTCTGCTGCTAATAGTTCCATTCCCCAGCTAATTGCTTGCTTTGATCTCTTTGGTAAATTATGCAATGTTTGTTTGCCATCCGATCTCCACTGATTGTGTCGTAGAAACTCCAGATTGTTTGCAGTGGATATCAGGTGAGCCCTCTGAAATGGAGCACATGGGTGAACACTGCACTGAGATCATGGGTAATGTGGCACCCACTCAGCGGATATCTCTACAATATACATTTTTTTCTCCTGAAAGATTATGACGTTTGAATGAGAGCTGGGAGATGCAAGCTGAAAAGGCTTCTCCAGTTCTTGCAAGCTTTGAAGTTAGTTCTGCTTTATTTACGATGATTTTGGGTGCAATCCCAACCAACTTCCCAGCATTGGCATAGCTGTGCCAGTGGGGCATGTACTGAATCCTTACCTCGGTACTGGGAAGTTGGGTAGGATTGCGTCCTTTGTAATTTAACTGTATTGTGTTTTTTTGTTTGTTTTTTGCTTTAGGTGTGTAAATAAATTATTAGGTGAAATTGATTTAGGTGCATACATTAATTATTGTGAGTTGCTTTTATTTTATAGAGAAAGGCAGGGCACAGCTATTTTAAATAGATGAATAAATACATTAAATAAACATCACTGCAAGACCCTAAAGGGGAAGATTAATTTTAAAGGCTTGGGCTAAATTACCTGCATTCTGGCTAAATTAGCCACTCAACACTAAACAAGGACAAGAAAAGGATGACTGAAATCGAGAGTACAATGCAGGATCTGTAGAGAGTAAGTGAGCGTGCTGGTCCTATTGATTTCAACAGAAGAGTTAAATTCCTGCTTCACTTTGGCCAGATCTTGCTCATGCTCATAAGAATTCCATGAAAAACAGATTGAGATACTATTTGGGGGGGATATCAAAATATGTACACTTAGAAAGACCAGGCAGTGGCTTTGATCTAAAGCAGGGGTGTCCAAAGTTTTTGGCAGGAGGGCCGCATCATCTCTCTGACACTGTGTCAGGGGTCCCGGGGGGGGGGGGGGAAGAATTAATTTACATTTAAAATTTGAATAAATTTACATAAGTTTACATAAATTAATATACTAGAGGTGGAACTTATATGAATGAATGAAGGTCTTGCAATAGCTCAAGGCCTATAAAAGGTCTTGCACAAAGCAAGGCTGGCCTTTCCTTTGCTGCCGCTACTGCATCACAGACGTGAAACTGCAAGCAGTGGAGGAAGCCCTCATCCCACAGCTCATGCGAGAAGTCAAACAGTTGCCCTCACGCTGAGAGCAGTTGCGTCAGGCCAGTGCGGGCTCCAACAAACCTCTGGAGGGCCAGAGGCTCATTCGAGACTGGGGGCTCCCTGAGGGCTGCATTGAGAGGCCTTGAGGGCCGCATGCGGCCCCAGGGCCGGGGTTTGGGCACCCCTGATCTAAAGGACAGTAAGCAGAAGGGAAAACAGCTTAGTTCTGTTCCGGGAAGTTTTGTACAAGCACTAGTGAAAGATTTCTTACTGTGTAGAGCCTCAACATATTGGAAAACACAGAGAATAAGGAAGCTAGGGACTGTAGTGCATAAACTTTAGCGGACCATTAAGCGGTTTTGAAAAGAGCCCTGAGTACTTAGACAAGTGACCTTGCCTTACCCATATACTTCCTGGTTCCATAACTTGTCAAGCTGCAGTTGGACACCTACATATTAAGGTTGCACGATATCACCCCATCACTGGATGGCCCTCCATGAAGAGAAGGACTTCTGTGTCACCATCAAAACAAATAACCATTTGCATATGGTCTGAAATAAGGTCTTTGGAGTTGGTTTCTGGGCAGGAAATCTCTACACAGTTATTTGAAGAACTGTTGTACGTGACACGACAAAGTAGCACCTTTCTGTGAGTCAGTCACAGTTGAACCTATTTTAATCAGTACAATCACGCCTCAGAGCTGCAAGGAAAGTGTAAAAGCACTGTGTGGATCATTCTTGCTGACCAATCAGAAGCAGCCTCTTTCGGAGTTGCCACGACATGCAAAATCATCATAGTGTGACTATCAGCCCAATCCAATTCGGGGCTAACAATGGCAGAACATGAGTTCCGTCATCACGCACTGTCACAAAAGCACCGTAAGGCACTTTGTGACGGCATTCGTAGCTGGTGCGCTGGCAGGAAGACCAGAGCCTTCCTGGACATGCCAGTGGCTGTTGGGATGCCCATTGGACAAAGTAGGTCCAGGGCAGGAGTTGGAGGAGGGCACAGAGGGATGGAACTGGGAGGAGATGGGGAACCGGGAAGGGGTGGCTTTGGAGGCACCAGCATGCACTGTATCCTCTTCCCAGGCCTGATCAACCTGCACAGATCAACTTGGACTTGCGCCAGCACCAGCCCAAGACCTCTTGATGCCTGAGGCCAATTGCTTAACCGTGTTACCCGATGTTGAGCCAGCTTCTGCTCTTTCCACTCTCCAATATTCTAGCTCAGCACTCCCCCCCCCCCAACATTTCTATTTCTATATCTCTTGTCTAGAGACTCCATCCACAGCGTTCTGGTATCATTTCTCAGTAGAGGTTTCCAGACTGGGTCTGCCACTGCGTGTGTGTACTTCAGTAATACTTTATAATGACAATGGCCAAAACATTTGTTCCCTTTATCTACACTCCTCACACTCCTGATCCTGGTTATTCAGTATTTCTTTGCTGCAGGTGGGGGAGGTAGACAGGGCAGCACTCATTGCTAACACCATGACATCGAATCTATGTCATAGATATCTAATCCTAGACTATCCATGTCATAGATAATGGCATTCCAGTGACAAGACATTTGTTGTTTCCATGCATCCTTCTTGCCATTCAGGCTGGCCCAAGACTTCCCTGTACCTGAGGCAGAATGCCAAATGCTTTTCCCCACTAACCTGCTGGTTTGCCAGCCTCTCTTCCATCCACTTTCTAGTTTGGAAAAGAAAGGCGGGCAGAGTGGAAGAGGAAAAGTGCAGGAGAGGAGAGTGTTGGGCTAGAGTGTCCAGTCTAGGGAGTGGGAGGAGGTGTAGCAGAGATGAGTGGACTAGCAGAGATGGGTGCTAGTTCCACTACCTCAGCTGGTCTTGTGGATGGACTGGCCCCACCAGTTCACAGGATCAGGCCATTAAGATTTAACACCTGAAGGTTTTTAAGGGGACCAGCTTTAACATTTGGAAGTGTTTGAGGGGTAAGGAAAACTACAACTTGAGCAACCATGTGCCACAGGCTTATATTGGATCCGCCAGAGAAATGCCATTATTGGAAGTCTGCAGTAATTCCCCCTTATTCGACCTTAGGTGCCCTTTCAGTGAGTCACGCTTTATTTTCGCAAAGGATGTCTCATGTTACTGCTCCGGTGGGGGACTGGTTGACACAACCACAAGCAATTAAAAAGAGGAGAAAAATGAACCTTGCTCCTCCGATTGAGTTCCTTGAAAGGATAATAGAAGTCATAAAGCGCCTCGGAGTCCGAAGTAATAAGAGTTGGTAAACGCTCTGCAACCCTTGGAGATGTGACCAAGACGAAGCCAGGTAGATAGCGGGGAGGCAGGAGCTAAATGAATTTCATCAAATCGTGACGCTGGAAGGCTTCAGGATGGATTGCCTCGTTCAGTATCACTGCCCTTGGACGTCATACAATGCTTCTCAAGGGTTTTGTGCTTCAAGACCCTTCCTTGGGTTTACCCCACCACCACCAGCACTATTTCAATGTGTGAGCACTGTGGGAAATTCTAGCATACAGCTGGAAGTCTCTGTGGCTTGGGCTACGGAAACAGACTAAGAAGAGATGCTTGTAATAGTTTCCTTCCCCAGAGCCTCCCTCTATCTTTTTCCAATAAAAGGAGCTGACTTCTCTTATAAAATTAAAGTTTAGAAGGCTTCAATGACTGCATTAACAACTGACAATGGGCCTAACCCTGGCACTATTTTTCAAGTTCTACCTATTTGAGCTAAATTACTCAAGCTGAATTATTCAAGCTAAATGACATGACCGGGAGACACCTTCATGATATCAACATAGCCCACTACATATCTGAAGGCCTTAGGAGTGGACCTCAACAAGTGGGAAACCCTGGCCTCTGAGCGGCCCGCTTGGAGGCAGGCTGTGCAACATGGCCTTTCCCAGTTTGAAGAGACACTTGGCCAACAGACTGAGGCAAAGAGGCAAAGAAGGAAGGCCCATAGCCAGGGAGACAGACCAGGGACAGACTACGTTTGCTCCCAGTGTGGAAGGGATTGTCACTCCCGAATTGGCCTTTTCAGCCACACTAGACGCTGTTCCGGAACCACCTTTCAGAGCGCGATACCAGAGTCTTTCGAGACTGAAGTTTGCCAACTACATATAAGCCAGAAGACACAATGGGCTGCTTTGGATGATATGTTTAAGCCCAAATGGACCCCTTGAGTTAACTGATGCATGGATGTCCCACCCCTGTCTCCTCAAAAATATCCCTAACTGGCCCTGAGCTTTAAGCCATTTCTGCCCAATGTTGCATATACGCGACAGGGATCAAATGTGTATACCTGTGGGCTGGGCAGAAATGTGTACACCTGTGGGTTTAGCAGTGCATCTAAAGATGCTGTTCAGACAAACTGCACCCTCTCCCCCAATTCGGGATTTATTTATTTTTTAGAAAAGTGAGGGAAGGAAAGGCAGAGGGGTTCCATCCAGGCAGTCTCTTATCTAAACCTAGGCCTGCTTAGCTTCAGCAAGGTGATTGTTGCATCATACGCCCTCAGAATATGCCTAACACCTTAAGCATTTCTGGATACACCTTGACTCCTTCAAGGAAGAAAGACGCAGCTCTCCTATTTTCTGACTGCCAGGTGATCAGGATGCCTTGAGGTAGGAGGTAGCAGATTTCAACTTTGTAGATGGTTGGGAAAATCCCTAACAAGAGAGAATTGTTAGTGAGTCAGTCGGTCCCAGGCATACTTCTAGGTCCTCATGTTGAATGCTGTGGGGGTTTATATTTACCTGTGCAATAGGTGAAACTCACACAAACATTTTCAGGGTTCACTTTGATGCTGAAGGCCAGAAATTGAAAAGCTATTGTGAAAATGGAGTAGTCATCGGGGGAGAGATGCCGTTTGCCTGCCCCAGTTGATGAAACCAGGGAAGAAAGTTTGCATATCTGAAGCCCAGCCGGAGGGCATGGCTCAGAATCAGGTGGCAAGCTGGCACTGAGAGCCAAAGCATGAGTCAGGAACTGTATCCAGAAATGCCAAGTGCCAAGCTAAAGAAGGTCAGAAGCAATGAATAGAGATAGATGGCAAAGGCCAAGGACAGACCAAACTCTTGGCAAAGGAAGGCCCACCTCTAGCATGGTGGTTAGTTGGGAACAGCACAGATCATTGCAGGAGGAAGACTTTTAACTTGTGGAGTCCTGTCTGGCCAGGTGCACAGCTACATACACTCGTAGTGGAGTCAGGAGCTATGAAGCAGCTGAACCTAATCAAACGCACTTTTAAACTGGTAAACCAGTTGCTTGCTCCTCGCCAAAGAAAGCTTATGGCCCAAGCCTACCTGGGCCACCCATCATTGGCACATCTCTTCCGCTGGTGCTGACCTTTGTAAAGCAGTCAGCGCCTGCTACAAAAAGGCACTCTGGCAGCGTGCTCAGTACTGCGCTGCCGGAAAGACCGCAGCTTTCCTGCCCGTGCCACCACATCTGGAGCTGCCCACTGCCAAAGGTAAAAAACTAGGAGGGTGGGAGGAGGGAGAAATGAGGTGGCAATGGGGGCAGGTGATGCCAGGGCATCACCCCTCTGATGGACTTCCTCCCATGGCAGGGGAATGCTCTGAGTGGTAGGCGTAGTGATGAACCATCGGCCCACCCCACAATTTTATTTTTTGCTATCATATTTGATAGAATAATTTCATCGTGGTTTGTTTTATTGCATTCTGCATGAGATTGTGCATCGAATGATAGAAAACATGATGGTATTATTCAAAAATACAAAGATTTTTTTTTTTAAAATTGGTGAGTAGTGGTGTCACACACACCCCTGTGCGCGTCAAATGGTGCGGCCTGCACCCACCCCCCCCAGTGACACCACTTGTATGCCTTGCACACGACATTAAGAAAATCTCAAGCTATGACATGACTCTAAATGTTTCCATCAACTTTGCAGGACCCACTGGTGCCAAGGAGCCCCAAAATGTGCTCTGTTGACCTGCCCGCCGGCACCATCTTTGAGTTCAATAGCTAAGTAGCCACCAATCAACAAGCCACCAATCCTCATTTAAGTAAGTAAGCAGGTATCAATACCCACAGAAGAAACAGCTTTCCGTACAGGCTCTGCTCATAGCTGCGTGTATGTCATATCATTGACCTTGGGTCTCGTTAACTGTTTGGGAGAAGCAGAAACCAAGCCCTTTTTAATCCCCCACCTGACAGGTCGATTGGCACCCCTGCTGATTTCTGATTGCGGTTCGTGTGCCCAGTCTCAGCAGTTGGACTGCAGAGGAACTAAAGGCTGGACCAAAGGTTCACACTGGTGGTGAACTGTAGTGTTCACACTGTACGAAGATGGTGGCAGCCCCCCACCGGCCCCAGGTGCCAAACCGCGCGAAGGTGTCCGAGAGGCTGTCCCAATATGTTTAAACTTCCTTTTCAAGAAGAAAACTTGTTTCTTTTAAGCTTATTTTTCAATTATTTTTGGTACGATTATATATATGAAGTTAGAAAGTTCTATATAAATATACAAACTTGCAAAGTTCACACACAAACTTCAATAAAACGAAGTGTTCACTGCACTTCTTCTCTGGCCGTTATTATGATTCATGTCATGACTATGACTGACAATCATTTTGTCATGAGTGGTGCCAAAAATTTATGGGCCCCGGGTGCCAAATGACCTTGGTACACCACTGGTTCACACCTGCGACTAAACTAAGAAATAGTTGTACTAAAGGTTCACACCTGTGTGTTTGAGCAATGTGCAGTTCATCATCCAGCTTGAGCTGTTTTTCCATTGATGTGTGTGCCTTAGTTGGATCAGGGCAATTAATTATACAAGAAAGAGAATTCTTTTCAGGGTTCAGGCACAGTGAATTAACCCCCCATTGCCTCTTTAAGTATAGCATAAACTGCTTCTTTTTCTTGGTGGAGAAATCCTATTTCGGGGCCATGTTTAAAACCTACCAGAAAGCTGCCCATAACCCCGTTTGATAAACCTGTTATGAACCAATGGAACTAGCTGCCATTTAGCTCCTCCTCTCCCAGAACAGTCTGCTCCCAGTGACTCTTCCACACTTAGTGATTGTTATAAGGCAGTTCACATGTTACGCTGCACCCAGATTTCGAACATATGTAGCCAGGTACAGGTATCGGAACCCAGGTATATATTTCTATGAATGACTGCATCTGAATTCATTTTTACAAATGCACTGTGTAGACAATTATATTGGCATTGAATGGAACATGTTGATTTAATAACTGAACTCAGGCCCAGGCTAACAATAATTATTCAGATGTACCCCAGCGCAGTTTAACATGCGAATGGCCCTTATGTTCTCTGAAAATTTTTGTACCTTTGTGCATTAGCCTTGTACCCCCCTCCCAAGCATATCACTTTTCCCTGCTTTCCTGTGAGTTTTTAAATCTATGCTCAACAGAAAATTCTAGGCACCTTAGATAAATATATAACCAGACTGGAGCCTGACTCAATAGCCATGGTTAACACAATAGTCAACACATGATCAACGCAACAGTCTTCTGACGGTAGCCACAATGATACATTTGCCCATGTGTGTATAAACCTGGGGAAAATAAGGTTGCCTGCTCAAGAAGATCAAAAAAGAGAAATTTATTCTGTGAACCACCTCAAAAGAACATAAGAGCCCTGCTGGATCAGACCAAAGGCCCATCTAGTCCAGCTTCTCACAGTGACCCACCAGATACCTCAGGAAGCACTCAGGACAAGAAGATACTGGTATCCTGGTGCCACTCCCTTACATCTGGCATAAGAAGCAGGCTACCTCTAAAACCCAGAGGCGGCATATGGTCATCATGGCTTGTAACCTGTGATGGACTTTTCCTTTCTAAATCTGTCCAGTTCCCTTTGAAAGGCAGCTAGGCTTTCAGGTGCCATCACCACAACCTGTGGCACAAGGAATTCCACAGATTAATTACATGCTGGCTAAAGAAATTTTTTCTTTATTTTTATTTTCTTTATTTTATTTTCTGCTCTCACTCTCCTGCCACTCAGTTTTAGCAGATGTCGCCTAGTTCTGGTCTTGTGCAAGAGCAAAAAGAACACCCCTCTATGCACTCTATTCATCCTCTGCATAATTCTATACATCTCAATCATGTCCCTCAAATGCTTTTTTTTCTAAACCGAAGAGCCTGTAGCCTCCCCTCAAGTCCCTTCCATGTCTTTGGCTATGAAGAACACAACCTGGCTTCTGCAAATTCTTTACACAAACAGAAATCGAACGCTTCAGCTCTTTGGTGTCAGGAATTTTTAATTAAACGGAAGATTCCCACAACTATTGGAGATGAAAACATTTATTTCTGTTTTCACCCTCATTGCCAAAGGGAAAAAGCATAAAGCCTCCTAATGTGGCAGTTGCTTTAGTGCAAACAGGTGCCTTTTGAGCCAACAACCCTAAAGGTTCACACCTGTGTGTTTGAGCAATAAAGAGCATTAACAGGGCCCAAAAGGAGGACGCTTATGGTTTCTTACTTAAGTATGTATGTATTCATACAGGTGCATATCTGACTTTATCCCACACTCCTGGAGGTTCACAATGCGGTTGTTGCAGAGTATGGAGTTGGGATAGGTGGAGAGAGCATGAAGTTGAGTCTGGAAAGAGCTCTACATACACAGGATGCATTACTCTGACCCATAGGATCATGAAAGTGCACTATATAGACCATATCCCACTCTAGATGTCAATTCTGTTTCTCCTGCCTCTATTGTTCCCCTTGCTTTTCTCTTCCCTCCTCTAACTTTTCTGGACTCCATCTTCTGCTTTCAGCATTCAGACTGTAAGATCCTTGCCTCTCTTTCTGGCTTGTTTCCTTGACAAAAAGCCTCATACAGTGATGGAAAGGAAGAAAGAAGACTCGATACAAGATCATAGAAATGAAATGTGTCGATCCGCTCTCAGTCCCACTTTACCAGTCTTTAAATAAAACAAGTCCTGCATTTCTGGTTTGGAGGGAAACCATGCAAGGAACGCACTAAGGAGGTGGACGATTCTATTCTCACGTGAGTGAGATGGCAGCTCATGTCTGTGGCCGGTTAGAGGGGTGTGGCGAAAGACACAGGGTGAAGAGCAGCCCAATCCACCACTCACCCTAATGCATCATAGTTGGACCAAGAGTGAGGATGAGCATTGCAAGTCACTATATACAGGTATGTCCTGCATAACAACTTTCTGGTCAACCACAGCTATCATACACAACAGTGACCACCATGGGGTGTTCGGAATGCCAATGCTCTGAGGACTTTGTCAAACCACCTAAGCAATGGTCAGTTCCCAAACTGTGCATCAGAACTGCACAACGGCTAAAGTACAGCTCTCATGTAAACCTGGAGCATCAATGATCTGCCTGTAAAGCAGTGCGCAGAAGAGATTGTTCCATTGCAAGGCATTCTGGTTGCCACTCCATGTTGTTCAGACAATGATTAATGCACCTAATGAGGGTTTAACAGAACATAAGTGACACATGCCTGTAGATCAGAAGTCCGATATGAATGGTTAACAGTACTGCCTCCCCCAGGCCTGCTCTGCTGGCACATGCTTTCCGCTTCCCAGGAATAGCCTTTCATTTAGCAGAATTGCATTAGGCAACCCTCCAATGCTGCAGTCCTCCTTTCCTTGTTCTCATGAGGAAGCTTCTTTCAAGTCCTTCCCACGCAACACCCAGCAAGTCAGCATTCACCTGCTTCCCAAGCCAGATTCCCAGCTGTGCTTTTAGTATTCTTGCCCGGCTTGTTGCCAAAACAAAAGAAACCACACTCTAGGCTTGTGAGCAGGACTGGCCCTACCAAGAAGCAGTCAAGGTCAGGTGGTGAGTGGTGAACCAGTTCTCAGGGCAGCATAGCAACCCTCCCATCACCCATTGGTGGCCTGTAGAGGAAGGAAGGTGACAAGATACTCTGCTACTTTTTCTCTTTCAAACAGAAAAGGGACAGGTTTGGAAGGAAGGAATTGGAGGTGTGATTTTAATAGGAAAAGACTCATTGTGACTTTTTTTCACAGCACAAGCTTGTCTTTCCACCAGTCTTTGCAAAGCCTTTGTTGTGTTCTGGGGCAGCAAAAGGAACACTGCTTCAGAAGTTTGTCTTGCTTCTTTTCCTGTCAAGCTTCAGGCAGGGTGAAGCATCAAATGCACACTTACAACAATGGCCTATGCATATCTACTCAGAAGTCAGTCCCATTGTTTTCAGTAGGGCTTACTCTCAGGAAAGTGTGTATAGAACTGCAACCTTAGTCAATCAAATACAGGTGGGTCCTTTTTAGCTGCAGATTTCGACCATGCGGATTTGACTAACTGCAGGTTCTGAACCTGCGGAGCAGGGCCCCGCGTGACCTCCTGGATTCTACTGCAAGCTGCTTCCAGTCACATCTGGGAGGCTTTCTTTGGCCTGGGAAGTCTGTGTGCTGCCTCAGAAAGCATCCGAGATGTGATCAGAAGTCACTTTAGAAGCCTTTCTAAAAAGAAGGGACTGGAAGGCGCTTCTGGTCACATCCTGAGGTCAGGTGAAGGCCCTGACCCATGGATTCAGTTATCCGCAGGTTTCAGCATCCACGGATGTTCTGGGAATGGAATCCTCGTGGATGCCAAGGGCCAACAGTAAACACACACACTTTTTAAAGCAAACGCACCTGCTAAAAAGGAAATAAAGCAAGCAGGAGATTTCGGAGGGATGAAGGGAGCACGTAATTAGCCTGAAGAAATCATTGGCGCAAGATGTGGAGATGGCCGCTAGCTTAGATGACTTTAAAGGGGGATCGCACCATTTCGTGGAGGACAGCTCTATCAAGGGTTACCTGTCAGGATGACAATGTACCACCTCCAGGTTCAGCGAGACCAGGCCTCTGAATATCATTTACAGGGGAGCGTTGTTGGGAGAGATGTCTGGCTTTTTCTCCTGCTTGAGGGCTTCCCAGAGGCAGCTTATGGACCACGATGGGAAACCGGCTGCTGGACTAAATGAGCCATTGGCCTGATCCAGCAGGGCTTTTCTTGTGAAAGCTGCTTCAGGGAGGGAGCTGGAGGGAAAAGATAGAAGGCGGGTCAATACAAATTAGCATTGATATCCAGGTGGAACCAGGCTAGTCTTCCCTTGCCGGCACTCTTTTCTGCACCCACCTGCTCACTCCTCTCGTAAGAAGTTATTCCTTGTGCTTTCGGAAATACTAGGTCAGGTCTGCTCAGGGCAAGGAGAGCACCATCCTTCTGCTTGACTGCAGTCATTGCAAGGCTAGCTGAATAAGCAAGTGCTTTTCATTTTCAATCAGCATCTTCCCTAATTGTTCCCTTCCAGCTGGACTTTCAACAGCATATATAGGCAGGCGTGTGGTGGCATCTCCTGGCTTGCTTGTTTTAAGGCTGCAACCCAGGCATTTTTCAGAGATTCTATCCACACCTTCATAACCAGTAAGGATGTATTATGATTATCCTCAGGATCATATTGCTTATTTTCTCATGGTCCTATGGGTCTCCCCCTCACTCGTTCTTTCCTAAAAGTTAAATCTTTCATTTTAACCTTTGGATATTTAAGCAAGCTGCATTTTTGCTTAAGAAGGCATCTTTCCCAGTGGTTCTCAAACATTTTAGCCCAGGGCCCACATTTTAGAATGATAATCTGTCCAGACCCACTGAAAGTGATGTCTTTAACCTGGATGTGATGTCATGACCAGAAGTGACATCATCAAGCAGGAAAATTTTTAACAATCCTTGGCTACAATCCTACCCACATTACCCAGGAGTAAGAAAGTTCCATTTACTATCATTGTTAAAAGAATAAACATAGCAGCTTGTTAAAAGTACAGGTCTGTAACATTTCCCCAAATGCAATCACAACCATGGTAGCATCAAGTCTAATATATTAAAAATAAAATATTGAAATGAATGGGGGCCCACCTGAAATTGGCTCCCGACCCACAGTTTGAGAAACACTGCCCCAGAATCATTGTCTTTCCTCCATTGACTAAGTGACAAAGAAATGACACAAGGCCATGTCCAGCAAGTTTTGGTCAGGGAAGAGAAATTGCACTGAAAAGCAAGTCATTCCAGCCAGGCTTAATTTAAGCAGAGCTGAACAGTTTTTAGTTCTCGGATTCAGCATCTGTTATAAGGAAAAATGTTTCCCCCCAATCCTTGAAAATTCAAACACCTCCATCTGGAATTAGAGCCAATTCTGGTTGTCCAAATTCTAAATCTAAAGCAGTTTCAGAGAGCTAGAGCAGCCTGGTTCCCAAACTTTTTAGCATCAGGAACCATAAAAAAAAAGTTTCACTTTACCAGCCGTTCAAACTTCTCTGGCTGTAATTGTGATTGGACGGCAGTGCTCCCTCAAGCAGCAGGTTGTTTAATCTTTGATGCACATAGCTGAATCTACCCAGTCAGTTTCATGAACCACCAAAAATTGAGTCATGACCCACTGGTGGGCAACAGACCCACAATCTGGGAACCGCTGGAAGGCAACTAAAATGATCAGTGAGTTAGAGCACCTTCCCCATCAAAGAATAGGCTGAAGTGGTTGGCATTTGGAGGGGGGAATGGCACAACAGGAAGATACCCCAAGGTAAATGTGGGAAGGTTAGCAAATTTATGAACAGGGAGAAGATAAAGCCTTTTTCACGCTTGAAATATTCCAACTTGGACTCACCCAGTGACATTGACTGGCAATAGTTGTCAGGTCAGAGAATTCTTTACACATAGTGTAGCCATAGTCAACTTTTATCAACTGTATTTGACCTGCCGCAACAAACAGCGACCTCTATTAATAAAAGACTCCTAATTGCTTGATTTTTTTTATTTTTTTTTTTGCTAGCCTGCCAGCTTCAAAATTGCCAGCTGCCCAGATTCAAGCCTGAGAGATTCAGCCCTGGACGATGGTTCTCATACAGTCATACCAGGATTAGTATTATGTGAGCATTAATATCTCGTGCAGAGCCAAAACAGCTGGGAGCCAGCAAGAAAGCCTTCTGGTGTCCAAAATAGCTCCCAGTCTTTGCAGAAGCCTTTTGCTTAAGCCACTGTGGCTTACTTTTGGTTCATAAAATGAAAGTGGCCCATTCAGAAGAGTCTTTATTAATCACTTAATGCCTGCGCTTTGGGGGACAGGGAGGCAGCAAACTCCTATGTCCCTTTGTCTAAAGCCATTCATTAGAGAGATTAATACTTCTCACAGCCTGTCTAGAATGAGCAGACAGTGACCTCACGTGGCAGAGCTGAGCATAGCCACAAGCGCACACTTTCAGGGCCCACATCTCATCTCTGGTACAAGTTGCAGCATGAATGTAGTAACCCCAATGTTTCAGAGTGTAACAGCTTTTCCTTGCCAGAGAGTTCTGCTGACAGAGCCTTTGTTCCAAGGTCAATTATGTTCAGTGAATGAAACTGGATGAAAATGAGATTTTTCAGGGATGGATTTTTATAATCTGATTTAAACCCAAATAAGTAATCTCTCCTGGCCATGACTTTGAAATGACTGTCATTTCCCTGCTGGCACTAAAAGTATTGTATTGACCTTTTTTAAAAACAAAACTTCCCTTTAAAGATACTGCTTTTTAAAATATCTGAGAAAGGAAAGGTGGACCTAAAAACAGTATCTGTGGGGAGGGGGGGAGAAACGTACCTTCAGAGGTCCAGCAAGTTCATACCTTGCAGAATAACTTGTATTATCAAGTTATTTTTTGAAAAATGTTTTTATATCCATGATGATCGTAGAAGCACTCTTGGACACATGAACGGCCCTGCACACATGCAAAAGGCAGCCAGCTTAAATTCAAGTCCAAACACTAACTATTAAAACCACTTGGATAAAAGTTAAAACCTGTTGGCTCACAGGTTTTACCTTTTAAAAGGCAGTACAATAAACACTTGCAAATTTTACAGTGCAAACCTAGATAAGCCCAGAAGTATCTCACAGTAGGACTCTAGCCTTGCACTGTTTTTGCTGCATTCTACAGCTCAGATCATTGGGAAAAATCAAATTAAATCACATTTTCTTGCTACCAAGCAGTTTCACTAGGACACTTTGAGAGTCATGTAATGGACAGCTTTCCTTCATTCACTCATCACATGATCTTTTGAAGATTTCCATTATGCCTTCCTGGCTATCCCCTTCTTTCAGCTAAAATAAGCCCCTTCTTAATTCTGCCTTCATAAAGACCATAGTTCTTCTCCCATGACAATTTTAGTTCTCCTCCAGCATTACAATATCCATTTTAAGAGCAACCAGAACCACATACTCTATTTAAAAGTGGGTCACACTATTGATACATGTAACAGCACTGCAACAGTGTTTTATTTTGAGCTACATCCCAAATAATTCATAAGACTGAACTACTCACTGCCACAACACATGGAGGTGATGTTTTGAGTGCTCCACTATACAGTAATCCTGAAGAATGTCCTGAGTAATAATTTAAAGTTCAGACACAACTCGAAAGATGTATCACTATGTACATAACTCCACTGAATCCCATCTATCATTCTGACACCCAGTTTGGATAACTTTTGAAGCTCTCATGAAGTTTTGCATTTTAAAATCATTAGATAGTAGATAAGACCTTTATTGGCATACATAACACAAATGCAACACCACAACAAAGAGAACAACAGTGGTGAGTACAAGCCTATGATATGATACAGGTGTATTTGTCCCATATAAAACACAGTGGCCTAACATATAAAATATGCTGGATAGCTTCTCTTGGGTCTACTTGCCCAAGTAGAAGGCTCCTCTTCAGATACTCTTACCAAAGGAAGGCCTTCTTTAGGGATGAAATCCAGCCTTCAAATTGCTCTCCCCATTCTACACTTTTAATATTATCGGACTTAAAAACTCTCTCTTGAATGTTTGGTGGTTTTATGCTGCTGCTTTAGTTTTCTTTATGTGGCATGCTTTAATTTTTGTTGTATAAACCAATCTGAAAAATTGAAGGGCAGGGTACAAATTTAATTCCACCACAGTTTTGTGAGCAGTTCAGTACCTTAGTATCAGATGTCCGCTGAATCACCTCTAAAGTTTCTGAAGAGATAAAGAAAATCTCAGCTGAAATATAAAATGCTGCTCATGCTAGTTTTATTTTTAGGTACTGTTGATATTTCCAAAATTAAATGAATCCACGTCTCCACCTCCTCTGGCTCCATCTCTTAAGCAAACGCCTAATAGACGGAAAAAAAGCTTTGCAAAAAGCTCTCCATGCAAACCATTAAGGAATTGCAAAGCTTCATTTCAGCAATAGATTCCCCTTTCAAGATAATGACCTCTTGCAAGAGCAAGGAAACAATGGGCTAACCTTGTACTGCACATCTGCCAGGACAAGATCTCATTTTAAGAGTTTGTACAGGGTGCAGGAGAGGGGAAGATTGGTCGACTCTAAGATGCAAGATAATTTGTTTTAAATTCTCAAGTGGTTGTGCCAAGGAAACAAAGGGTTAATCTTCAGTTGCAAGTGCATGGCCTTCAATTTACCACCTGCTCTCACCTTAAATTCTGGGGATGGGTGGGCTCATAATTGCATACAAACCAATTTAACTCCAAGCACTACTTTTTGGAACCTTGACTCCAAGATTTCTCAGCACTCTTACAGTGGTATGCAAGTCTCAACACAGACTCTTGAGACTCAGAGTCACAATCTAAGACTGCAGGCTTATGCACCATACGTGCATAACCTTACTAGTAGACTTAGACACATAACCCTAGTAGTAAGCCTCACCAAATGCAAGGTGAGTAAACTTTACTTCTGAGTAAACAGATTTGTATTGTACTTGTAACTTTTGGCCAGTCTTTATGCACATTTTCCTGGAGAAAAGCTTTACTAAATACAGTAGGAGTTGCTTCATAACATACTAAAAGGGAACTACTATTGGGATGGATCTTATTTATGCATATTCCCTATGAGTAGGAAATTTTGTCAAAAAATCTGGCACCCAATAATGGGAATATGTGGGTCTGCCCATGTGTATGTGGAGAAAGTGGATTGGCTACAAGGCTCTGACTTCCTCTGAATCTTGGTTTTCATTTTAAAAACCTATTTTCTAGCACTTAAGATATGCTTGAAAGCATCTGGACAGAGTTGCTGCTGTAACGTTAGCTTCAACTGCTGCAGTGATTGCAAACAATGTTTATTTGCTCTTAGTTCCCCAATTTCATAACCACAACATCCAGTGGCAGCTGCCTTTTTAAGCTGCAATGCATGCAGAATGACAGACAGCAACTAAAACTGTTGGCCTGGTCCCAACCTCCTTTACCCCA
The DNA here is from genome assembly GCF_035046505.1 of Tiliqua scincoides. Classification (NCBI taxonomy): domain Eukaryota; kingdom Metazoa; phylum Chordata; class Lepidosauria; order Squamata; family Scincidae; genus Tiliqua; species Tiliqua scincoides. Next base: position 7,276,390 of record NC_089826.1, read on the forward strand.
CTCAAGGTACCCCACTCAAGCCAGTGTTTCCAAGGGCATAATGCTCATTTGAAAAACCTGAAATCTGCAACACAGGCACAACAGTTAAAGGACAATGGTTAGGTTGGAAAATCATGAAGACCCAGGATACATGCTTGCAATGGCACTGAACTCAGACACTTTTGTATTTATTTCAAAGTTTCCAACATGATCACACAAGCACTGACAATCAGTACAAACATCACAAAATCTTTGGCTGCTAGAATGGCCGTGAAGATTCCAACTTTAAAATACTAAAAGAAATACAAAATCTTATTTAAAAGATGGACACACCATGTGTTTCATTCTTTGTCCCCCACGGCAGGGGGACGGGACGACTTAGTGGCAAAAACCCTCCAACTCACCATTTAATTCAGTTACCCAATAGTTTCCATTTCTACTACTCTAAGTAGCTACAAAATTAATGAGAGGGTATCCCCACCAGAGACAGGTGGGATACTGGTATTAAAAATATGTTCGTCCACTTTGCCCTTTCGTCAAACAACCAGTGGAAAAGGAAACGTATTAAATTTTGTAAAAAGCATACCTTAGATAAACTCATAATGACTATTCTGCAATATGCAAACATCAATAAGTGCAAAGCAGGTTGTAGGGAAGTACACATGCTAATAAATATACAACTTTTTGCAAAGCAAACTCAGCCTCCTGACCAGCAAACTGCCACAGTTTCTTGACTGCCAACTTTGCACATTACATATTCAGCTACAACAGATTGTCATTTCATTAATGAGAAATGACAGTAGAGGCTGTTACACAATCATGTTTTGGGACAATTCAGAAGCTTCCAACAATGAAGAGTGTCACTAAATGGGACCCCCTAAGAAAGACTTCATTTAAAATGTATGTATATGTGCATGTGTGCTTTAGGATGGTTATCCTAAACCAGCAAATACTTGCCCCTCTGGTTTTCTCTGCATGGTCTTGGCTTAAACAGAGAGGAAAAATATACTGAGTTTTCAGGTCAGCAAGAAGCAATCATGTATGGCTGATTCTCTTCATTTGGTAGAACAAGATAAGTGCTTACAGTTACAGAAGCTAAATCTTAGAAAACCTGCTGGGGTGAAATACCTTATCTCTGGTTTAATTTCCATCTAGCCATAATGGTCTTTTTTTGGGGGGGGGGGGGGGCTTGTGTGTGACTTAAAAAAATCCAGCACCCTTACATAAACAGTCTGCTGTGTAAGAAGTGTAGGCCCAACATCCCCCTTCACAGACACATATCAGTGCACCCTGTATGGTAGAAATTCCCTCCCCACAGTGTGATCCCAGATCACTGGGGAATGTGGATGTTCCAAGCAAGTTCTAGGAACGTGTGTGGAGAAGGTCCTGAAATTCCAGCTCCAGTTTCCCATAAAGTGGTTCTAGAAAGTTAACTGTTTTACTGAATTGCACCAATAGCACTACAGACTAGGAATGTGTAATGTATTTCACTCAGACACCTAAACCGAGGGTAGAGATTTCCCCAAGCACTACAGTCTCTTCATCTAAGCGATATTATAAAACCAACACAATAGTCAACAAAGCAACAAAGTTGTCCCTTGTCCGTGGAGACCTTAAGCAGAAGTGATAAACAGATATGCATGTTGGGGATATGCACGTTGAGGAATGCTTGGATTCAGTGCACTTTCCAGAATGGCTATAGAGTACTCAAAAATTCTTTGACCTGAAATAAAAAGAGAGAGAACATGCACAATATCAGCTGGGCAAGATTAAAACAGATTATTAAATGTAATTCTACAAAACATCTCCAACAGAATATACTAAAAGAACTTGTCATAAGCATTGAAGGTGAACCAGAATGCAGCCTTCTATGTGTGGGGCACAAGTTCATAACTGTGGCCAGCAGGGTCACCAGAAATTTCATTCTAGTGACCAGTAACAAAGCTCCCAATATAACTGGCCACAGGAACAGCATACTTAAGCAGGATGTTGACTTACTTGGTAACCACTCTACATATGCCCTGCTTTGCACGTGTGAAATTCTGCCTGCCCCACTGAAGCAATTAAAGAATGTCCATTCAAGAGTTCTACGGCTACATGAACACAAGATTTGACCGTTAAGTGTCGTCACCTCAAAATTTAAAGTGTTTTGTACTTTCTGCAAGCTTTACCTTTTCAATCATGTTTTCATGCTTGTCTTTGTTGCTTTTGAACTCTTCATTTACATCCAGTGTTAGGACAGGTACCTCTTGGAGGTATTCAAAATCAGTTCTGTAAAAGAAAACTGAACACTGAGCCTGGAAACATGGAGAGGGCAAGGAGTACTTATTACAAAACCATAATGACCTACTGGGACTTAACAACTGGATTTCTAACAAAGACAGCTGCCCAGGTTAAGAATCCTTTACAGCCAAAGAAACTAGAATCTCAGGGATTCATAAAAATAATTCTAAAATTATGTTCTACGTCTATATTTTTAGAATTGCTAGTAATATCCAGTGATTTAAAAACTTCAATCTACAGATCAAAACGGCTCTAATCCAGCATGGTGCTGAAAATGTAAGCTTCAAAATTTGGATGTAGGCAAATGAAAGTCACCCTGCATTTGAAAGCAGAAGTACCAGCTGTTTTATGTAGCAGAAGTAGAAACTTTTTAAGTCAGAGAAGTGTGTGCCTTATCAGAAACTTCATGAGAACACTGGCAGGCAGGAGAAACACCTTAAGGAGAAACCGACCATTAAGAGAAAATTACCGTAACGTCCTATGTTGGAGCCAACTTTCATGTTTGTAGTGAAGCTTTTCTAGATATTCGATGGGAATGGCTTGTTCTTCGTCCCTGCCACGAACATAAATCCTATCCAAGCATTTCTAGAAATAAGAACACCCAGCAAGACTGAAGTACTCAAATAGAACATAAAAGCCTTATTAAGCTGCTTTAGCAAATGTCAAGAAGCCCTGAGCCGAGATGCAGCATGAGATGCTAAAAAGACAAAATAAAAAATACACGCTACATTCCCCAAAACAGGAGTCTGCATTATCATATACCCTGAAACTGTGTGTACTGTGTACAGGAGGAGAACACTTTTTATTACTTCCCAAATTTTTATCTTACTCTTTCCTTCAGATAAGCTCAGAATGGTGTTGAAAGTTCTGCCTTGCCCATTTTGTCCTCATAACCACTCTGTGAGACAGATTAGGCTGAAAGAGTATTATTGGTCCAAGACCATTCATAGAGTTCCACAGTCAAGTGGGGATTTGAAACCCAGACTCCCTAGACCCAGCTCAAGACTCCAACCATTACATCATCTAGTTACGGAATGTACATAAGACCACAAATCAATCTTTAGTCCCTCTGAATTTATAAGGGGAGAAGTTCAACATTCCATGCTGCTCCTTGTGGACCTTACATAAACAAACCTGCTTGGGTGACAAATCTGCTCATAGTTTTAGAACCAAAGAGCCTCCCAATCAATGAATTTGGTGGATGTCCACAAATTCGTAAACTACAGGCTAAAAAACTATTTCACACTCCAGCTTTCAGATCAGACTTATTAAACTTACCTGCATAGCCCAACTTTTTGGGACACCCTCAGAACATCAGCAGCAAGAGACCAGCACCATTACTAAGGTCCTTTCTTTTTCTTTCCCACCTCTTATCTTATGTAGACTAGAAGCCAGAACACTTCAGTCCCTTCAACTGAGTTAGGTAAAATCATAATGGAAGGTACCGTGGAACAAGGAAATGTTAAAGTTTATGTGTTATCCCCACGCTGTTGACACTAAAGTAAAATGACCAGCCTGAAAGATTTTGAGTTGAATGGCCTGAAATGTTGCACCATACCAGTAACACAGGCCAACACACATTTTGCACCAATGTTACACCAATGTTATACCACAACACAATGTTACACCAATTCCTCATGAGGAAGCTGCCTGAACCATTCACTAAAGAGGCTATGCCGTGTCTCCAAAACTAGACATGATAGGGCAAGATGGATGCCATTTTTGGAATCAGCACCCCAAATTCATATCAAAACACCATAAAGTTTGGGGAAAATTTTTCTGACCCTCAATTTTGTAGGCCTGTGTAATCATAGTTCAGATTGTAGTCACGCTTTTAAAAACAAAACAAAAACAACATTCAGCCCAGTATTTGCTGAAAGCAGAAAGGAACCAACTTTAACATATATGCCTGTGTCTAATCTTCTCCATCACTCAGTACAATCAAAGTTCTCGAAAGCAGCCACACAGATATGGGAGGAACACGCAACGGGAAAGGCACAGCCCCAAGCCTAAAACAAACGAAACCCTGCCAATTTCTTTCTAGGACATGCAGAAAAATGAGACATGTTAATCCTGGGAAAAGAAGTGACCAGGCGGTCACATAGAGATTCTCAACTTTCATTTTTCTTGCTTTCTCATTTTGTTGGTTCAAAACAATTAACCAGTTAATAAACTGGTTAATTAACAATTTAACTATTGTTTCTGCATCACCCTAGCCAAATAAAAATACTGGTTTTTTTTACAAAAGCCTGAAGTTTAAATGTGTATTGCCAACAGATCAAAGATATTGTGAGCCACCCCATGTTTTAATTCTCTGAGCTTCTTGAGGAAGTGGGAGATAATGGCTGAAAAACATTTGTAGATGTTTAGAATTCATATCACAGCAAGTGATGTGAAGTCAATAAGCTGATATGCTTTATTTTCCGTCACGGCCATCAACTTTCATTTCTTACCTCAGGGGTTGCTCGGAGATAAATAATGCCATTCAGTTCAAGACTTGATCCAAACTGCTGATTCATCCAGTTGTGCCAGTCTTGATAAATAGTCCACTCCGTTTCATTCATACAGTCAGATTCATATAAATTAGATGCAAAAATGTACCTACCAAAAAAACAAGGAATTCAAGTTCAATATCATTCTGTACCCTTCCTGAAACATATACATATTCAGCAGGACTGGAAAGGATGGTGAGAGAAGAGAATAATTGATTATGATTACTGTTTTACTGTTTGATAGTATCTAATTTGTTGGGAACCACCATGGATCCTGTGGGAGAAGCGTGGTATAGAAGCACTTAAAAATATTACACACACAACACTTAGGGTTGGTCACAGAACTAAACAGCTTACCTGTTGAATTGAAAAGCATCTTGAGTACTGGAATAACAGAAGGGTAGATTAGGAAAAGCAGCAATTTAAAGATATTAAATTTTGCGAGCTAAAGTTGGTGGGAGGAGGTAGTTCAGCAGATGCCCAACAGTAAAGGAATGACTAAAGTCCAGAAAGGGAAAGCATTTTCAAGGCAGAAAACAGCGGGATTCTCTCCTAGTGCTGCTTTCTCCTTGAAAGCATATTTGTGGACTCACCTTGACCAATGTGTAAGGAAGCAGGGCAGCATCACAATTGGGAAGAGGGGACAAATTTTAGCTAGAGAGAACCCAGCGCTCAGGGATAAAGGAAGTGCCATTTTTGCTACAAGACCTTTATGTTTGGAAGGTGACTGGGATAAAATTGTTAGTAAATAAACTACAATTTCTCTCTTAGGTTAGTGCTTTTTTTATGGTCTATGATACACAACCATCTTATTCCTAATTAGCTTATAAATTGCACCTCCCAGAAGAGCAGTTATACCTACAAAGGTTAGCTATTACTCACTGATGTACTTTTCTGCTTCTCCAAAGCAATAATGGTCAGCAGCTCCCAGATTCTACCATAATGGCTTAAAAGAACCCTAGATACATACGTAGATACAAATATATCAGCCTATGCTACACTCAGCAGAGCAACAGAACTGTTCTGCACGAACTGAGACTGAAGACATCAGTGTGGTAAATAAAGACACATCTGCTTCAATTCATACCAACTTCTGAAAAGATATATCATTCTCTCAAGTAGCCCTTTTCAGTATCAAGAACTCAGTTCAGCAACACTGAAATGGACATAACAAGCAAACGTGTAGAGGAAAGAATGCGCAAAACATTCATACCTGTCACTGTAAACAGATCTTTCAAAGAAGACAACAGGGTCTTCAGCCTCTTTGAGCTTCCCATCAAGAGATTTGAGTTGGGCCCGAATTCTGCTCAGACAGGCATAGGTCTGGAAAGTGAAGGACCACCTCTCAGGCTTTTCATACATCATCTGGAGCAAATTGCCACCACTCTTCTGTGAGGTTGTCAGCTCCTGTTTACAAAAAAACAAGCAAGACACACTTTGTTAAAGGCACCTTTATTTACAACGACTGCAACCTGTAAATTTTCCAAGATTGTTCCAATATCTGAACAGAGTTGCTTCGTTAGCTGCATTTCAGTGTGCCAAATGCTCTGACAACAGTGAAACCACAAAGGCAGAAAATCTGCTTTGTGGAAGCAATGGATATTTACTACCCACCTACTTACCACCTTGCCAGTATATACATCCTCATACATGTATGAATACTAATTAGAAATTCTGCCAAAGATGCAAAATAGTATATTTACTAAAATGTATATGCAGAAAGACCTTTAGGAAGAAAGACTTGCACAGCAGTCAGCCCAGTAAAGGAATATTGGATACTATATCTGTTGACAACATTTAGGCAGAAGTTGGCTACTTCTAGAATCTTTCTTCACTATGAGTTGACACATACACTTCTGAACAATGTTCTGACATGAATGAGTCCCAGATTCATATGCTTCCCCCACCTTGTGCACTTGATTCACTAATTTCCAAGTTCTCCGCAAACCACAGTTTGCTGTTATTTCTGAAATGGAGAACTATGGTTTACACCTGCATTCCAAACCAGAACTGGAAACCACATTCAAATTATGATTTGGTGTTATATGTGAACTGAATCTTTCTGTTTAAGTCAAGAGTGAAACCTTGGAGCATTTCAAAGCTCTCTGTAGGATTTTCTTGTAATCCTCCCCAAAACAAGTACACACTCTCCTACACACACACACTGGAAATATACCACCGAAAATTTCTCTCTCTGCATTGGACACAGATGCCCCACCTAGAAAGGGACAGAGAAGGCCCTACTCTAGCAATATTTTCTTCAAGGATACAGAAACAAGAATACATAAACAGTACATATATTTGCTCCTCTCGCATTACATTCACAGAGGAAGGGAAATGAGGGAAATGACATCAATATAAAATGTGTTAGAGCAGGGGTGCTCACACTTTTTTGGCTCGAGAGCTACTTTGAAACCCAGCAAGGCCTGGAGATCTACCAGAGTTTTTTTTACAATGTTCGCGCCATCATAACATTTATGTGTACAATGTATGTTGGTGTACCTTGAGCCCCACTGAGTATAACAGGACTTACTCCTGACTAGACATGCCTAGGATTAGGCTGTGAGGCTGCAATCCTAGCCACTTACCTGGGAGTAAGCCTCATTGAGTACAATGGGCCTTACTCCCGGCGTTTCCTCCCAGAGGCACCTGAAGGGGGGGGGTCGGCACTCCGCAATCTACTCATTTTGCCTCGCGATCTACCGGTAGATTGCCTATTGAGCACCCCTGTGTTAGAGAATACTAGCAATAAAGTGCAACAATTAAAGAGTAAAAAGACTTAAAATATCCCAGAAAGTTGGCTTAACTGAAATACTTTCAGCCTAAGAAGTTTTAAAAACAAACACACACATAACTGGTCTTCAGGAGACTTCCCCTCAAGGAGCTAACAATCTAACTGAACAGAGATTGCCAAACTGTTGAGTGCACCTCTTTTAATCCTTCAGTTTGAGAATTCCAATTCAAGTTCAGTGGACCTCACCCATGCCATCTGTTGCGTTTGAGGCAATTCAGTAACAGCTGTTGGCCCAATGCCTGAAAGCAGTTGGCAACATGTCCTCTAAGTACACAAAAGAGAAAAAAACCCAATACTGATACTTAGGGTTTTGTTTTTTTTAACCACAGGCCAGCCACCTTGAGCACAAGAAAGCTGAATAATAAATGTTTCTGATGAGATGAAGGGGAGGAAGAATCGTATTTCTGCCTGAAGAAGTTAAGCTTTACCTTCTCATTCCATGAGACTTCAATATTGTTGAACTTGAATAAAAAGTCACTGTATGCTTTATAAACCAGTACAGGAAATATAATCGCAAATATATTTATAAATCACTTATAAATTATAAATGATTTATAAATAATTATAAATTATAAATTAATTTATATATTATAAATAATATATTTATAAATCACTATAATCCCAAAATTAAATATTGTGGGCAATTGCTACATGACAACAGTGAAGTGGTAGCGTTCATTCCAAAACAGAATGAACCAATTATAGATTAGACCAATGTTTCTGAAACTGTATTCCTAGGACCCCTGGGGCTCCCTGAGACACCTTTAGGGGTTCACAAGTATACCAACTGCTCAGTACTGCACCATTCCACACTTGCACTGGCACTCTGGGGCTCCTCGATACTTCCCACATATGAAGGCCCCATAGCCCTGCTTTTCTCCCTCAGACTGGCATGATAGGTACTGCAAACAGGAAGTGCTTTGCGATTGCTCTGTCTGAAGATTCTAAACAATGAGGAGCCCTGTGGAGGGCTGCGCAGGGCTCCTCGCACCTCCTGGAGTCTGCTGCAGTCCTAACTCGGTGGAAAGTGGAAGCATCCCCCCCTCGCCTCTCCCCTTCACACAGTGGGGGAGCAGGCAGCACGTCACCCCCCCAGCTGCTGTGTGATGTGTCTGAAATAGCTCTGACCCTCAGTGACCTCAGAGATAAGTTGAGGAGGTGATTTATTGGAAGAAATTTCTCTCCTTATAGGCGAGTATCTATGGTAGCTTGCCTCACCACTCAACCCATTAATAATGTTATTACTAAACTAAATAATAACAACCTTTACTTTGCACTGCAGGAATTGAATGTTAGTGACCTCAAAATAGAGCTTCTTTCAATTGCTGCATTAGATTCATCAGATACGGGGATTTCAAAACCTGAAGCTGTACAAAAATTGAAAACAGTTTAAGCTTTTGGGATAGGGTGTTTTGAACAATCTAACAGAGAGGTCACTGAGACCCAGGATGGTGCAGTAGTTCTGGTGTTGGACTAATCCTAGAAGATTCAGGTTCTAATCCCTGCCCAGCCAATAAGTTTCCTGGGTAACCTTGGGCCAGTCACCATCTCTCGGCCTCACCTGCCTCATAGGAATGTTGTGAGGACAAAAGGAGGGGAGGAACCATGTACACCACCCTGAGCTCCTCAGAGGCAAGGCAGTATAAAAATATGAAAAACAAACAAAACAACTGTAACACTAAGATGTAACAGTTCGTCTTTTCACCCCATTGCACCTGAGCCTTGCATCCCAAGGGGTCCATTTCCTCCTTTCTTTGATCATATAAAAATCACATTTCCTCATACCTCACAATCATCTTGGCAATTCTGAACATTGCACCATCTTGCTACAGGCTCTGGAACAACTTCCCACTCCTCTCTGGCTTGCTTGAGAATATTCACAAAGGTAGACTTCCCTGCAGCTGTGAAGGGGAGAAATCTATTCGTCACACTGTAAAATTCTGGCAGGGATGTTTGCTAGAAATTGCTAAGGGACAGTTTGAGAGAAGGTTATACTGATGGGACAACAGCTGCAATTAAATATACACTTCTAATTAAGAAATAAGAAAAAGGTTACTAAACAAATGTCTGTTTTATCTGCAATATTTACAGTCGACTTTTCAATTTAAAATAAAATTTCCAATGCAGATAGTAAGCGTCCCAATACTATTCTGCAGCTTCTTCCCAAAATATTATGACCATGATTGTACAAACTGAGAAAAGCAACATTAAGTACACTGTACTTTGTTTTAAAATAACACTGCCCACTGGCTTCTTTTTAACTTAATTATTGTACAGCACATAGGTAACACTACCCCAGTTTCACACCTATGAGCCTGCCTCTCCCATGTCTTTACTTTAGCTCACCATTGTAAAGTCATTGCAGGAACAGACATGCCCAAGTCTATAATTCACTTGACAAACAGGAAATGCTGCATTAGCATTTATAATAATAACTATAGGTTTCTTTCTGAAGATACAGAAGGCCAAAAAGAGACAGGAAAGTGAAGAGCACCCATGTGTGAATGCAACAAGGGAGGGCAAGGCTCAAAAAACTATAGCACATCCCTGCAAAGCAGATCAATGACTCTGGCAGCTATTTTAATAATAAGCAAATAACAGAATCTTAATAAACTTTAAAATAAATATTTAAAAATGTATTATATTTCTTCAAGTTTAGCTTTAAGGGCAAATATGGCGTCATTTCAGACACATATTCCCCCCACATCTTAAAGAGCACACCCCAAGCTACTGCATCAGTCTTTTCCTCCTGCACTTTATATTCCCTTGCACCCCACGTTATAAACTTGAATACTGCATAATCACTTACAGGGGATTGACACAGACAGCTGAGGCAAGCTGCTACAACTGCAATAGCTATTTCAAAAACCATCTAGTTCTGAGGAAGAGACAGACCAGCCTATCATATAGCCTCTTTTCAGAGCACAATATTTAAAAAATTGGGGCTTTAATACTTTCTTTGCATGTGTACATAAGAAGAGCCCCACTAGATCAGGCCAAAGGCTCATGTGGTCCAGCTTCCTGTATCTCATAGTTGCCCACCAGATCCTCAGGATGAGCACAACAAGAGACCTGCATCCTCTTGCCACTCCCTTGCACCTGGCATTCAGAGATTGGCTACCTCTAAAACCCTGACATTGGATATAGTCATGGCTTGTAACCTGTGAGGGCTTTCATAAATCAGCCCAATACACTTTTAAAGTCATCTGGGCCAGGCGCCACACCACATCCTGTGGCAAGCAGTTTCACAGACTAATTACACACTGGGTAAATTAATATTTATTTTTGTCTGTTCTAATTCTCTCGCCATTCCTTTTATGCAATTGCACTATTAAAACTGGTGCTTCCCATTTCATTTTTTTCTTTTCTTTTCTTAAAGATGAGCAACTATGCCATCCCAGTTCCAACAGAGATTATTCTTGACCCACTTTCTCTCTATGGAACTCCTTGCTGCAGGATGTCGTGATGGTGTCTGGCCTAGCTGCCTTTAAAAGGGGATTGGACAGATTTCTGGAGGAAAAGTCCATCACATCTTTCAAGCCATGATGTGTATGTGCAACCTCCTGATATCAGAAGTAGGCTACCTCAGAAGGCCAAATGCAAGGGAGGGCACCAGGATGCAAGTCTCCTGTTGCCTTGTGTTCTCTGAGGCATCTGGTGGGCCACAGTGAGATACAGGAAGCTGGACTAGATGGCCTTTGGCCAGTCCAGCAGGCTCTTCTGAGGTTCTTATGCATGCAATTAGCCCACGGAACCCCTTGCCACAGGAAGCTGGACTAGATGAGCCCTGCCTGATCCAGCAGGGCTCTGTTCTTATGCATGTAATTAGCCTGTGGAACTCCTTGCCACAGGGAGCTGGACTGAATGGCATGATCCAGCAGGGCTCTCCTTATGTCCTTATGTATGTAACTAATATGTGGAACTCCTTGCCACAGAAAGCTAGATAGGCTGGGCCTTTGGTCTGATCCAGCAGGGCTCTTCTTATGCTCTCATGCATGTATAGCCTGTGGAACTCCTTGCCACAGGGAACAGGACTAGATGAGCCCTCGGCCTGACCCAGCAGCGCCCCCTCAGCCACCCACCTATGTTGCCTTCGATGGCGACCTTCTTGATGCTGCTCCCGGCCCGGCTCCGCTTGGGTGGGGTTGCCATGGAGACCACCGGCGCCGGTCCCTCCAAGGTGACTGCTCGAGACGGCTCCCCTTCCTCCGGCGCGCGCATTCGAAAGTGGCGCGCGACGACGCGAGCGCGGGGTGCAGCGGGATTGGCTGTGGCGCGCGGTGACGCAACGACGGGAGCCACGCCCACCGGCGGCTCCTCCCCCTCCCTCGGTGCCGGCTTCAGTTCCAATCTGATCCTCGCACCTGCATCCGCACTCGACCTTACGGGTGCCCGAGAAGGTCAAACATCCCTCGGAAAAACGCGAATCTCCCAAACGTTGCTTCGGCTTGCGTGAACGGAAAGCCGACGGCAGCGCTCGCCTGAGAGGAGCCGGCGCCGGCTTCAGCGGCAGAGGGGAGCTTAACCGCACATCGCGCTACGGATCGGAAGAGGCAGGGGAAACTTGCAGAGCTGCGAGCGCATCGATTGCTCACTGTGCCTGTGGAATTAATTAGTGCTGCACTCTGCACATGCTCAGGGCACCTCACCCCTCAACACTGTTTTTTTGTAAAGCAAGACAGCAGCACTCTATGATGACAGCTGTTCTCAAACCTTTCTGCACTATCAAACACCCACTTTTTAGAGTGGCATTCTGTGGGGACTCACTGGGAATGACGTCATGAACTTGGAAGTGACGTCACGGCTGGAAGTGACATCATCAGTTCTGGCTTCGAACCTAAGCCACGGTTAGCCAAGTGCCCCATTGCACAGTGTGCTTGTGCTTTTGCTCTGCGTAGTCAGAGCCCAACAATTCCAGCTCGGAAGTCAAAGCAGAACCCAGACTTGGGTACTTCTGCAACCACACAGCCCAGTGTCCCATCTCCCCACCTATTCAGGACAAAACCCCAGGCCTCTGCCCCACCAGGAGTCCACTCTGCCCAGCAGCTCTGTAACCTGGATTTTCAGCGTTGCATTTTCAATGACGGCTGAGCTAGGTGATAAGCAATCTTTCTGAAAAGGGCATGGCTCCTGGCCCACCTAATGGGTCCCAATCCACAGAAACGCTGGACTAGAGTATATGTTTGTTAGGTGCAATCCTAACCCCTTATGTCAGTGCTGGAGAGCACTGACATAAGGGCAATGCAGCTCTGAGGTAAGGAACAAACATTCCCTTACTTTGAGGAGGCCTCCATGAGTGACACCCAACTGCAGGATCCAGCACATGTCCCACTGGCACTGCTAGAAAGCACTGACATAAGGGGTTAGGATTGCGCCCTTAGGCTGTCATCCTATCCACACTTACCTGGGAGTAAGCCCCATTGACTATAATGGAACTTACATGCATAGGGGTGCGCTGCAGAGTTATGCAGAAAGATGGCATCAAAATGCACAAGTAAATAAAGTTCCCCTATATGGAGTCAGGCCACAAAGCTTGGCAGCAGCTCTGGGGTCTTCCCCAGCCCTCCCTGGAGAGGCCTTGGCTTCAGCCAGTACGTGCTGGGCCACAGAGCCACATCCTTCCCTCTGAATCAGCCTGGCCACTAAGGTCAGCTGTTGAAGCCCTTTTGCTGACACTGCCAAGGCAGAGGGTGCTTTTTGTTTGGTTTTGTAAAGCTACACCAGAAAAGGCTCATTACCCCACAATGTCATCAGCACTTCAGAACCTGCAGCTTCAGGATATTGGTAAGACAGGCTGTACACTTGATCCATGAGCAGGCATTTTTTGTTGTTGCCAGTTCTAGGGGATGACAGACTGTTCCATGATTCTTCAAGGCATGGTTTTTGTGCTGGGACCCTGAAATTGGAATGAGAAACCCAGCGTGCCAGGGGCTGCTGAGCTTCCCCTTTTCTGTCCTTTCCCCACTACTTTCCAGCCACAGAGGAAAGGGTAAGTGCTGAACTGCAGCCAGTGGTTCTCCCTGCACGGGTGCTGCGCCCCCCTCCAGCTACGCCACCGCATTCCAGTTCTTCCAGGAGGACAGATTAGGAGTCATTGCTTGTCTTTTCCTTGGCAGGCTGATGCCATCTCCAGGGTACTGACCCAGGTCCTTCTGAGGCCTTCCAGGCCTACCCAAAGTCAGCCAACAGCCTGACACTCAGCACGTGTCTCCAGGCACCTCCAGGCTCCTCCCTTTGCTTGCTCACTGCAGGGAGCAGGAGTCAGGGCCTGGTGGTTTGGCCAGAATCATGCTAAGCAGGCACGGTCCTGGTTGAATTTTGGATGGGAGACCGCAAGCGGATGAAGCTGTCATGACTCAACAGAGCCAAAAGGAGTCGCTGTTGGCAGCTTGGCTGTGGCAACCTCCGATTGGCTGCTTGGGCAGAGAGGGGCGACGCTGTCTCTGAGGTCAGCGGAGAGCTCAATCGGGCTGGCGATTGGCGGAGGCGGCTGTCACAGCCTCCGATTGGCTACTTGGGCAGAGGGGCGGGCCTGAAGTGTCGGTGGGCGCCGCCTAGAGGAGCAGATGGAGGAGCGTCCGGAAGAGGGACCTGCTCCCGCCCAAAGGAGCCATCCCGGCTGGTGATTGGTGGGAGTCGGCTGTCGCTGCTTCCGACTGGCTGCCTAGGCAGAGGGGCGTGCCTCTGAGGCGAGAGAGCGCGCGTTCAACCGCCTCAAGTGGCCGTTGACGGCCTCAACTGTCAGCAGGCGTGGCCTAGGACGGTCAGAATGAACAGTCTCCCTCGACTAGGCCCCTCCACTATGTGGGCGGGGCTCATTCTGACACCCTCGTAGGGGCGTAGCCGCAGGGGGGGGGCAAAGCAGCTGCCCTGCAGCCATGACAGCGCTTGTTCCCAGAGTCTTGTACCAGCCATCCTGGCCACACTTACAGCAGAGTAAGTCACATTGACTACAAGAGGACTTACCTCTGAGTGCAATCCTATGCATGTCTACTCAGAAGTCAGTCCAGTTATAGTCAATGGGGATTACTCCCAGGTAAATGTGGATGGAGTAAGCCCCACTGACTACAAGAGGACTTACCTCTGAGTAGGCACACCCAGGATGGGCTCTAGGGCTGCCATCCTGGCCACACTTACAACAGAGTAAGTTGACTGTGATAGGACTTACTTCTGTGACTGTGATAGGACTTACTGTGACCCACTGACTGTGATAGGACTTACTTCTGACTAGACATGCCTAGGATGGGGCTCTGAGGCTGCTATCCTATCCACACTTACCTGGTAGCAAGTCCTACTGACTATAAGAGGCTTTATTTCTGAGTAGGCATTCAGAGGATGGGGCTCCAAGACTGCCGTCCTAGTCACACTTACCCAGGAGTAAGCCCCATTGACTATAAGGGGACTTCTGAAGAGACACGCGTATGCTGGGTGTTCCATTAAGATGGAACACAGCAGAAGGTCTGTAAAGGGATCAAGGAGGAGTCCTTCCACTTGTCAACCTCCAGCCATAGACTATGCTTGCACAGATGACCAGATGAAGGCAACTTCGTTGCAAATGTGTCCTCATTGCCAGGTCAATGAGTGCTTGAGGTTGCACCTTTCTTGGGGAAAGAAGGGAAAGGTTCGTTCCCATTGGAGTTCCCTGGGGAGTAAGGAGATTCCTTTGGTGATACAGGTGGAACAATGCTGCTCTTTACCCCAGCTGCAAAGCATAAATAATTGTGCTTGGCATCTCTGCATGTTGGGGTTCACAGGCTGATGTGAGCCCCTTTCTAGAATCAGATTGTAAGAGGTTGTGGCTTCTCTCTGTTCCTTGGGATTCCTGTGAAGTGAATTTCTGTCATTATGTGCCATGCAGGTTCTGTACCCACCAAGGGCAGTGTTGCAGGTGTACGTACCAGTGTACGGATTCCAGGCACCTAATGCATTCTGAAACCCACAGGTGCCAACTAAAATCACTAAGAGGCTGTGCCCACAATCCCAGTTTGCATGCATGCAATGATCCGGAAAGGGCCTTCTCTCTTTGCTCACAGCAACTCCAGCTTCAGATGAGCCCTGGCCCCAATACACTCTCCATCTGTATACATCAGTAGTTTCTCACACATTTAGCACCAGGACCTACTTTTTAGAAAGAGAATCTGCCAGGGCCCACTGGAAATGATGCCATGACCAGAAGTACCATCATCAAGCAGGAAAATTTCTAACAATCTTGGGCTGCAATCCTACCCACACTTTCTCATGCGTAAGTCCCATTTACTATAACTGTTAAAATATACACAGTGGCCTGTTAAAAGTACAGGTCTGTAACATTTCCCCAAATCAAGTCTAATAGATTAAAAATAAAATACTGAAATGAATGTGGACCCACCTGAAATTCGCTTGTGACCCACAGTGTGAGAAACACTAGTATACATTATTTACATTTCTCCAATACCTGTGTTGCAAATTTTAAACATTCAACTGTTTTTCTAAGCAAAAAGCTCTATTTTCTTCAGCAATGAATGAATGTGTAGTTCATTTTATCAAGCTCTGTAAGCTACTCTGTGAGGTATTTCTGTTGTTGAAAACATGTACAGAAATATTCATAATACCAATTTTGTTTTCCTCTGACAGCCACAGCACAGCATTTGGTGGGCAGTGGATTGGAGGAAAGAGCCTTGTCTAAATGGGGCACAAGAGGGGCTTGTGCCTTACTTGGCACAATTGGCTGCCAGCTTCCTATGTAACTTTGCCTCCCATTTTAATCAGTTCTATCCCAATATTTCAGGGTCATAGGTTAAGGAAATGGAAGGACATCCGGTTCATTTTATTGCTGTTAGATTTGCTTGCAATACAAATAATGAAGACATTCAGGTGAGGCAATTACACAAGCTAATTTGTATGTGGAATGCTGAGATGCGTACATTGTACAGACAGATAATGGAGGTCCATCCAGAAATATAAACTGTTAAGTTAGGATGAAAAGGGAAAAAAGGCATCATGGTCAAACATAGCTATTTATTTTTTTCCTTATAAACAGCATTCAGTTCCTTACTGAAAAAGCCTAGAATTTATATATTTTTTTCATCCCATCACTTACAACAATCTGTATACATTATTTACATCTCTCCAATACATGTGTTGCAGAATTTCAGACATTCAACTTTTTTCTAATCAAAAAGCTGTTTGCATTTAAAACAAGTATTGATCAATAATGACTACAAACTGAAGTAATATTGGCACAGTCCGCTTACAGTACAGGTCTCTGTGTTACATTACATATTTTAAGCCTTTTTTTCCAACTGCTTTGAAGTATTTCAAGAAGCAGACATCAAGATTACAGTGTTGTACCTGCAATACCTTTGCCTCTGGTGAGCAGACCCAGTGCCAGATTTTGGGAGTCCCTGATGAGCTCATGCAGAAAGGCACATTCCCCAGACACAGCACATAAAAACAGGAAGGGGGGGGGGAGAAGAGCTAAGTAAAGCACAGGAAAAGCCAATTTATACAATCAGCAGAATCCACTGTTACGCTTATTCTGAACCATTTCGCTTCCAATTGCAGACAGGGTAGCAGGGAAGGCTGAGCACACCTGACACACGGAAATTCTTTGCAAATGATAATTAACATGTCAAGGACATGGATGCAAGTCAGCTTTCTTCTCAATGTGCTGCTCTTTTGCTGCAGGATTTATTTTTCCTCATTCAAACACACCATTCCCATCATCAGCACAAATTGCAGTTCAAAATGGAGAAGTCCAAGGAAAGGTTTAGTACTTGATTCTGCTGAATGCATAAAACTAGTACTCTGTCAGACTGGAGACGGCGGCCACAGCAAGTTACTCTGCAGACCATATGATCCTGAGTGTTCCCTCTGTCAAAGCAGAGCACAAGCAAGGGATTCCAGTGCTTTTCTAGCCTTCTTTCCCCTACACTGCATCTAAGACTGAGCAGGAATTAGGTGGATCTGCTTGCAGTCCCCAGATATCAGGATTACCAGTGAGGAGTATTTATTCAAGCCTTTTTTTTTTTTTTTAAAGAAACTCCACTGCAGGTCAAAGGTATTGTCTCTTGTGGCAATGTTTAGCAACACAACATTTGCAAATAAATGTATTCAAAACAGCATGGAACCAAATGACCTTTCAAAAGATTTGTGTTCCCAAATGACCTAGTTATACATGTACAAAAATAATGAGTACAGTTTAGTGGCTATAAAAATTAATTTCCCCTAAAAATAGGGTAATCTATGAAAAACTAGTGAAAGGGCAGTTCTTGGGAGGGGGAGAACCAAGCAAACAGATGAAGCATATTAAAATCTGAGTTACTTTGCAATTTTAAGAGGAAACTGTTTTCTTAAAAAAGGAAACTGTGTACAACTGACAGAAGTAAGGTCATCAACTAAACTTTTACATATTAATCTCTCTTCTAAAGTGGCTAGTGGTTCTAGCAATGCAGTCAAGAATACCCAAAAAGATCTTTCCCATTAACAGAAATTCAATGCAAAGAGAAAAATTAATGTACTAAGCAATGTGCTGCAATTGCAAAATTGGCAGGTCCATGTTCATGTTATGATTTAACAATATGAAAGCTGGCATTTTGCATACAATATAGTATTCCAGGGGACAAAGTCAGCTGGTTCAGGACTTTACCTAATAAAACAAAATTAAAAACTTTGTGTGGCAAATTCAAAGCAAGAGCTTAAGGAAGAGAAAGGAAACACCTGAAAAGATGTGAAGAATCAATATGTAAAGGAATCAAAAAGGCAAATAGGTCTTTTGCCTGTCAAGAAAGCTTCAGAGGGAGATTTCAGTCCTAATATGTTGACAGAGCCTCTGCATTCAAACTCAAGGTAACTGCAAATACTCGGAATTCTACATTGCATAGTAAGCAGGAAAAGAAAATGACATCTCTTCTTTTGAATGTTGCTTCAGCTATACCAACAGCAGACTGTGGGGACATTTTTTCATTTGTGCAATTAACATGGATCCCTGACATGAATATGCAGACGTACAATTTCTGTGGCCAGAATTTAAATATTCTGTCCTAACAAGGTAAACTCTCTGAAGTAAATTAAATTACTGGCCTAGGATAGCACAACAGGACTGGTTTCAATAGACTTGCCCCTGTTTTTATGATTGCTAACAGTTTTGCAGTCTCATCTAACCGAGGTAGATGACCTCTTGAAGTCATCAGTTGCAATGAGAGAATACACAGGTAGCTGAAACAGTAGCAAAACTGGTTCAGAATGATTTGAAGCTAAGGATCTTCCTTTATAGTGGAAGGAGAACAATGTTAATAAATGACTGGTTGTGACTAGAAAGATAGCCTGCTCCCAGTGTTCACTATGTCTGAATAACAGCCAATGTTTAGTATCAGAAAGCAATCCAGTATCTACTAGAATATCCCTTTAAAACTAAATCCCAGATCCAAACTGTGATTTTGGTGGGGGTTTTGTTTTTTTAAAATGATACTATAGGCTTTACTTTTCAAGATCTACTTCACTTGTTCAGTCAAAAAAAGACTTTTGGATTAGAATTTTTAACATGCCCTTCTTAAAAAACAGTACATTGGGGGGCCTTAAAAACCACTGAAAAACTTACAAATTAAAAAAAACTGCAAAGGGATACCAATTTTAAATGCAGTATTAGTATCTTCAGTGCTTTTGTCTTCGAGTTTAATGCACTCAGAGTTTATCCAAACAGTACTCTCAATGATCTCCAGACTTTTATTATCTGACCAGAGTCAGCAATGAAAGCAAATCAACGTTTTTATTAATTATTTTCCTGGCCAGTAAGTATCTGGAACTTCACACATTCTGTTCATATCCTTAAGAAAGGTTCACGATAAGTTTTTAGAAGCATGTAATCTCAAAATTATTTAATATAAATATGACACAAATAATATGGCCAGAGTACTCACCACAACCCTAAAATAAAAATGTTTATTTAAGACTCCTACAAATTCTCAGATCCAAGAATGTGTCTATGGCAAATGTTTAAACAGTCCTCTGTTAGAAAAGATTTTTCAAATTATAGCTGTCCTTATTTCAAAACTGCCTATCTATAAACCCCAGCAAGAAAAAGATATTAATTCTCAAACATATTTTAGTATTTCCAATTTCAAGATTATAAACCTGACCTGACTTCTAAAAATCAAGCATGGACAAAATTGGCATATGAAACTTAGTCTCATGTGTGCTATTCTGCACGCAGAACAGTGATTCTCCATGCACCACCTACAATTATAAAGGACTACCTAATTATCAAGGCCAAAAACTACAAATAAAATAGAGCTAGATAGCAAAATCATGGTATTACTTGTAGTACTGGGTTACGAATAACTCAGGACCACTTCACAAGCTACAGACAATATTGTATACCTGTTAAAACAGTAATATTCAAATCATGCATTGCATATGAATGTAATCTCATGTGGACTCACAAAACATACTATGAGGTTATGATATAGACAAGATTTTAAAGAGAACATCCATGCACTTGAAAAATTATGGTTTCAATAGGTGTACAATACATGTCTGTAATGTTTATTCGTCACAATGCTAATGGTTGACATGACTTTCAAACGAGCTTCATCTAATAATGGATAGCTCTCCAGCCTATGTAGACTAATTCATGGCTTTCAATCATATGTAAGTCAGTGATGCAAAAGCAGGGGAAAGTTAGGATGTGACAACAAACATTCCATGATATTTAACATCTATATGCTCAGGGATGTTTCAGATGCCCAGAAAAGATCTAATTGTGCATAGAACTCTAAATAAAATATAAGCTATGGGAATCAGGGAGGAAGTTCATTGCTGGACAATGGTCACTTCAATGACTGGCTACATTAACTTAAATGAGGGCATGTACATGCATGCATGGACGCATGCGCAAGAGACAAAGTTATATAGACTTGCTGCTATGTTTCACATAAGCAGATATAGTTATTTCAGCATGAGAAACTGTAATTGCAAAGAGACTGTGAGCTCAAGATGCAAGGAGTAGCAAGAGGTCCATATAGCAACATCTCTTTGAGACACCTAACACTGAAATAAGCAAAGAGTTCCTTTTGACATAATTTCCAAACTGCTTTCCCCTTTTGTTTTCACTTGATGCTCCTGAAAGACTGACAGTTTATTGGGTAGGAAAGCTACAAGATAATGCAACCTGAATGGACAATCAAAACAGTAATACTGCTGGATCTGAATGATAATCTGTAGAACAAATATAAGAAAGTGGTCAATCCCCCCCCAGTCCCGCTATTCTTTGTTCTTGACTAACGCAAAATTTGAAAGTTGGGTTGCTGAGTAGGGATAACAGATACAGGAATGACAACCTCTCTTTTTCCCCTCTCCATAGCCCACATTCATCTCTAAAGGCAATGGTTTTGTATTAAAAGCTGGAGATCACTGATAGAAGTTATGGCTTTTTAAAAAGTTTTACACATAACAAGTGTTACTAAGTGTCCTGGGTAGCAGTTTGTGTTTTCTGTTTCCAGCAATGTTCTTTGTATGTGCTTTGTACCTCAGAAGCAAGTCTGCCAAGGCACTTAGAGAACGTTAAGTTTCTTAAGGACTTTCTGAGAAAGGGTCTCAATGGGCAATGAAGAACCCATACAACCAGCAGTGTCACATTTCCCAACAAGCATGGTTTTTTTCCTTTAGAATCACTCGACATCTGCTAAGAAAATTACACAATGAACAATAACAAAAAGCCATCTACTGTGTTTGTGTGTGTCACTAAAAGACAAAGGAGTTACTCTAATAAAAGCACAGAGAATGAATCTAGGTTGCCTAAACAAAAACAGAACTAGTTTCCTTTTGTTTCTATATTAAAAAAAAAAAATTAAGGCTGCAATTCTCTACACACTTGCTCAAGAGTAAGTCCCATTGATCTCAATGAGTGTGCAGAGGATTG
Organism: Tiliqua scincoides; assembly: GCF_035046505.1. Taxonomy (NCBI): domain Eukaryota; kingdom Metazoa; phylum Chordata; class Lepidosauria; order Squamata; family Scincidae; genus Tiliqua; species Tiliqua scincoides. The sequence goes on from NC_089826.1 coordinate 7,297,835, forward strand.
CAGTCCAAATCCCTAACACACCACATGCCTGCTTAAAGAAACAAATAATTTGCACAAATCCGCTTCTGCTTATCTGTCTTTTGAAGTGAGTTTCTCAATCAGTTCTTGAAGTGGAGCAAGTTCTCTTCTGTCTATAAGATTAAATTCCTGTGGGAGGCAGAAATAAAGCCAACATCTCAGTTGCATATTTAGCAGGCAATTCATGAGTTAAACAGCTTTGTTAAGGAACTGTAAGCAAATTATCCTATAGGCTCCCTGAAATGATGTATTAAGCTAGGGAGAAAAGCCGCTAATCTAGCATGGTAGAATATAAACAAGGGCAATGCCAGCTGAACAAAGACTTAAAAGGGATCCCTACTGAGGGATAAAAAGGAAGCACCCTGTGGAGAAGACAACACAGAAACCATTCCTTTCGCTCATGCAGAGGTCAGAAGAGAACCAGGTCTGCACATACCGCTTTAAGGCATGTGCAGATTATCACAAGTCTCCCCTGGAGGGGAACACAGGGTCACTAATACCAGTCTAGAATTCCAGGATGATCCTGAAGCTGCATTGAAGAAGTGCAAAACTCATAGACAGGACTACACAGAACTATGAAGAGCTGGGATCCAATACTAGCAAACTCCACTAACAATGGAAAGCTTCTCTTATTAAACAGTATTTACTGTACTCTACATACAGTGTAAAGGGGCTTAGTTCCAAACCTCACAGGTGTTCCAGTTTCATACTGAGAGTGGAAAACATTCTCGAGAAGATACACTCAGAAATAACTGTTTTTCTTTACTGCACTAATCATGTTTGCGAATTCTCCACAACTTCCAGGTAATGTGCACAATGGTGGATGTTTATGTACTTTCTCTGTTCAAACACATACACCGCACATGTGAGAAGGTGGATTTCATTTTGAAGATGCAAAGATGTAGTCCGCATGGCTGTGGAAAACAAGCTGAGATCACATGGCAGCAGCCAGGTTCTTCTGTCTCCACTATAAGGCATCTACACCATTTTTTGTGTATCTTCGATGCGCGCGCACACAGTTTGAAAAAACCTGTGTGATTCTTTGACACAGAATGTAACTTAATTTGGCACAAGACAAATGGCATGTTACCAGCATTAAGAACCTGATCAAGAAGAATGTCAACAGTTTTAAAAATATAAAAATACCTTTCACTAATACGTGTGCCAGAAGACTCCACACTTAAGAGACGCTATTCCATCTAGCAAGCAAATACTAAGTCACAGCATTTGTGTACTTATTTACCTGAACAAAAAAAATAAAGTGCTTGAAAGATGTGTTGAGATGTGCCTCTTCTTGCAGCTGAATGACTGGATCGAAGTGCTGGTGGTAGATGTGAGCATAAACTCTGAAGAGACGCTTTAGTATGGTCTTGGCTACTGACATGAAGTTCTTTGGGAAAGGAACGCCTAGAAACAAACAAGGCATGTCTTTAATTGTGACACAGATAAGCACACTTGCAATAATATTCAAGATTCATCCAGAGGATGGCTTTCCAAGTTCTTGTTTCAGAGCTGCAATGTACAGGAGGATGGAACATGATCTGCAGAAAGGTAAATACTTTGCCCTTGGGCAGTCCTGCAGTGAGCATGACAACTCAGCCATGAGGACTACAGAGTTCCTATTAGTTGTGTGGATTGACAGAGACCAGCATGGGGTAAAATGACCAACGCATCTCGACTGTAGAGATCAAGAGCACCTGATTAGGTACTCAACCCATTGATTAGCTCACCCCACACAGGAATGCATAGGACTGGGGAGGGGATCTATAAAAGTCTGGGTCACTAAACCCTCATGTTATTCTTTCCTTGTTCACCCACTTCCCGATTCACCTTCATCCTGTCCTGCTGCCTGTCTGTGGAGTGTTAACCCACATATGATGTGATAAAGCCACTCCATTCCAGCCATCATGCAAGAACGTGTCTTGGGTTCCAACCTGGGTCTCTGTGCAGTGGGATACCAGCACCTTGACTTGCCTGAGTGCTATTGGGGGCTCCCCTTGTGACTCATTCCAGACCTAGCAAAAGGATTCCTTCCAGCTGGTGGACTCCATAATGGGGAATCAAACTCTTGCCTTGGGCAGGCTTTGTATGTTTATTTCACTTGGCTGAAAGCCATCTTTTCCCCTTTAGTCTGCAGCAGTCAAAACAGTATTTTTCCAGAAATGTGTGTTTGTGTGAGTTGTGTGATAACTTAAGCTTTGGGTGTTGGGATTCCTGACAGTTCTCTGCTTTTGCTGCCCTGCTGTCTGTGCCAGAGGAACTCCTGCAGTGAGAGGTGCTGCAATATCTGTGTGTCATCTGCGTGGTCTGTGATAGCAGCTGCTACCTTATTACTTGTTCTTGGGGCCACTGGGGAGGGAGGGAAGAAGGAGCTGCCTACTCAATGGATCTGTGTCTATTACATCCGCCCCCTGCTTGGTTCACCCTGATGGAACTTCCCTGGCTGCCAACATTGGGGTGGGTTAATTGTGATGATCAGCTCCCTGAACGAGAGACCAAAATTGGACTGCTGTACCATGATCAGTGGATGATATCAGGGGTTCCATGGACAGAGGTGGAGTTATTGAGAGGGCTATACCCCAGAGTTGTTTGCTCGTTTTCCCCTCCTGCTTTGCACTGAATAGGCTTAGGGTACAATAGATATTGTGCTGACACAGCAGGGACACCCAGGGCTTTTTTTGTAATGGAACGCACGTTCCGGCACCTTTTTCCCCCCTCCTCTCTGCCCCCACCTTTTTTCCCCTGCCTGCACCACCCCGCTCTGCACTGCTGGCTAGGGAGGGATTCGAACCTCCAACCTTGTGCTCCACAGCCCAGCACTCTTTCCATTGGGCTATAGGAAAGCCTATTGTCAAAGTGTTCAGAACTAATATGTAAGGTCTTCAGCCCAGCTGGTGGCTATCAGTGCCTCAAGTACTAGTTCCAAACACTTTGAGCCTAAGAGCTCTGGTGGCTCAGTGGTTAAACTGTAGGTCTGTGGAGCCAGAGGCTTGGGGTTCAAATCCCACTGAGGAATGATTTATTTTTATTTTTTTAGGTGGGAAGGTGCTCCATGGCTGCAAAATATAAAGGTTGGTTGCTAGTTGCCAAAAGGGGGGCCAGTTGAGGCTGCAAAACTCCTCAAAGTTCAGTCCCAGGCAGGCTCTTTTTTGACCTTTTTTTTTTTTTTTTAAAGTTCCAGTTAGGACTTAACCCACAGTTAAGCTCCTGGAGTGAGCCCCCTGCTGGAGGCTGTGGGTTAAGTCCTACCTGGGACTTTAAAAAAAAATAAAAATTTCTACAAAATCTTTTTTACAAAAAAAGCACTGGGGACACCAGTGCCGCTTGGGTATAGGATTACACCATAAAGCAATTATTTTAACAAAAGAATGAACACAGTGTAAAGATGAGAGCTCTGATGCAATACTAAGCCAGAACAGCAATTTTCCCCTAAGGAATACAGCAGTTCCTTAACAGACTATTTAGCAATTACTGTCAACAAGAGAATAGCAGTGCTCAGATAAAATGGTTCTTGTGCTTATTACTGCTTTCTTTCTAGGAAGGAAACTAAACATTTTTGCTTTTTTAAGGTAGAGCAAACATTGCTCATTTTCAAATATCTCTTCCTTTTAACTAAAGAGGGTTAAAAATTATCTATGTTCTGGTCCACTGACTGAGTCTTTCATGCACAGTTAAAATTAGTCCTGTAAAAACAATGAAAATTCAACAGCTGTTGTGATTGCTATTTTTAAGAACTGTGTGTAAATTTCCCTTGAAGTTAAAGATGAATCAGATTTTTTTCATATTGCTTCAGAAATAACATCTGATCACGCTTGTAAATTAAGTCCACATTTTAAGATTACCAATTTTGGAAGGAAATAGCGTTTCATCATCCAGCTGATCCTGAACCCAGGTCATAAGGTAATCAATGTACTTTGGTGCTGAGCACTTGATTGGCTTCTTTATGTTTGTCCCATCTGCCCAATGGTACTCATACCTGGAATAAAACAGAAAGGAAAGAAGTATTATCTTTAAACAGATGCAGGTCTACGTGTACTGAACAAATGATTCTTTCTAATGGAACGCGCTACAAAGACCTACTTCATGTTGCATTCATAAAGACTTTGAATCCCCCCTTTTGAAGTACAGCTATTTTACACACACATTGCCATATCACAACTAGTTTTTCATCTTGCAAGGAAATTGTATACTTGTCAATATCAATTCTTCTGCAAAGCACAGATGGGCAGGACATGTCATCTGCCAAACAGACAACTGATGGAGCACCAGAATCACGCACTGGATCCCGTATCACGTCAAAAGAACTGCCAGCCAACTGGCTACTCACTGGTCAGATACTTTTTCCAGATCATTTAAACAACAGGGACTGGTGCACTGGACAACAGTCGCACTAGACCAAAAAACATGGAGCGAGTGTGGGCCACACTGGGAAGATTGCCACTGAAGATGGACCATCAAAATCAAATCAATTCTTGAACCAATGCCCTAGAAAGAATACCAACAGGTAATCCTTTGGCCATGAGAAGCCACTAACTGCCCTTTCCCAATCACAAGACAAGCAAAGGAGTTCCTGATTTGATAGTTGCAGACATGTATCCCTGTCAACAATGCACATCATGCAACCAAGTTTCTCAAAAAAAGAACGTAACAGATAAGTATGTACGTACTTCAATAAAGAAAATTCTAGGCTTTTAACCTTTAAAGGTAGGAATAAAAGGCACTACTAGCTTCCCAGGGAATGGGTAATCTCCACGTCCTCCACCTCTGTGGAGTGACTCTAGCGCCAAGGAGCTTGTAAAATTATTTGACATATCTGTCTGGACCTGCAGTGCAATGCAATTTATCAGACCCAACAAAAAAAGGGGAAGGGTTGACTCTTCTCCCCAAGTTAACTGCATGTTTTCTTCAACCCTAGTACTTATTCTCTCCTGCTGCTGTTGAGACTCTCTGCCTACAGTATAGTAATGGAAAAGGCCTTTCAGGGGGTACCTCAGTACAGTCCCGGAAAGGGTCTCTCAGGCCCCAGGCTATTTGCTGGGTATCCGTTCTGTCCAATCCCTTTGGGAAAGGTGATGAGGGGTCTCAATAAAATCTACCCTGGGCCTTGCCCTCACTTGGGCATCTGATCAGGGTGGCTATAGGCAGCCACTCCCAGGGCTCTTAACCAGGGACTTGTCAAAGTGCAGTTCTCATCCTCCTGGTTTCCTGCCCATTCCTCCTTCCTTCACAGGCCCTGTTGCCCTCATGCACTGAGAGTGGGCTTGGTTCTTCCTTGAGAAATCTGATTGGGTGCCAGCCTTTTCCCTCTCCAGGGTCCAAAACAAAACTTCTCACCCTCCATCCTTGCCCCTCCTCTCTCCTTTGTCTATGACCTCTGTCTATACCCTTGTAGCCCTCTTTGTTTGGTTCTTCCTTTCTTTGCTCTCTCCTCCTCTCATCAGGGAGTCTCCTTATAGGGATGGTGCCAAACCCTGCTTCAAGGCCAGCTGCCAGCTACCATCCATCTGTCCTGCAGATAGCCAGTGACATTACTGGATGCTGCTCCTTCCGGCTGCCTCTTCCACCAACTAGCTGACTGGCTAGATCACAATTTCACTTGCCGCATGAACTGCCACCCAGAAGGATGCTCTTCTCTCTCCACCACCTTGTCAGGCCCAGTTACATCTCACACTACATTATTTGTTAAAAGAAAACAGACACAATGTTTTCTGTCTCATGGTTTCACTGACTGAGTGAAGCATATAAAAACTTACTTTGGACCTGCAGACATTACAGGGCAGCTCTCTTCTGTGCAGAAGTCTGTTATAGTCCCATAAAGCATGTTGATCTGGTTGAAGAAGTCCACAGCTACATTAAAAAAACAAAACACATTTTTGAAGTTTATTCCTGTTTTTACATTGATAACCTCCTTCCTTTTCTTTGTTACCAGAATACCAGCAATAAGAACTACACCCAACACGATCCCATCCAAAAGGAGGAAGGCAAAAATAATCTGAAATATTTACTGCTGTTCTGCTCTTTTCCATGTTTTAAATTTATTGTTGTAATAATTTTTAATTGCACTAAAAAAATTAAGTTTGTTATTCTTAAAGGAACTGTCCTTTGAAAAGTGGGGTATAAATGATTTAAAAATCATTCAGTAAATGAATGTTTCTTCCTGAAATAGGTCTGCTTCATTTTCTAGTATCTAACTGTTGATTATTTCAAAATGCCATTACAGTACTAGACACTGGATTTGAAGACTGGCCTTGAAAACATGAAGAGCTGTGCAATTATTCTTGTTTCAGCTGTCTGCAGACACAACAGCAGCTCTAAGAGACTTGTGACCTTCCACAAGATAACTGGGCAATGTCTGAGAAATCAAATTATAACAATTTCAATGTCACTCATTAAAATACTATTCAGATCATGCTCTCAATTCAGCAAAACTGACAGGTTTCTCCATGCACTTTCAGTCAAGAAACACAGAACTGGAAGCTCTTATGTTTTGTTATTTATTTCTGCCCCGCTATGTTCAGTCCAAAAATCTGATCAACAATTCTCCAGGGAATTCATATTTGCACGGCTGGTATTGACACCAAAAATTATATTTTCAGCATTACTGCATACAAGATGATGATATACTACAAGTATGGTTCATATGACCTCTAAGAAAATGTATACATTTGACAGGGGATACATGAGTAATTTCTCCTTTTCTTTCTGTGGCCATGCTTACACTTAACCACATTCTCGCGAACTTGGTTTTACAAACCTTTAACAAGATTTAAACCTTGTAACTGCAGACAGAGAAAGACGTTATGAGAGTCAGGATGAATAAAATACTCCAAATCACAGCATATGCTCCAGCTTCAAACTTGTTGATTGTATGAACATTAACCCATTTTACCCTGCCTTTCACAATTATAAATATTTCCAGGGTATCTACAGATGGAAAAGAGCTGGCGCTGGCAAAAAGCTATCTGGGTCCAGAAGATTTATTGAATCTAGTTGAACAGGAGCTCCAGGGTTGAGTTCTAGCTCTGTTCCTTGAAGGTCTCTGGTTCACGTTTGCCTCTGTCACTGGTTTTGATATTTAACAGACTGGATCATATTATTGATATTACAGTGTGCCATGAACAGGAGGGGGATATACTTGGAACCAAAGACCTGAGCTGAAATCTTTACCAGTCAAGGTCACTTGGATGGCCTAGGATAGCTTTCTTTCTCAGTTTCAGTTCCCCCACCTGTAAATCTGGAAGACTGCTAAGAATTTGAAAGTACTAACAGTGAAAGCCTATGCATGTCTACTCACAAGTAAGTTCTGCTGTGTTCTGTGAGGCTTACTTCCAGAAAAGCATATATAGGATTTCAGTGTAAAAGACTGAAAAGCTTTTTTTGTGCATTGGAGTTGCAAGGAAGAACTGGTTTAATCAAATAATGTTGATTTAACTGATAGTTCTTGAGACTAAAGACAACATGTCAAATTTGTTGTGTGTAGTTTTTAAGTTGGCATTTTATTCTGTTGGAGGAAAGGATCCTTTGATGGCTCTCTATAACTAGAGAGGATATAGGTGAGTATAAGGTTATTTTTTTTATCAATTAATCTGATTAATCAGTTTTACAGTCCTAATTTTAAGTTTCTTTACTCCATGTTTTCCTTCAGTATCTTGACAGAAAGCTTTTTTCCAATTGTAACAATTTACTTCTACGACTGATGTCTTCAATTCTGGGGAAGGGCTTGTATGTAAAGCAAATCAGCTGTGGTTAGAATCTGGAGGAATTGACTGTACAGTGCTATTATCAGCATTTAACATTTGCTAAAAACAGTGATGACATTTTGCTCAAGAACAGAAGCTGAAATGAGAAGAAACGGCTGTGGAAAATCCCCAGAAAAGAGGGCAAGTCTTTCAGCCTCGACACACACTTGCTGCTGCATCTTAGTGCTGTCAATTCAGCAGCTACCCATGGAGAACACAGACTACAGTTGATCACACTGTAACAGCTGGATAGCCCAATAGCTATGCACTGTGACCTACTAGGTGCCTGAGACCCCACCCCACTTTCAGTCAGAGGCAAGCATCAAAACTAGAATGTTTATCAAAAGTCTTATAGGCTGCAAGTAGGCCTGTGCTATAAATACCTTATATTGAGACATCCTGAAATCCACTTAACAAGAACACTATCCCTGGTGCTCTGGGAAGGAGGATGTTAGATCCATCACCCAGAGCTCTCATTTGTGCTACACTTTGAGAAGAAACAACAGGAGTCTCTTCCAAACAGCAGCAGGACAAGATCCCACTCTCTCACCCTAATAAGTGAAGGCTTCCACCTTTCTCTCAAGCCCCGTTTGTGTGCCAGGAGACAAAGCGGAAAGGTTGGTGGCAACCACAAGCAAGAACTAGCCAGTACTAGCCAAGCCAATATTGCAGTAATAACAGAACACACATTATAGCATTACTTAGGTAGAGCTTAACCCATTTCTGCCCGGCCTGCAGGTGTACGCATTTGGTTCCTGTTGCATATATGCAATGTTGGGCAGAAATGGCTTAAGATACACTCTTTGCACATATTCACCTTGAATTTGATTAGTCTGCCATCTGTTCCTATGTAATACACAAGGTGGGTTGCTGCTACCTTGGCACATTCTCTTATCTCTAAAAAAAAGTTTTCTTGCCACTGACTGCTATGGATAGGCTTGCAGCTACCTAAAATTAAATGTAACAGCTAGCACAAAATATGCAGTTAACAACACAGAAGGTATCAAATATTTTGACAAGCACTGGGAACAATTCACCGGGCCAAAGTCTCCCCCTGCCTCCCACAATCTTTTATCAGCCCATATCAGTGCTCCAAAACATAAAGGAATAAAGACCACATTACTTACTGTTCACGGCAACCCATTCATTTAGGTCTTCACCTTCCGGCAACATAACGGCCATCCGTAGATTGCCACTTCCAAGAGTAGCCTCTGCATGTTTCAGCAGCTCATATTGGTGGGAGCCTTCAGGAATATTCTTCTTTGGTTTAAATGTTTTAGAAGAACGGCTACCACTGCAAAGGAGACAAATATTTTGGCTTCAGAAAAGCTCATGCACTGGGAGAAGGGGGAAAAAAACATTTCATAGCTGGTCATGTTATGACTGTTCCAGGTAAACTGGTAGAAAAGCATACTTAAGAATACAATTATTAAGTATATAAAGAAGAGCCTTACAGGAGAATCATTATGGTTTCTGCAAAGATAAGTCCTGCCTAACCTTCTAGAGGTCTTTGACAGTGTCAACAGGCACGCAGACAGAAGCAATCCAGCTAACATTGTATACTAGACTTCCAAATTTTTTTTGACCAAGTCCCCTACCAAAGGTATTTGACATACCAAAGGTATGTCGTGGACATAAGAGGAATCCCTTTATGCAATGTCTCCCAAACTGGGGCACTGTGACGCACCAGCCAGGGGCAACAGGTTGTTACCCCTTAAAGGGGCATGGTGACCTCGCAGCAGCAGCCCTCCCACAATCGAATCACTGCTGCAAAAGCGGGGGTGGGGTGGGTTTCAAACTGGGAGTAAGGAAGATATGATTAAGACTTATGAAATTATGCACAGTGAGGAGTGGCAGGACACATAGGCAGCCCCTCACCCATCTGTCCATCACCTTCTCCAGCCTGCTGGGAGCAAGTTGGAAAGGGAGCCACCAAGGGAGAGAGGAAAAAAGCAAATTCCCCAAGACTCCAAATAGCTTTTTCCCATCTACTTGGTGTTTACATAGCACCAGGTAGGCAGGGACAGGTGAACTGGAGCCTGCCCTTCTTTTACAGACAGCACCATGTAGCCACCTCCCCATTCTACACCTATTCTGTTTGTAATCAGCATGAGCAAGGGATGCCAAGTTCCCAGCATTCCCTGCTCTCGTTTATTTTTAAATGGAAAGGGCATCGAAGGCTGCATAGTGTGGTCTTTGTAAGTAAAAGGAATGGGGTGTGCCAACTTATTTGCTCACCTGCCTGCCTTCCATGGGAGAAGAAAGCCCACAGACAGCAGTGGGCAAGGGATTCAGATGGTGTGGGGGCACACGCTGCCCCTGGGTGGATCGCAGTGGGAAATGAGATGCTGGATTAGATGGGTCTTTGGTGTGATTCAGCGGGTCTTATGTTATCAGAGCATAGTTCCTCTTTCCAAAATGCAATTAAGTTTCTTCTCCCCCACCATTACTAACACAAATGATTAAAACTGGATAGCAAATAGAATTGTTGCAACACTATTCTGCTGTGTACCTGGACCCAGAATATACACCCTTGAATTTTTTAAAAAATTCAACAGATGGGCTTGCGTGTGGGAAGGAATCTGCTTCAATACAAGGTTACTCCCCCAGATTATGAGTCCTGAGAGAAAAATTCAGCATTTAAGATAGTATGGTATACTGCCTGGTTTAAAAAAAAAAAGTGTCATTGCTGTTGAGAGGATAATATATTAAAATAGGGTTGAAAAAGTGAAAAAGTATACAAGCAATTGGGGAGGAAAAGGGACAAGTGGGAAGAAAAGTCCATTATAACACAGGAAACTAAAGTAAGAGGTAACTGGTCTGAGAAATTCAAGAAGAGCATGTGGAAGAATCCATACCATGTTTTTCAGAACATCTCTTTTGATAACATGATTTAAAATGTACTGTCTATCTCAGCATCTCTCTCTCTCTCTATGCCCCTTCTTCTGCATACTGAGCTCTGGGAATCCCTATGTTCTTCATTACCAGTTTGTGCTTTTTAAAAAATTAAATGGAAGGAACTGGATGAACATCTAGGTGAAAAACCTTAGTGCTGATTGAGAAAATGCTCTCTGCTGATGTTTCTCAGGAAAAAAGGATCTGTGAATGACCACAAACGCTTTTCTCGCATTTTGTAGGGATTTCCTGATGTCTCCTAATGCCACAGAACATACTGACCAACTGAGACCTGATGATGAGATGCTTCCTCCCGTAGGCAAATTACATTGAAATAAATTATCATCAACAGCACTGTCCATTGAAGGTCATGCTCACAAGTTGCCCTGGTTGCAGAGAACAGGAAATCTTAATTTGGACACTTAGAAGTAGACATAGTCCCATTCAGTAAGTGCATACTTAGGATCGCAGTAGAACAGCATTGAGCTACACAAATCTAAAATATGTTCGAGAAGCATATTAAAAAATTTTTTTTTTAATTTAGAAACATTTGCTAGTTATAATCATAAAATTATGTGGACAGAAAAATGTTTTCTTCCCTCCCCCAGCCACAACACTAGAACCTGGGGCCATCTAATGAAACTGACTTGCAGAAAATTCAAGCCAGAAGTACTTTTTAAACACGATGCATAATTAGCCTACAAAATCATCTGCCACAAGATATGTCAGTGCAACAAGCTTGGATGGCTTACACAGAGGATTAGGTCAAAATCAGGACAAGTCTGCCAATAGCTACTAATCATGATGGCTGTGTGCTACCCTCCAGGGGATCAATGAGAGGAGAGGGGTGATGCTTGCATGTATAGACTTCCCACAGTCACATAGTCGGCTGCTGTGGGAAACAAGTTCTTGGACTAGATAATCTGATCCAGTAAGGCTCTTCTCCTGTTCCTGTGGAATGTACAACCTCAATTCTTTTTCTGTTGCTGATCACAGGAAAGGGTTAAGAGTTGCAACCTCCTGTGAAAGTTACAATATGGGAAACTCTGTTTACTCCAGGAATGGCATCAATAGGTGGACAGATCATTCAGGGTTCACCTGACAATGTTGATCCTGGAGCCTCAGTACCAGTGACAGAGACTGGTATGTTCCCAGGTGATAATGTCACCATGTGGCTATAAATTCTTGAATACCTAAATTGTTTAAAAACCTCTACAAGTGGTTGAAAGCCATAACTGCAAAACAGTTTGTTACTGTCAACAATTCAGTTTGTTTTTTAAGAATAAAAATCACTGCAAAAAATCAGGGTAATTTTGATCTTTTAATGTTGGAACCAAAAATTAATTCTGGGGAAAGTACTAGAAATACCTGGGGTAAAAACGTATCTGAATTGAAAGTCACACAATGATCATGGCACATCCAAAATTACATTAAGAAAAGAAATACTGGGGTGGACTTACATATAGCTTTCATGCAGCCTCCTATCCCGGCACTAAAAAGGAGGAAACCAGCTCAGCCTTACTGATGTAGCAGCATCATGTGCTTTCAGACTGGATAATCACATGCTCTAAAAGTTTATGTTGGTGTTTCCCAAACTACTTGGGTTCCCTTTATAAACTTTCTCTACCTTTTGGGACCCACTCAGCCCTGCAGCAATTTGGTTCAAGGTGAGATTGCAGAAATTGTTGCACAATGTTATGTGCATACAGCTTGATGCTGCATGCAAGGATCAGTGCATTAATTCCATGCTACATCGGAAGAATAAGCCAGCTCTCTCTGATTTCCTCCTAAAACCACGCACAGGGAATAATCATAAGAAAGAATCAGCTGTTCTGAGTGGAGCTCCTTTTTCCCCCAAACAGAAATACTTCGGGGAGAAAGGCGGTATACAAATGTAGTAAATAATAATAATAAATAACAATACTGGGCTAACAGTGCAATCTAGTCAACAAATACAGTCTGGATCACTGAGACATGCAATGCACACATATCAACTCCTTCAGAATCCTATTCTTCCTTTGTATTTTAGAATACCTAGGTATATGAGCCCCAGGTGGCATGACACGAGCACAACAATTTTCAATCTTTTTCATCTCATGGCACACTGACAAGGTGCTAAAATTGTCAAGGCACTCCATCAGCTTTTTGATAACTGACAAGGTACACCTTGCTGCTGGTGGGGGGCTAAAATCTCCCAATGACCCTAATAATAAACTACCCTCCCCCAAATTCCCGCAGTGCACCTGGAGACCATTCGCAGGACACCAGTGTGCCATGGCACACTGGTTGAAAATCACTGCACTAGCAGAACAATACATATAGCAATAAACCTACAGTATGCCACAAGACTTTTTGCTGCTGCAGGTGAAGACGGTTACTACTACCAGACATTGGTTCTAACATGTTAGGGAGAAGGAATATCCCTGTTGGTTGGCCTATTCCCCATTTTCCACCCCAAGCATTCCAGTAGTGCAGGAGGAGAGAATTTACCATCTACTCAATTTCTACTCCTCTATGCAATGTTTCCCTGGAATTCCTCCAAGGATCAAGATTTCAGCAGAGATGCCCCTTTGGCTTATTCTCAACAGCACTTCCCAGGATTTCTAAAGTCAGAATGAATCCAATCAACTTCCCCCTTCCATGAGCTGTTGTGTGGGACTCAGCTCCAGCACTCCCACTGTCTAGGCGACCAGAAAATTAGGTCCTGGGCTCTTGCAAGAAAGCCAGTGGAAGGCTCCATCAGTTGTTGATCATCCACTGCCAATCTTGACTCAACACATTTAACCCAAACAACTTTCCTTCAAAGTCTAAATTCTCAGGTCATACCACCTCAATTAATTTTTATTTCACTGTTCATATCCTGCCTTTTTACTACATGACGGAGCACTCATGCTAAATATGTTCTTACAATCTAAGGTTCATCCTTGTAACACCTATAGCATCCAACCACATGGAAAGTGTCCTGGGGAAATCCATGCCCAAATCCCATTACTTTTTGAAAACGGAGCGCTACACCCCTCCCTTACTGCAACTTCCTCCCTCACTGTATCTTTTTATGTCTGCTAAGGCGAGGCTCCACACAAGTGCCAGGTCACTGTGGCACCTGTAATTTTTTTGAGACGCCTAGTTTTGAACCTGCCATGAGGCAGAGTGAGCCAGTCACCTCATGTGGCAATGCTCTCCCTGCTGCTTCCATTGCACTACAATTCTTGCTGCCACTGCATCACTTGGGCAAAGCTCTGATGCAAAAGCCCACCACCCCACCCCACCCCTGCAGCTAAACTTCTTGAACCTTGGAGATCACTCCGTATCCGCACACTGCCTACGGACCCAGTGTATCTGTCAGTTGCGGCAACAAGTCATAAGAAACCGATAGGGTGCGCTAATAAAGTCTACTGCACCGCATTCCTTCTGTGGTTCTTGGAGTCTCTCCTGTCCAGCAAGTAAGTGAACACCATGTGTCCTATCCACCCAATCAGTGGCCCCTCTTCCACAATTTGTCTCTTGGGTCTGCACCTGCCCTCTCCTTCCCCCACATCTCTCCCATAACATCATCCACTTTCTGAGGCTGTGCCCGGACAGGACGGGTGGCCATTTTTCTCTTCAGTTTCAGGTCTTTTGCCCTGCCTTTGCCTGAGAAAAAGGCCAGTTGGACAAGACAAACACATGTATATAGTGCTTTACTGGTATCTGGAAGAAAAAAGAGAGAAAGAATCTGCAGAGGGGACTTGTGTCTGTTAACTGTGCAGCAGCCCCCCTCTGTGCTGTCCATCCTGTTCACTGGCAATACTTGTCTCGTCTCCCCTCTTCTCAGCCAACAACTCTCCTGCCCAAATTGTGGAACAACATGTTTACCACACCTTGAATCATCAGTCCATAGCCATCAAGGACACAAGTAGAGGAACCAAGTACCCCCCCCCCCCAATCTCTCTTCCTGAGAAACTGGGTCCACCAAGTTGTGTTAAACCAATGTGTTAAGTCCACAGTTTTCAAATCTGCTGCTAGTCTGAGGTAAAGTTAAATGCAAGCATGCTCTTTAACTTCCAGTGGTTGATGCTCATCCACCAAACACACTGCAATCTTGCCAAGCACCCCACAACAAGGAAGCAAGCAAAAGAGGCAAGGGTAGGAGTATTTTGCATTGAGAAGCGTGGATGAGGGAGGGGCTTCTTTTGTCTCAGTTACAGCCACCATTTGCAGCCAGTTGCTAGTTCCTCAAATTTATTGTTGAGAGCCCAGTCTGAAACAGCTGCAAGATCAGCTGGAGAAAGGGCAGGCATCTAGCCAGACATGTGAGGAGAGAGACAAAAAATCATGCTAAGATAGCAACAAAATGGAAAGCTTGCCTTTTATCTCTGCCCCCCAACTCACAGTGACTAGAAATTAAATAAAAAAAATTTGTCAGGCTCTTACATCTATGAGTTTGCTCCAAGATACAAAACAAAACGGTCTTCCCCTGCACTAAGGATATCTTCTTTGTTGTAGCATCACTGCAAAATTTGACCAGGAAAGCCAAACAAAAATAAAAGGATTCAGAGGATTTTGAAATATTTGTTAAAGTCTGACAGGACTACCACTTTAAGAATTTTAAGTGTTTTTACCTCCTTGAATATATACACTGTATGTTCAATGTTCTCAGGAAGAGAGATGTATGCACATCACACAGTTCCTATGTTACAAGCAACCCACAATGACACATTTCCTTCCTGAAGACTTTGCCTCCCTTGCTTTATTATTATCAGATCAAAAAAAGGAATAGACAGTCTTCGGAATATCAGAAAACAAAACTCAGAAGCTCTTGAAACATAAAAAGGAAAGCAAACAAGCATGGTTTTGGTATCCCATTATTATTACACAGTACCAAAGAATTTGAACTCTGGCACTGGTAAACACCAGCCTCTGCCAAAAGGGAACTCCCTACAAGAGGTCAGATGCAATGATGCCTCAGTACCATCCCCATATTCTGAGAAACAACTTTATGCAACCTTGGGACATCCATGGCTCCCAAACTGTGAGCTGTGGCTCCCTGGGGAGCCATAGAATCCTCACAAAAAACTGCTGCCCTAGACAACGTATAGGATTGCAGCCCTAAGGGGAAGCCGTGGCTAATGGCCCAGCAGGCAGCTGCTAGTCAAAAAAGTTTGGGATCTGCTGACCTAATGATCAGTTATTTAGACATTTTATAGAGGAAAAACGTTTCCCACAAGCAACGACTAGTTTTGTTTTAATGCAGGATAAATCCCTCTCTCATATACCGGCCTTCCAATGTAAGAGTGCGAGTGCATGTGTGCGTTTAATATGCAGGAAACCATCCAAACATGCTCTCTACCAGTCCTCTAGAAGGGTACAGATCAGGAAGGATTAGGCCATACACTATTTTGAAATGTTTCAGTCAGTCCTCCCACCCTCAAAGGTCATTCTTGCTCAGTTTGATGGATGAATTTTAATATACTAGGTTCTAGTAACAGCACCTACCTTAACAAAAGTCCTCGATAGCCTTTGAAGTTCTGGGCAATTTCACTATAACTTTAGACCTTTATAACAGGGTGATCATAGTGCGTCCTATTAATTAATTTTTAATTGAATAATTAATTCAAATAATACAGTTCGATTATACTGTACTCTCCCAGCCACACAGACTGCATTTCCATTCATCATTAGATTACAGCTCCCTCTTTAAATCTAAAGGTAGATCAAGTTGTAGAACTTATTTCTAATCGAGTGAAGTTCCCCCCCCCCTAACTTCTTGAATCACCTCAATCCTACGCAGACTTATGAATGTTTAAACCTCAGGTATGCCTAAGGAATGAGCTATGTATGTATACACAAAAAGTTGTATGCATTTACAGGGGTGGAAGTAAAGGAGCATATTTCATCCACAAACTTTGATTTATTTGACAAAGCTTTATTTTTCCCACATCCTCACAAGCTTCCTGCTGGATATGTGAAGAATCTACCTGCTATTCCTCACCTGAAAACTAATACTAATAGAACAAATGTCCATCAAGCCAGCTCACTTCACATTGGTTAAAAAAGTGTATAATTTATACTTCAAGGAACAAGCTATTAGCAAACAGTTCAATTTTATATGTCGACTCAATAGAAGTTCCACTAAGTTCAATGGGACTTACTCCCAGGTAAGTGTGTATATGATTGCAGCCTAAGTCACTGACATCCTGGTATCATTTTAAAGAGGAAAGTATGAACAATTGAAACTGCTTACATTATGTCAAATCACTCATTCATCCAGTTTAGCTCTTCAAGAAGACAGCCAGAGGTCTCTTCTAGCATTTCATATCTGAGATCCTTTCATTGTACGAGACCAGGGATTTAACCTGGGATCTTTTACAATCAAAGCATGCTGGGGCCCCGCCCCTCCCTGAACACAAGTATTTAGAACCCTGCCAACAGCATACAGCAAGTCAAACATGTGACTTTTCTCTTCGAGGCTTCATATCTCACAGTCACCCTGTGGTATTTAGCCAGCAAATGACACTTACCTACGAAAACAGCAGGTATAGATTCTCTTACAGTCATATGTTCTTATGTTGCCAATTTAGCAACTGTCAGAATCAAAGTGACTAATTTGGCCAAGATGGAATTAACTATCCCTATAAGGCAAACCCCCCCCCCAATCTACAAAAAGCAGCAGCAATTCACAAGCCATAGCTGATTTATCCTGCTTCTAATCTTAGTATAGATTTCATTTCCCCCATTTCACTTCCTTTTGTTCCACATCAAATAGCTGCTTCAAAGCAGTCTGCAATGCTAACCCTTCACCACAGCCATACAAAGATATCTCCCAACAGCTACTCCAGGGGTGTCAAACTCATTTCATACAGAGGGCCAAATAGCATTCATGATGCCTGCTGAGGGCCGGAAGTGATGTCATCAGGCAGGAAGTGATGTCGTTAAACGATCATAACCAAAAATAAGAACCTTTTCTCACTTAGTAATCATTAGCTTCAAATGACAGAAGAGGAATTACTCAAATCTTAATTATATTTCAAGAGATAGGAGAGCACAATTTTCATGTAGGCTGCCTTTCAGCAGTAACATCTCAGCACCAATCAGCAGCTGAGAGCCTGAGGGTTGGAAAAAAGCATCCATGGGCCGCGTCCTGCCCCTCACCCCCAGCCTTATGATTGATACCCCTGAGCTACTCTCTGAGCCAAAGTTACTATGCGAATAAATAGCTTGTGATTCTGTCTAAACTTTAGCTCACCACATCTCTTTCACTTGTACCCAACTCTATATTATTTAAATCACTGACAATTTTACACAAACTGTGCACTTTCAAGCAGCAATTACCAAGAAGCCCCCGCAACACACACACTTTCCGTACATAACCAGCTCTTATGTAAACACCCAACTTCTCATTCCACCACCTTTTTCCATAACTCCTCTGGCAGAAGTTTTATTAGTCTTTCAACTTCACATATTGCTCTTTAAAAGAGTCTGTCCTGAACTAAGATCAAAGGAGAAAAACACTCCCCAAGACCCATATAATTGTACAGAACTACCCCCACGCCAAGTGAGAACATGACACTAGCTGAAGAGCAAGTTTGCTTGTTATACAGTCAGGCAGAATAGGCAATGGTAACAGAGAAAAGGCAAAGAGGGCAGGAACACAGAATAAACACATTCCAAGTCTGCTTGGCTCCCTACACTGAAATGTTAGTTGAGTTCAGAAGTAGCAGAAATGAGAATTAAGGCAACTGGGAACAGGAGATGCCTCACTCCAAAATGGAGGTATCTTGTAGTAATCACAGTACATGGTTCAAGGGGCACTGGACTTTTTGTAGAAATCTTCTGCTGCAGTTCAAGGACAATGGGATCTGTCCCCTTTAATCCCACTTATACCTGCAAGTGTATTCACATGACTTTACAGGAGAAGAGTCACTCAGACAGCCAGGCACTTCTTATTCACAGTGACTGTACACTGCGTGAACACATACCAGACAGTGCCACAGCATGTAATTGGTCAAAAGAGAAATATAAATTCCCATATTTCACTACAAACCATTGCAAGAAATTTCAATTCAGTATTGCAGACACACAGCATCCAACATGCTTAGTATGCAACTATACCCTTCCACCTGCATGTTATTTTTGTAGTTTATGCAGCAAGCAGTAAAAACCCTTTTAAGCCATTTCTGCCCAACAGTGCATATGTACAACAGGATCAAGTGTGTATACCTGTGGGCTGGGCAGAAATGGGTTAAAATAAGGTTGATGTTTGCCCTCAATATGAAGGGCCAAACTATATACAGTACTATGTTAAATGGCCTTGCATGTTCAATTAAATAGCAGTCATGGGAAGTGCCAAAACCAGAATTGGGACCATGGCATAGACAGAGGGAGTATTTAATCCTTTCCTGCCACAAAGTAGTAGGCATCCTATCATCTGTGTAGGGCTGAAAAAGCCCAACATGGAGCTTCTCCAAAAATAGCCAATGCAGACAAGTAGCCATCGTTGCAGTGCGCCCTTACTCGGAGAGGGCCTTGCTGACCCCTCTGGGTGGAGGGGTGGTGAAATGAAAAGTTCTTCACAGCTGAAGCATCTTGTTTTCAGCTTTTAACAAATCAGCCTTCAGACTAAGAGAGAAGTGCACATTTAGTTTCCATCCATGCTGAGATGCTGCTGTGCCAACTGCAGAGGTCTTTCCAAGATTTTCCTTGAAGTGCTTGCTTCCTGAAGACACTACTTGGTCCCTCTCCACATGGATATGAGCAGGAAATGAGTCTCCTTGCTACCCACTCTTCCCCTGCAATTATGCTGTCACAACTATATTTCCCTACTTGACTTGATGCCCAAAACAAAGGTTGAAGAGGGAATATTTCTCAGCATGTAGGCCACTTCATAACCCTTGAAGCATTAGGATATGTTTAGAAACTACAGCATTCCAGTTTCAATCTATTCAGCTTCCAGACACAAAACAAAGGACACTACCTGAAAGTTGTTTAAACATTGGATAGGAAAATGAAAGAGACCTGTAACAATATATGTATTTTTTTATTTCATCCCCCCTTGTCAACTCTTTGTTGACAAACCAGATTTGCTTTATTAACATCCAATGCGCTTTTGAAAAATATTACTTTCCACAGAGAGCACTTAAACATGGCCTAGGGGACAAAAATTTCATATGTTTCACTTCTTGGACCCTTGAGTTCATACTTTCTCTTATGTTTCCTGATCTTTTTTAAAATTGGAGTGGTGACAAGATGTGTAGTAATTGATATAATGGGTGAAATAACTTTTCAGGCATCCCTAGATATGTATTTGCATAACAATTCTGTATGGATAGCCTACAAAAGGAATTTTGAGAACACACATATTTCCTTTATATACTGTGTACACTGGCGATCCTGGCCCCTGTGCCAAGACCACAGGGTGCCACCCCCCACCAAGTGCCACCCCCCGCTCTCCAGAGGGCTTTGGAGAGCCAGGGAGGCTGCACACCATCTCCAAAGGCCTTCGGAGGCATCCAGAAGGACGAAAATTGTAAGTAGAAATTTTTGGCCTTCTGGAGGCCTCAGAAGACCTTCAGAGTGTTGGGGAAGCAGTGCACAGCCTCCTTGCCTCTCCAAAGGCCCCTGGACAGGGGTGTGGGTGGCGAGAATGATGGTGCCACCCCAGAAGTGTGGTGCCCTGGGGCATTTCCCCCCTGACTCCCTAGGAATGCCACTTACTGGTTGACATGCAACAGCAAAGCATGGTCTGGTACTACAGAAACAAGCCCTATATTTACATGCTTCCTCTTTCCTCAAATATTCCACTGAATTAGCTACTTCCCTGGTTTGCAACAAATTATACTGTACCTTGCTTATTACAGATACATCCAATGGGGAACCCCAAACAATAATTTGATCTTCCCCTCCAAACCAGTTTGAAACAGACTTGCAAGTTTAAATTATACCTTGCTGATTTACACATATTAGAAAATTACGAATGCCCACACATCAGGAAGAGGCTAACTAAGCCAAGGGCATAAAGGAAGGAAATTGTGCAGAAGCACAAGGCTGATTCCTGCAGCATCAAACCACATTTTGGAATTACATGAACCAAGTCAGAGCATCTGGATACCTTCTGCTTCCAAGCCAGGAGAAACAGAACATGCTAATTTAAAAGCACTGCTGACTGTTTTACATGGTAGTGGATGTCAGAAAAAGCAGGACTGGAATTCTGAAAAAAGATCAGAAGGTATACATCTGAGTCCAGTTGTAGTCTTGTGTTTACAGAGGTACACTTTTCTCTTGCGCTGGCAGGCTTCTCAGAGGTGACAGCTGGATTTGGTCTGATCCAGCAAAGCTTTTCCTGTGTTTGCTGCATGCAAATAGCTGTGCCTGAATGCTGATGGAAATGCACACTGGAACTGGCACTGAGGCACATCCTAATGCTCACCCAATTTACAACCTCAGGTCCTAATGGAGAATGTGACATGTAGGTAGAAGCCAGCTTAAAAAGCCATGGATCGCCTTAGCTACAACAGAGGTGCTTGGTTTTTATAACCAGATCAGCATATGGAAAGATAAGCAGTTGTAAGTGAATTCTGACTCTGCTGTTATTCACTCAATTTAAATCCTATAGCGCTAGAATCTGGGGGAAAAATTTAACCAATTATTCCATACTACACATTACAAGCCTCTTATTGCTCTCCATAGTTGCTTTTTTCAAAACTAAAATACTCAAATATTTTAACATCTTTACGTCAGAAAAATGTGAGCACAAAGCACTTCCTCATTGTGAACGCATTTTTCCAACATTCGAAGACTTGGGGAGCCCTGCAAAAGGCTGTGTGGGGCTTCCCACTCCTCCTGCAATGTCCTGCACACGTCAGTAAGCAAAAGCACTCCCCTTCCATCCCTATTAGCAATGCAGCTGTCTTTGCCCTCTCCCCTGCCCCTTAAAGGGACCGTTAAAGGGGAGCATTACAAGAGCTGGCGGGTCACGATCCACCAGTTTAAGAACCACCGAATTAGTGAATTAGACCAAGTGCTCGCAATATTCCCCACTGGGATCTATACAACGCTGACACTGTTGACTAAGGGATTTGCAGACATCTACCATGTGAATTGGGATGGTTTCACACCTTTTCAAATGGGTTCCCTTAAGTCAGTGGTTCCCAAACTGTAAGCTGTCGCTTCCCTGGGAGCTGCAGATACCAGCCATGGGAACCACAAAATTTTCATGAAAAACCTGTCGCCCTAATACAATGTATAGGATTATAGCCCTAACGGGGAACCATGACTAAAACGGCCCAGTAGGTCAAGGGAGCTGCCAGGCAAAAAAGTTGGGAACCACAGCCTTAGGTGTTTTTGTGTTGCAGTTTTTCTACAATGATGTATGAATTAGAACTCATTAATATGCATATATATTTTGTGACACAACCTGCATTTATGAACTGCTCCTATCAAATTTGATTTTAATTTTATTTTAAAGAAAAATGTACGGTATCACTTTTTCCCAGCTGGGAGCTCTAGTTCTTTACCCACACATTTCCCCTCCTCCCAGAAGAGGACAGCTGCAAACATGTTCTTCTTCAAAAGTCCTTTCTCCATTGTCCTAGTTGTACCATGAAACATATGCTAATGAAATACTAGACAGTTCCACTCTAGTGCCGTAAAAAGAACAGATGCCTAAAAAGCAGATATTGTACTGCCAACTTAATTGATAATTCCACAGAGTTTGCTAAGTGTACACACACCCTAAAATACTGATAACAGTTCTGAATCCTTAGATTTTAATGGTTGGACACTTAACCTTTTGTAAAATACTGACATATGGCAAATCAATGAGAAAACAATAAAATAAAGGATAAAACAGTAGAACCTGGATTTATGCAAGCCCATTTAGTGTATTTTAACCAGTTTGTTATAGAATCTAGTTAGAGAATCTATAGAATGTACTCCAGAACCTCTTTACTAGGAAAGCATTTTTAATCAAGGGCCTATTGGTTAATTTGTTACATTGACAAATAATCTCTATTTCCTGCTTCATACTGCGAAAGCAAGGGTGTCAAACGTGTTTCATACTGAGGGCCGAATGGCATTCATAATGCCTGCTGAGGGCTGGAAGTGATGTCGTTAGGCAGGAAGTGATGTCATTAAACAACTCATAACAAAAAACACTTTTTCTCACTTAGGAATTCATTAACTACAAATGACAGAAGAGAAAACACGCTAATCTTTATCATATTTCAAGATATGGGAGAGCCCAATTTTTGTGGGGGCTGCCCTTTTAGCAGTAACACCTCACCACTGCTCAGCAGCTGAGAACCTGAAGGCCAGATAAAAAGCTTCCAGGGGCCGCATCTGGGGGGGCCCGCCCCGCCTTATGTTTGACACCCCTGTGCTAAAGAGTACAAACCAGGAATAGAAATTATCTGTCAATGCAACAAATTAACAAATAGGCCCTTGCTTAAAAATGCTAAAGAGTAAAGACGGCCTAAATTAAGAGACTCCCTCCACTTTCTGGCTTTCTAAAAACCGCCCATTCACCTCTTCAGATAAGCAACAGTTTATTCTCCAGCATATGCAGGTCTCATCAAAAGAAAATTAGAACAGCCTACTAGAACAGAATAAAAATATATTAAGCCCAGTGTTTTGTCTCCATCAGTGGCTAGCTAAATGCTGCATTATAGATTCTAACAGGCATTATAGATTCTAAAAGGTATTATAGAGACCATAACCTCCTGCTGTTTGTCCCTAGTATTAGGAAACTAGAGATACAGGATCTCTAAAACCAGAGGTTCTTTCTTCGCTCTCATTAGTTATTGAATCATCTTTTAAAGTTTATTCTAACTACCATCACCATATACTGTAGCAAAGAATGTTATACAGTACTTCCTAAATCTTACCAGGGCAAAGCTTTAAACTGGATTACTGTATACCAGATTCATCAGCTGGACCTCTAACATGGATAACCATTATGGCTATTGTCCTTAATGGTAACCAGGCATCCCAGTTAACCAGTGGTGTCACTAGGTGTGGGGGGGGGGTTGTCCAGTGGTTTAGGCAAGAGTACATCCGTGAGTGGTTAGCAGCTTGCTTTGGTGCAATCCAATCCACTAGCCACTAGCACATGGAGTAAATGTGGTTGAAAGGTCATTCCTTCTATCAGATTTTTTTTTTTTTTTTTACAAAGCAGGCTATTAAAAATTAAGAAAAGTAGGTGGGTAATATTCCCCAATTAGGCTCTCTTTTGCAGGCAGTTCCAGTAATTCTAAAGTAGTGCTATATAGACATATGGTACTCCTACCAGAACTGTCTTTAATGTCTTCCTGGGAATTGCAGGCTCTACTTTGCGCAACTCTACAGTAATTTGTTCTTAAAGAAACACTGCCAAATGGACTTATCTGAAGGTCTGCATTTCCTGTTTCCAATGAAAGAGTCCCTAGCGCCCAGTACTCCAATCCTACAAGCTACTGCACAAGCACAACAGCTGAAGTTCTGCCATAGGCATACTACCCTAGTCCCACAATCCAGAAATGTACATACAGTGAGCAACTAGGGGGTATTATCTGGTTGAAAACAGGAGCAAGCACAAGTCTACTTTTCCTGAACTAACTTGTTCCTCTCCCCAATGACTCGAAGATGTGTGTTGGGTTTTGCTTACTTTTTAATTTTGTTTTAATGTTTTAGTGTTTAACTGTTAAAATTAATGTTTTGATGTTGCTTTTTCTCCTTAATTGTTGTGATATACGGTACGTTTATTATGGAGCTTTGAAAGTCGCCTTGGGCATTTGCTTCAGCATGGGAAAGGCAGGAAATAAACAAACCCACCTTTCCCTCTAAGTAAACAGAATGCTCAAGGCAGCAGCTGAAATACACTTGGCATTTCAGGTGACAGGGTTTAGGCTTGGCTTCGGTGAATAAAATGAAAATAGAAGCTTGCATTGGAGTCAGAAGTTACCATAATTAAGTACAATATAACATCAATCCACAACAGATCATTATTCCAGAAAGACAACAATACTTTTCTTTTTTAAAAAAAAAAAGCAAACCATTAATTTGTACATTTTGGGGGGGGGGGGTTCATTCCAACTACCATTCCTAGATATACTCCAAATGCATTAGGATGAGGGTAGATCACAGAATTGCCTAGAAGAGACAATGACATGGGCACAGGCAATGGAATATTAATACTCCCGGTATTCTTGAAAAGCATGACCGCTGGCAGCAACCCAGAAAACACAATGCTGCGTAGAAAGGCAGTTATAGGACTGGCAGAAAAAAAGGGTTTCCTTCAGGTTGTTATAATTATTATTACTCCCTGGGAACCTTCTGGATCTGAGACAGCAGCTACAACCCTGTACCAGATTATTTTGTTACAGGTTGAGCCTCATTATTCCCTTCCAAGCACTCACCTGGATGGCAAAAATAGCAAATCAATTTAAAAAACAAAGTTTCTTTGCTCCAGTGATTTAAAAACAGCCTAGCTGACCTTTGTGATGTAAGATATGTCATTAAGAAGACAATCCATCAATCAGTCCTCCTCCAAGCTCTTAGAAAGGTGCTTCACTCAGCCCCTCCCTTCACCAATGCAAAGTGATCACCTTTCTTTCACATGCTCAGGGGGAAGGAGGGGTCTCCTGGAGAGAGAAGGATTGATGGAATGTCAGCTAGCTGTCCTCTCTCTCTCTCTCTCTCTCTCTCTCTCTCTCTCATTAAGGAGGCTATTGTTAAAGGACTGTTCAGTTTTTTTAAACTGATTTTAAAGGGATGCATTTTTCCCCTTCTCCAGGGATCAGCACATTCCTTCTCATTTGCAGGGGCCATTCGTGTTGAGTTAAATCCGTGTATAAGAAAATCCGTGTATAAAAAGGCTGGACCTGTACTAGTAAGAAAGGGAGCAAGGCCTTGTACAGCATAGGATCTTAACTACTTTGGCTAAAACAAACAAAAGACGGGGATATTCCAACATGAGTGAAGAATACATTTACCTTGGTCTTTGAAAACATGTATGCACAATTTCCATTTTCTGAGGAACTAATGGTAGCAAAACAAACTAGACAACAACTACAGCAATGAAGGAAGAAGACTCAAGATGTATCTGACCAAATACAGGCTAAAGCCCATTTTAGGGCCTACTTCATAGCAGTAACAGCTGTGGTGTGGTGTAAAAAACAGCAAAGCAAACTTACGTGCTTAGACCACTGTGTATGCTCAGAGCAGGCCAGCAGAGTTATTCTGAGTGGCAAGGCTGTGGTTACATACTGCCTCCTAGTAGACTAAGGAAGGGTGCTCAGCGGCCCACTATCACCTGATAAAAATAATACTTCCTCAGCACTTTGCAGGGCAGGGCATTTGGTGGGCCACTGTGAGACAGGTAGCTGGACTAGATGGGCCTACGGCCTGATCCAGTGGGGCTGTTCTTATGTTCTCAGGTAAACGCTCCTATCCACATTGACTTGAACCCTAGGTTCTTTGAAGTAATGGGTGATGCTGCTCAAAGCACCAACTTGGCCTGCTATATTGAAGACCTTTAAACGTGTGGACTCTGAAGATGAAGGAAAGATCATCAGGAGTGAGAATTCATCCACTGTGCTTGACAGTTGACTATCCTGACAGATGAAAGCTACCAGAGGAAAGACCCCTTACAGGTGGAGGACAGTGTAAATGCATCTTTCAGACAGGACAAGATGTAAACTATTCTGAAGGAAGTGGTGCTATGATTGCTTCTCAAGATTGCTGGATCTTGACAACTACTGGTCTATTTTTAATCTTTCCCTTTAGGGCAAGCTGACCAAGTGTAAGTTGGGGACTCCGCTCCAGAAGGATGGATGCAACAGATTATCTTGACCCATTTCAATCTAGCTTCTGGCCTGGGTTCAGGACCAACACTGCCTTGGACACCCTGCATGACACTGAGGTCAAGAGGAAGAGAGCACATCCCAACTGGTTCTGCAAGAATGCTCAATGGAATTCAATACCTCAAGCATGGGAACCTTCTGGAATGCTTACCTAGAAGGATGGATGCAGATGGTGTTGCTGAAGGAGCACTACTTAGACTTATGGGTTTTGGAAACCCACAGGGTTCCATCTTGTCCCCCTAAACTGTTTAATATCTATATGAAACTATAGAAGGTAGACAAGGTGCTGATAATCTTATATTGGTGGCTGATTTAGTGGCTTTAAAAAACAAGAGACTCAGAGCCCAATCCTGTGCTCAGTAAGGCACGTTTGCGAGTCTCATCACTGGGCTCCTGCCCATGCTAGCCCAGCGCTGGCTGGTGCTGGGCTAGTGCGGGGCAGTCGCCCAGCTTCCATGACTCAGAGGTCTCCTGAATTGCCGTGCTGCGGCACAGTAGGCGGGGACAGGGGAGGAGGTGTTCCAGGGAGGGGGAGGCCAGTGGGGGGCAGAGAGAGGGCGGGGGAGGCATGCGGGGGGAGGGAGGGAGGTGGGTCCGCAGAGCTCTACTACGCAGGATCCAAAGCGCTCAGGCGCCTACTCTACTCTACTCAGGCGCCTACTCTACTCTACTAGATCCTTAGCTCTACTACGCAGGATCCAAGGCGCTCAGGTGCTCCGCACCCTACACGAGCGCCTTTACTTTACCACTGACCTTTTGGTCGGCAGTAAAGTGAGAAGCCCCATTGCAGGGCTGCTTACCTTACCCAGGAGAAGGGGATGAAAGTCCCCTTCTCCTGAGGCGCCTCCCACGGTAGCCCGGGAGGTGCAGGATCCGGCGGCAGCCATTCTCGGTGACGCCGAGCCTGGGCGCCCCGGGCAGCTCAGGATTGGGCTGCCCATTTGTGAGCAGTTTCGTCATTAAATGCTGGAAAAGCGTCTGATATGGTGCAATGAAAATTTATTTTTGTTATATTGAGCAAGTTTGGATTTCCTAATAATTTTATTAAATGAATTACAATTTTATACTCTAGCCCAGGGGTGCCCAAACCTCAGCCCTGGGGCCACTTGCAGCCCTCAAGGACTCCCAATGCAGCCCTCAAGGAGCCCCCAGTCTCCAATGAGCCTCTGGCCCTCTGGAGATCTGTTGGAGCCTGCACTGGCCCAACGCAACTGCATGAGGGGGACTGTTTAACCTCTCACGAGAGCTGTGGGACGAGGGCTCCCTCCAATGCTTGGTTTCACATCTGTGATGCAGCAGCGGCAACAAAGGAAAGGCCAGCCTTGCTTTGTGCAAAGCCTTTTATAGGCCTTGAGCTATTGCAAGACCTTCATTCATTCATATAAGTTCATCTTTAATATATTCATTTATGTAAACTTATGTAAATTTATTCAAATTTTAAATGTAAATTAATTCTTTTTTTCCCCTGGCCCCCGACAGTGTCAGAGAGATGATGCGGCCCTCCTGTCGAAAACTTTGGACACCCCTGCTCTAGCCCAAGTTCGAGGGTAGTGACCAATAGTCATCTTTCTCCTGCCTTTCCTCTCAAAAGGGGAACTAAGCAAGGATGTCCTATTTGAACTTTGATTTTTTATTTATGTTGGGAATCATTAGTCTGTGTTAGCAGACAAAATAGTAATATCTATAAATTTATATATTATTCTAATGAATTTAAGATTATCTTATATACAGATTATATTTTACTATTTATTTCTGAACCAGGATCTTCTATTGTAGAATAAGTAATTTATCTGGAAAATTATTTCCAATTATTTTTTGGAAATTTATATGGTTCTCTGATCAGTTGGACAAAACTTGATCTGATTCCACTTGGTGATAAGAAGGTGTGCAGTATATACAGTGCTTGGCTATTTCAATGGTGCCCAGTTGTCATTAAGTATTTAAGAATATTGATTCCTAGGCATATATAGCAGATTATAGCACTGAACATTAATAAACTCACAAATGAAACAGCACTAGACTTAGACTGATGGGCTCCTTTAAATTTGTCCCTTTGGGGCAAAGTTAATACTTTAAAATTAATATTATTCCTCACATTATAGATGTACCATGTGCAATTCCTTTATAAAGCAAACAGATACATACATTTTATGCTTTTAAGGAATTTTTGTGGGATTCTTCCCACCAAGAATTTCCTTAAGAGGATACAACTTCCATATATTGGAGGAGGATTTGGATTTCCAGATCTCAGTTTATATCATCAGACATACCTTCTAACCTCCATTAATTATTGGGATCACTTTTCAAATTTTAGCAAGCCATCTAGGACTATTTTGAAAGCCTCTTATTTGGCACCTATTTTTAAATGGATGGTATTAGGATCCACATAAAAAAGGATGGAGTTCCACCTACAATTTCTTCAGTTAGATATTTGAGGACCACAATTTCTAGCAAGTATAAATTTGATCCATTTACTCACGTCAAGTTAACACTTTTAGCTAACCCTTATTTAAAAATAAGGAGACTTTTTTGTGGAAAAATTGGACAGAAAGCAATATTTACCTTGGACCAATTAATTGGCCAAGCTCAGGAGTTTTTTATTTGGTTGAACAGTAACTATGATTTGCCAGTTATTAGCCATTTGTTAGAGACTTGAAATCCTATTCAGCACAGGAGCAGCGGCGCTAAACAGTTATTGCTGGTTCCAGTGCTGGATCTGAGCAGGCATGAGTTCTCCTCAGAGGAAAGGGACATTTGTCCCATTACCCCAAGTAACGCCCCAGCCGGCTCAATGGGGCTACTTGAGTCTGTGCCAGCTATTTCCCTGGCACAGACTCAAGAAGCCCTATGTCAGGCTTCTGAGCTCAACATGGGGATAGGATTCAGCAGAGGCCTCCATTGGTCCCAACCCCAACCCCTCACAGGCCTGTCCCTCCCACCCTCTCTCTGCCGTCCCTCCATCTAGGAACACCTCCTCCTTGCCCTCCCTTCACCCTCCCCACTCCCCCATGGGGCTTGGTGCTTACTTGCACTCCGCCAGCAGCTGCGGCTCCCAATGGGACAGCACAGTCAGTAGGAGAGCCAGTTCAGAATGGGAATTCAGCCTTTTCTTAATGGGGTACCACTCTCTCCAAAAAGCTGGTGCACAGTTTCAGGGCGCTCCTGGATACAGCCCAGCTCCTAGTGGGAGGCAGCCATTGCAAGGTGCCTTTTCACTCAGCTTTGCTTGGTGGACCAGTTGCAGCCACATCTCAATAAAGCAGATATACAGTATTTGCTTTCTTACTGCTCATAGTTATTACATTTAGGGTGCAATCCTAACCTACTTTCCAGCAACAGCATAAGGGCAATGCAGCTCCGAGGTAAGGAAACAAACATTCCCTTACTTTGAGGAGGCCTCCGTGAGTGTCCCCTAACTGCAGGATGTAGCCCATGTCCCACTGGCACAGCTATGCCAGTGCTGGAAAGTGGGTTCGGATTTGGGCCTTACTCATGCTTGGTCACATTTTGACTGAACTACTGAAACCCACACCACGAAGGGTTGCCCTTGAAAAGGATTCAGAAACTTCAGCTGGTTCAGAATACTGCAGCCTGACTGCTGCAAGGGGTCCTGCAGGAAGAGCACATTAGTCTTTTGCTGCAGGACCTACATTGGCTCCCCACACTTCCAAGTTCAATTCATGGTTGATTGTTATCTCTAAAGTCTTAAGTGGTTTGGGCTCTTGATTCCTAAGAACCACTTTTGCCTGCTTAACTATTTAGATCTTCAGGGCAGGCTCTGTGAGTTATTGAACAAGGTTTGATTGGTATGCATGCAATACAAAGCTTTCCCCACAATAGCTCCTACCCCCATGTGGAACTTCATGCCTCAGGGAGTGTGGGAGGCTTCCTCTCCCTATTTCATATACCTATTATACCAGGCTTTGGAGTTGCAAAACACAGAAGTTCTGTATTTGCATTACTGCATTTATACCTTTCTCTGAGCACTTTAAATTGTTGAATCTGTTCTTATTGTAAATTGTCATTATAGTCTTTGTTAGCTGCTTTGGAATTATTTGTGAAAGGCAGAATAAAAATGATTAAACACATTTTTTTCCCTACAGGACTAAAACAAGGTTTCTGCAATAAAATCATGTGGTTCTATTAAGTCTCCCACTTCCCCTTTCACAGAAGCACATTTGTTTTTCACTTTGTTAAGTCATTCAATCCATATGGTACTGCACAACCCTATGCATGTTTACTTAGAAGTTGTACTGTGTTCAGTGGGGCTTACTCCCAGAAAACTGTGCATAGGAGAACAGCCTGAGACTGAAATCCTATACCCACTGTCCTGGGAATAGGCCTCATTCAACCCAATGGAACGTACTTCCATTACTTTGCCTCTGCTCCTATCCACCTAGTGGAGGACAGAAGATTATCAGGCAGTACTTTCAAAATAAGAACCTAAAAGACAGAAACACAGGCCCAAGACATTCTTGATGTGTCAGTTACAGACTTTTTATATCATACCAACATTTCCCCACACAGTAAGCATCTGTATCAATCTCTGCAGCAATCAATCCATGTAGTAACTACGTGATTACTACAACAATGCCATACAGAGATCAATCAGTGCTAACAGTTAACTTTTAGTATTTCAGAAGACAGGCCATAACAGTAAAAACAGTTCATAATAAGGGAATTCTATTACAGAGCTTTTTGAAAGACTTAAAAAAAAACTACCAAGTATAGGCCGTAAGATTGCAAACGCTTTGGGGACAGGAAGTCATTTAGGGTCCAATCCTATCCAATATTCCAGTACTGGTGCAGCTGTGTCAATGAGGCAAGTGCTGCATCCTGCAGAGGAGGGGCAGTCACTGATGCCTCCTCAAGGTATGGGAACATTTGTTCCCTTGTCTCAGGGTTGCATTGCAGTTGCACCGGTACTGGCAAGCTGGATAGGATTGGGCCCTTAGCTATTTTTCTCTGTAAACTGCTTTGTGAGCTTTTTTTGTTGAAAAGTGGTTTATAATATTCTTTTTAATAATAATAATAATAGCATTTACCTTCATATGATTCTAATATAGACTGACTGTACTTTGCAGTAAAGATCCACTAGGTTCAATGGGGCTTGCTGTTGCTTGAGGATGTGCTGTATACAAAACTGTAGCCTCAACCAGTATGATGTTCCTATAAACATCTTTCATTGTTTTGCAGCAGTTTAATATGGTGGGGGGAGGGGGGAGAGGAAGGAAATATCTCCTTTCTCAATCATGCAGGAGACTCCCCTTTAGACCTTCTCCCCTCCCCTCCCTTCCCAGCAAAAGACTCTTCACAAAAGAAAGCCCCAGCCCCATATGCAGGTTGCTGGACAAAAATGCAAATTTATTTTCTACTATAAAACAGTGAGTTTCCTTCACATGCCCAAGAGAGACTTATCAGGTTGTCACATACTATGCAATCAACTTCTAAATTTAGATACATACTATTTTAAAGTTTTCCTCTTTTATAACCAAATCATGTCTGCTCTCACCACAGCAGAAACTTCTTAAAAATGTGTTAAGAAAACAAGGTCAACACAACATTGTGGCTAGAATCAACTGCAAGTGTAGGAAGGGAGGAAGGGGATTTTTCTGGGTTATTGTCCAAGATGTCTAGCCCCCTGCAAAACATGGCCAGCTGTGTTCACTGATAGTGGGGGGGGGGCAAAGGGGGGAATTATCTGACAGTTGGATACTTACACAGCTGAGAGACAAAAAAGGTTACTCAAATCACAAGCACCACTTAAGACAGAAAGAGATTTGGTGTTCTTTGAAAGGAACACATCTTTAAGAAGTGGAAGAGGCTGCTGGGGAGAAAGGGTGATTGATTGCAGAACTCCTGCAATTGGGGGGGGGGGAGAAGCAAACACAGGGACACAATTTCATTTCATGGCTAAGAAAAGAAACCACTAGGGAGTCTCCAATATGCTGTCTAAGCAAAACAAAAAACCAAGAACAGGCATGTATATGGGTGTTCTACACAATTACAATCTCCCCCAATTATCACCCATCCAGCCCCATTTTCCTCAAAGGAAATCAATATAATCTTCCCTAACAAAATAGGATATATGGGAACCATTCAGACAACACTGTCCTGTAATAACACCACACTTTTTAAGCTCATAAGTACAGGTGAGTTTAAAAGTTTTATTTTTTGGCGAAGTTCAATCTTTTCCAAACTTCAAAAAGCAGAATTATGCATTTTTATTCAAAATTTACATTATAACTATAAATTATAATTCCTTTAAAAGTCTACTAGGTAGGTGATATAGTTGGTACAGTGTCAGCAGATGCAGTCACAGTCATTACCCATGCACCTCCATTAATTTTTTTAAAACAAATAAAACAGGGTTTTGTGCAGATTTGGCTTTTCTTTTCTTTTTTTTTTGCAAAAATTAGAAGTTCAGAAAGCAGTGTTAAGTGATTTTTAATTCATTGTTACCATTTTCATCCACCTCTACTCATAAGATCACTACAGACCAGAACAACATCACATAGAATTTTTAAGATTAAGTAGTAGTCCAGGACCAACCATGTCAGCACACCACCCACCGGAAGCTTCCACCCCCATTGTGGCATGGCCCTGCTGCCTGTATCCATCACACACACACAAGCACCTCAAAGAAAACCAGCAACCTTAAGACACAAACATAAAAACACTTTCCCTATTTAAGCCTGCAGGGGAGAGGAAGAAGAGATAAGGAAGTGGATGGGGGGGAGGAGAGGGTGTACATACAAGAAGTAGGGGTGTGGTTTTTTGGTGATTTTTTGGTAATTTGGAAGAAGACACAAGGAAGTGGATGGGGGGAGAGGGTGTACATACAATAAGTAGGGGTGTGGGTTTTTTGGTGATTTTTTCCAAAAATTTCTTGATTTAAATAATAAATTTATGGTGTTATATGTTTTTATTCAGCCACAGTATTATTTCTAACAGGAAAAGTAATCTATTTTAATTTCTGGGAAATACCTTAAATGGAAAAAAAATGCAGACTTTTGGGTTTTTTTGGATATTTTAAACCCCAAAAGGGGGTGTCTTGCAAAAGGGGGGGTGCCTTGTGCTTGTATTCAGATATTTCAACACCAAGAGGGTGTCTGGTGCTTGCATCAAGGGTAAGGAAGGAGAAGAGGGTGGGGGGGGTGTCAGGGGCAAGAACAGGGTGGGGGGATTTGGGGTAGGCAAGAAGAAGAGGGTGGGGGGAGTCAGGGGTAGGCAAGAAGAACAGTGGGGGAGTTGGGGTAAACAATAGGGTGGGGGTTCAGGGGTTGGTAAGGTGAAGAGGGTGGGGGAGTTAGGGGTAGGCAAGAAGAACAGAGTGGGGGAGTCAGGGGTAAACAATAGGGTGGAGGGTCAGGGGTTGGTAAGGTGAAGAGGGTGGGGGGAGTCAGGGGTAGGCAAGAAGAACAGGTTGGGGGAGTCAGGGTAAGAGGGTGGGGGTTAGGGGTTGGTAAGGTGAAGAGGGTGGGGGAGTCAGGGGTAGGCAAGAAGAACAGAGTGGGGGAGTCAGGGGTAAACAATAGGGTGGGGGTTCAGGGGTTGGTAAGGTGAAGAGGGTGGGGGAGTTAGGGGTAGGCAAGAAGAACAGAGTGGGGGAGTCAGGGGTAAACAATAGGGTGGAGGGTCAGGGGTTGGTAAGGTGAAGAGGGTGGGGGGAGTCAGGGGTAGGCAAGAAGAACAGGTTGGGGGAGTCGGGGTAAGAGGGTGGGGGTTAGGGGTTGGTAAGGTGAAGAGGGTGGGGGAGTCAGGGGTAGGCAAGAAGAACAGAGTGGGGGAGTCAGGGGTAAACAATAGGGTGGAGGGTCAGGGGTTGGTAAGGTGAAGAGGGTGGGGGGAGTCAGGGGTAGGCAAGAACAGGCTGGGGGAGTCGGGGTAAGAGGGTGGGGGTTAGGGGTTGGTAAGGTGAAGAGGGTGGGGGAGTCAGGGGTAGGCAAGAAGAACAGGATGGGGGAGTTGGGGTAAACAAGAGGGTGGGGGTCACGGGTTGGCAAGGTGAAGAGGGTGGGGGGAGTCAAGGTAGGCAAGAAGAACAGGGTGAGGGAGTCGGGGTAAACAAGAGGGTGGAAGTCAGGGGTGAGTAAGAACAGGGAAGGGGGAGTCAGGGGTAGGCAAGGAGAACAGGCTGGGGGAAGTCAAGGGTAAGCAAGAGGGTGGGGGTCACGGGTTGGCAAGGTGAAGAGGGTGGGGAAGCCGGGGTGGGGAAGCCGAGGGTGGGCGGGGGGCCAGGGAGGGTGCAGAGCCAGACGGCCCAGCCCGGGAGGGGCGCACAAAGGAGGCCGCGGCCTCCCCCCTCAGGACGGCAGCGCAGCCAGGCGGGACACGAGGCGGCGGCGAGGGCCGGGCCGGGCCGGGCCGGGCCGCCAGCCTGGGCCCCCGCAGGGCAGAGCCTCCCCCCGCGGCCCGCACTCACAACAAGAAGCTCATGGCGGCGTCGGAGGAGCGGCGGCGGCCTCAGCGCGATCCCAGCAGCGGCGCCCCGCGGAGGAAGCAGGGCGGGGACTGAGGGGCGGCCGAGCCGGCCAGCCGGGCGGGCCTCCCCGCCGCTCCGCCCCCCGCCGCAGCCAAGGCCGCCCTCTCCGCGCAGCCTCCGCGCCCGGGAGGAGGCCCGCTGACCCCAAGGGGCTTCCTTCTGAGTAGGCAGGCAGAGGCCCCGTCCACCCTTCCCTGGGAGTAAGCCCCATTGAGCACAGTGGGACTTCCTTCTGAGTAGACAGGCATAGGCTGGGGTGCTGAGGCTGCAATCCCCTCCACACTTTCCTGAGAGTAAGCCCCATTGAGCACAGTGGGACTTCCTTCTGAGTAGGCAGGCATAGGCTGGGGTGCTGAGGCTGCAATCCCCTCCACACTTTCCTGAGAGTAAGCCCCATTGAGCACAGTGGGACTTCCTTCTGAGTAGGCAGGCATAGGCTTGGACTCTGAGGCTGCCAACCTGTCCACACTTCCCTGGGAGTAAGCCCCATTGACTGTGATGCAACTTCCTGCTGAGTAGACATGCAGACGATTGGGTGCTTATCCTTTTCTCACCTCAGGCTTCTGAGGTCCCAATCCTATGCATGTCACTCTGAAGTAAGTCATATTATAGTCAATGGGAGTAACTCCCACTTAAGTCTGGATAGGATTGTGCTCTGGCCTTGCCTGGAGCACCTGCATGACAGGAACAAAAAATACTCCCGCCACTGGTTGTGCTGCTTCTCTATGCCCGCCAGGGCATCCCCGTGGGGTCAGCACATCCCCATGCCAAGGGAAAGCCAAACCTTCTGACAGTGCAAGCCTTATATACGCCTTCTCAAAAGGAGCAGCACCACTGAGTTCAATGGGACTTTCTCCCAGGGATGTGCTATAGCAGTGCTATACCTCAACCAGTGGTACCTGTCTGGTGGTACTCCTGGAACCCCTAGACATCTGCCACCTAGTAGCAGGACCAAGAACACAACAGCAATAGGAGTATCAGCTTGGCAGGCATAGCTCCAAAGCATGCTTTTCCATGCTCCAAAAAGCCCTTCTGTCCACCCTTAGACTCTTACTGGTGTTTGTTGTGTCACTTCTGGCCTCCCAACCCAGAAGTAACACCAGTTACTTCCAGTGGTACTTTGAGTAGGTGGACACTGTGAAGTGGTACAGCAGAGAAACACTATTAAAGGATTGCTGCCTGAATGGGCCTGTTCTGTCATATATCTGTGGCAAGTAGGAGCAGAGTGGCCAGTTACCAGAGATGCGCTGAGACTCAGATGACTGTGGCTCCAGCACATCCCTGCCAGTTACATGCAAGACTTCTCATACAAATAGCAAAAGGGGACAGCATAGCAGGCCAGGCACCATCTCCTACTAAGAGGAGCATCAGTGCCACTTGAAGTAAGGTGTCTGTAGGTGCAATCCTATCTGCACTTAGCTGGGAGTTAGCCCCATTGACTAGCAGCAACGAGCTGGATCACTGGGATTTTTACAGCAGTCATCCCACTCAGTTGGAAGCCACTGACCAGAAAAACATTGCTTAGGTGACTTCACTCAGGCATAGCTTACAAAATGGATGGCTGCTCCAGAGCCCTCTACTATAATGCAGGGGCCCCAGGACACCTGCAGAATCAGAAGCAGCACCTTCTGGAGCAAGTGAGTCACCACTTCTGACCTGGCAGGTATCCTAACTTTGGAGATCCTGCCATTGGCACAAGATACATCTAGTCAGTGTGTGCTTCTCAGTCAACACCTGCTTTAAGAATTTGGGTAGGGAAGTGAGATGGAAATTAATAACTTAAAAATTTATAGATGGATATGGACATCATGAATGCAAATGCACCCCTCTTTCAGTCAATCCCCTGCACAACCTGATCCTACACATTTCCTGGAAGTGTGTTCAGTGGGCCGACGTCCAAGTAAGTGGACTTACAGCTTTTGGAGTAAATCTAACTCTGTAGGACCTACTTGTGTGTAAACCTACACAATCTTTGTGTCCCTTGAACCCCATCTCTATCAGGACCTGGACATATTTCTTCCCAAGATCCTAGATCTATTCAGGAGTGAAGGGAGCCAGGAAACTATGATGGACTAAATAACATAGATATGAAAGTAATGAGTGCTTTAAGTTGTGCTTTAAGTAGATACTTTCCTGGGTATACACCCCATTGAATACAATGAGACTTCTGAGTAGATATACATGGGTTTGCACTGTTAGGATCCAATCCTATCCAACTTTCCAGCTCCAGTGTAGCCACAATGCAGCTCTGTGGTAAGGGGACACGTTCCCACACCTTGAGGAGGCCCCAGTGACTGCCCCTTCTCCACAGGATGCAGCACACACTCCACTGGTGCAACTGCACCAGCACAGGAAAATTGGAAAGGATTGGGCCCTTAGTTATTACTGAGCATTTTTATCTGGAGAATTATAATCAAGCAGGTGTACAGCCAACCTCTCGACTACAATTCTATATGGCTGCACTCATTGAAGGTGGGAATCAGCATGTACTGGATTGACTTATAGTAAATTGACAATACTTATGCTATGAGGAAATAGTGTCAGGGAACAGAGGAGTGGCTGTCAAGGAAATGGACAAATAAAACAGGGGCTGAAGGAATACTGTAGTTTTATTGCATACATACACACTTGTTTTCAACATCTCTGGTCAAACAGCTCCTGCAAGCTTGCAAAGCATGTACAAAAACCTACACAACAGACAAAAATAGAACAGATGAGAGCATGCCCATGACAAGAAACAATCTCTTTTTAAACCACCTATAACCTCTCCCTTCATTCACACAAGGATGCAAAACCCCACATGTCCCCCTGAATTCCAATGATGTCACGGGTTGATCCCCAGTCCTGACAGGTAATTTGCTGGCTGCACAGTAACAGGCCTGAAGCCTTGGCCAGACCAGGACTGCACAGCATCCTGGGAGCCTCAAGCTGATGCAACATTGGGTGATGTGCATCATGTGACCTCATGTGAGTGTGTGCGTGTGTGGCAGCAACTGCACAGTCAGCATGACTGTGCAGTATTTCCTAAGCACTGATTGGCTGCAGGAAGTATAAATGTCCAGCAGAGGCAAGCGTGTGGGAGAAGCAGAGCATTGTGAGCCTGAGGCTATGTTGGTTGGAGAGTGGATCGTGTACCGTTTGTAGTACTTGGACTTTGTAAATATCTGTACATAAGTAGAGGAGGAGTGTGGTGGAGAACCTCTGCCTCTGAGTCTTCCTTGTCGCCGGGGGTGATAGTGCTTAGGCCTTGAGGTACAGAAGCAACAACAGCTGTGCAGCTGTCTGCCATGCCAAGCTGTTGATGGAGCTCCAGCAGCAGACCGGAGCGGCCTGGGCACAATGCAGCTCGCAACAAATGACAAACACAGAAGACTCAAACCCAGTGTTTAGTGTCCTCCTGTGAAGGAGCTCTTCAGCCGCTGGCCTGCAGCTGGTTTTTCTGGAGGGCCTCATTGAGAAGCAAGTGAGGGACAGCAGGCCAGTGCTGAGAGCTCAAATTAGGAGGACAAGCCTTGGCTACTGCTTTTAGGGGTTACATGGAGAACCAGGAGTTTGTTACACCAGGAGGAAGCCAGTGAATGAGGCTTGCAGGTTTCACATAGGGCCTCTCCTCCCTTTGTGCCATTTTAATTTAAGCACTGACAGTGCCGGCTGAGCCCAATGGTTCCCAAACTGTGAGCCATGGGTCCCTAGGGAGCAGCAGAATCATGGAGAAAAACAACCACCCTATGCAATGTATAGGATTGTAGCCATTATAAGGAGCCATGGCCAATGGCCCAGTAGGTCAAGAGATCTGCCGGTCAAAAAAGTTTGGAAACCACTGCCTTAGCCCTACACTCCCACAAAACAGTGCTCTGTCCTTGTCTTTAGGCCAGTCTGCCATGGGGCAGGCCTGGGTTCGAATCCCCACTCAGCCATCAAGAAGACCAAGGAGGGCCCAATCCTGTCCAACTTGCCAGCACTGATGCAGCCACGCATCCTGCAGTGGTAGGAAGGAAGTTACTGAGTCTCCTCAAGTTGAGGGAAGGTTTGTTCCCTTACCTCAGGGTGCATCAGCACTGGAAAGCTGGACAGGATTGGGGCCAAGTGAGCTTGCGCCAGTCATTCTCTCAGGCTGCAATCCTACACCCTTACCAGGGAGTATCTCCCAGTAATTCAATGGGGCTTACTTCTCTGAGTAGAGATGTTTAGGATTGTGCTCTCACAGCCCAATCCTATCCACACTTCCCAGGGAGTAAGCCCCGTTGAGTCTAATAGGACTTACTTCTGCGTAGACATGCATAGGATTGTGCTCGCACAGCCTAAGGATTGCAGCCTCAGAACCCACTCTTGTGTGTGTCTACTCAGAAGAAAGTCCCATTGTAGTCTATGGGGCTTACTCCCAGGTAAGTGTGGCTAGGGTTCTGGCTTAAGAGCCCCATCCTGTGCATGTCTACTCAGAAGGAAGTCCCATTGCAGTCAGTGGGGCCTACTCCCGGGTAAGCGTGGCGAGGATGGCAGCCTGAGAGCCCGATCCTGTGCGTGCCTGCTCAGAAGGAGGCCCACTGCAGTCAGGGGGCTACTCCCGGGAAAGCGTGGCCAGGACGGCAGCCTGGGCCTGCGGGGGCCTGGCTCTTGCCCGCCCCGCTCGCAGGGGATCGGGCCCGGCCGCAGCCCGAGGGCGCCGACGCGGCTCCTCCCCGCCGGCCGCGGCTGCGCAGCCGGCCGCCCCCAGCCAGGCCCGACGCCCGCGCCCGCCAGCACGGGGCCTCCTCCGCCGCGCATGGCCGGGACGCGCTGGCTGCTGGGCGCGCTGCTCCGGGGCTGCGGCTGCGCCTGCGGGAGCTGCCGCCACACCGGCGCCGCCTGCCTGCCCGCGCGCCCCCCCGGCCCCTCCGGCCGCCGCCTCCTGCTCCTGCTCGGGGCCGCCACGCAGAGGGGCCGCCACGCAGGGCCGCCGCCGCCCGGCCTCGGCGCCCTGCGGGGCTCGCTGCTGGCCGCGCCCGTCCTCGCCGGGAGGCGCTTCAGCCAGGTAGGGGAGGGGCGCCCCTCCCCCCGCAAGGAGCTCCCCCAGGGCACCCCCAAGGACCCTCCACCCGGGAGGGCCCCCCAAGGACCCTTCCCCCCAGGATGACCCCCCCAGGAAGTCCCCTCTCCCCTAGGAGGACCCCCTGGACCCTTCCCCCCAGGGTGCCCCCCCAGGAAGCCCCCTCTCCCCCAGGAGGACCCCCCTGGACCCTTCCCCCCAGGAAGTTCCCTCTCTCCCAGGAGGACCCCCCCTATGGACCCTTCCTCTTCCCCCTAGGAAGTCCCATCTCCCCCCAGGAAGACCCGCCCATGATCCCTTCCTCTTCCCCCAGGATGACCCCCAGGAAGTCCCCTCTCCCCCAGGAGGACCCCCCCATGGACCCTTCCTCTTCCCCCCAGGATGACCCCCCCAAAGAGGACCTCTCTTCCCCCCAGGAGTACCCCACAAGGAGGACCCCTTTCCTCCCTCCCACAAGGAGGACCCTTTCTCCTCCCCAATGAGGACCCCTTTTGAATTAGAAAAGAGCGTTTCTGAGGGACATGTGGAGGAGGGGTCACCTGTCAACTGTGCCCCCCCAGCTTCCTTCCCAGGAACACTACATGGGAATGAGGTCCCTTTATCCTCAGATCAAGTCTGCAGGGTGGGTGGCCCTGAGAGTGGGACTAGCCAGGCCAGGGGTCAACCAGCTGTTTTCATGGCAGAGATGTGGGTGTGGGGGGTCATTTGTCATCTGTGCACCCCTCCTTTCCTCCCAGGAGCAGGTGGGAATGATGCCCTTTTACTCTCAGGTTGTCTGCAAGGCGGGTGACCTTGAGAGTGGGGCCTTGAACTGTCCTGAGACCTTCATTCCTTCATATAAATTCCATCTCTAATATGTTCATTTATGTAAATTTATTTGATTTATTCAAAGTTTAAATGTTAATTTTTTCCCAGCCCCCAACACAGAGTCAGAGGTGATGTGGCCTTCCTCCCAAAAAGTTTGGACACCCCTGCAGTGGAGGATCAGGTGTGCTATTTAAGCACTATAATCCCTGAAATGAACATGTAGGAGATGATTGAGGGCCCAATCCTATCCCATTTTCCAGTGCCAGTGCTGTTGTGTCAGTGGGGTGTGCGCTGCATCCTGTGGTGAGGGGACAGTCACTGGGGTCTTCTTTGTTCCCTTACCCTGGGGCTTCACTGAGGCTACACTGGAGCTGGAAAGTTGGAGAGGATTGGGCCCTCAGTCCCCGCTGGTCTCTGACTTGGCCAGACTGCTAACAAGGACTGTTGTGTAGTTAGAAAGGATTGTGACACCCAGTTCCACATATTTAGCACACAGGTTTCCCAGAGAAATGCTTAGTTATTTCTGTGTTCCTGGTTGGGCAGGAACTTCAGTGCCCAACCAGGACTGTGAGTATCTGCCCATGTTTCAAGTTGCAACAACAGATGTGTTTGGTTACAGTTACTGTATTAACAATGAAACAAAATACTTTTTTCTTTGAAGGAACCCAGTGCACCATTTCCAGATGAGTACCCCCCTCTTTCAGAATATATGCCACCTTCAGCCAAATCGGGCGAGGAAGATGATGTGTATCTTATTCGTGCCCAAGGTCTGCCTTACTCCTGTACTGAGGAAGATGTTCTCAACTTTTTTGCAGGTGACTTCATTTTTTTTTAAACTTTCCTGCAAAGACTGGGAGTGTCTAAAGTCCCAGTCTTAATATTTATCTGGAAGTAAGGCTCAATGAAGTTGGAAGGACTTTTTTTCTGAGTATCTGAGCATCCTTAGGCTCAGTTGTGGATAATTCTACATTTGAACTAAGAGAAATGTTTTTCTATAGGGCAGCACTGACATGAATCACATCCTGAACGGGACTATTGAGCTCTTCTATAGAGAATTTTTTTAAAAATTGTATTATAGCCTATAAGGGTCCAATCCTATGCAACTTTCCAGCACAGGTGCAACCATAATGCAGCCCTGTGGTAAGGAAACAAATGTTCCCATACCTTGAGGAGGCCTCTGTGACTGCATCCCCAACACAGGATGCAGTGCACTCCCCATTGGCACTGGAAAATTGGATAAGATTGGGCTCTAAAATGGCTATTTTGCAGTAAATCATAATTTGTCTAAAGATATTCATTGGCTAAAACATTCAGTGCTCATAATGTTTTAAGAGGTGACATAGACTTATAAATAGCTTAGTGTACCTTAGAAGAGCGTTCTTAAAAGCAATAGTTGTATGGAATACAGGTTTGCCAACAAGCTGAACTCCTAATATTATAACTGGATAAATTAAACAAATCCTTGAAGTTCAGATACAACCTTGGGAATGTTGGCTGGTCAGCTTGATGGACTAATTTAAACCTTGTCCCTTTGTGAGAGGAGGGTTCAGCCAGGATCCCAGTAATGCCCAGATTAGGAAGCTGAGTGGTAAATGTAAGTGATCTGTCCAATTCTCTAAGAGTAGGACATGAAGTAATGAACGTAAATTCAGGAAGGCAAGGTTAAACATCAGAGAAGAACATCCTAATTATAAGAGCAGTTCAGGCATGGAAAATGTACTCAGAGGGGCTGTGGAATTTCATGTCTTGGAGAATTTAAGCAAGGAAGAAGGAATCTGCTGGGGATCCTTTTTTAGACCTTTAGACCTACCTTTGTGTGGTCAGTAAATATCCCACTGCAACAAGGAATCTTGAGTTTTGAGCTAGAAAGGTAGTAGGCAGGGAAGTGACCCTATAGTCACACTGTTAGTGTGACTATAGTGTGACCCTATAGTCAGTACCTCTTAGGTACTTAGAGCACCTCAAAAGTGCAGAGTTACGGCAGCTATGTACCACTTCCTCTGAAGGAGAGCTGGGATTTATCACACTGCCCACATTAGGGAGGAACAATCACTGTGACAAGTGAATTTGTAGGCCCTGGCCCAAAGCGTGACATATGAACTCTTCAGTTTC
Source organism: Tiliqua scincoides (assembly GCF_035046505.1). Lineage (NCBI taxonomy): Eukaryota > Metazoa > Chordata > Lepidosauria > Squamata > Scincidae > Tiliqua > Tiliqua scincoides. Next base: position 7,340,732 of record NC_089826.1, read on the forward strand.
TGCTTTGATATCTTGTTGGCATCCTTCAGTCTTGGAAGACTATGGTATCGCACTCTGAATAGTGTTCTGGAACAGAGTGTCTTCTCCAGTGTGCGAAGCCTGAGTAAAGTAGATATGGAGGATAGACTGTTACCCATGCAGCAAATCCCCCCTCTCCATGTTGCTGAAATGGTCCAATGGAAAGGCAGAAGCCAATATGGTTGGTTCCATATCTACCCTGTTGAATAGAATGAAAAGTGTTCATTAAATAAGAACAGCCCCACTGGATCAGGCCATAGGCCCATCTAGTCCAGCTTCCTGTATCTCACAGTGGCCCACCAGGGAGCTCTCAAGACAACAAGAGACCTGCATCCTGGTGCACTCCCTTGCATCTGACATTGTGACATAGCCCATTTATAAAATCAGGAAGTTGCACATGCACATCATGTACATACAGGAAGTTGCACATACACATCATGTAACCCATGATGGATTTTTCCTCCAGAAATTAGACCTTTCAGAAAACATGGATCTTGAGGAAGGATTTTAAAGAAATAAGAGAGGAGATGTCAAACACATGTCCAATCTATCAGCCAGAAATCTTTCCCTGGCTACAAATTGACTGCATGACTTTTGGTGAGTGCTCTCACTCAGTTTCAGCCCTGCATCTGCAGTAAAAGAATAATAGTACTGAGCTATCTTATAGGGTTGATCTAAGGATGAATTAGTTTGTGGGAAGTGCTTTTGATACTGTACACTAAAAGTGCTATATAACGCTAATTATTATCATTCTTAATTGTAAGGATAGTGCCAACTTTTATACAGATATTACAGTCCTATCCAAATTTCCAGTGCTGGTGCAGTTGTAACAGTGGGGTGTGCGCTGTATCCTGTGGTGGAGGGGCAGACACTGGGGCCTTCTTAAGAACATGTCTTCCCTTACCACAGGGCTTCATTGTGGCTACACCAGAGCTGGAAAGTTGGATAGGATTGGGCCCATAGGCATTTAGGAATTGCTTTGAAGCCTGGGACCGGATTGCAATGTATGATGACTCAGTCTTTGAGATGTTCATTTCCTGTCACAAGACAATACACATGATTGTACATTACAAACCATGTGTTTTTTTATGTTAATTCTTGCATAGAGGTACCTTTTGCTTGCCAATAGAGGGTGTGCCGTGCTTGACCAGAAGGTTGACTTGGGAAGTCTTCGCCTCCTTGAGCTGATTTATGTTGCTTCAATAAAACGTTACGAAACATCAAAGTGACTTCTTGGGGGTGAACCAGAATGATGGAAAAGGAAAATAGCCGCTCTCTCTTTATCGCCTCTCTTTCAACATTCTAGGCAGCAAGATTCGAAATGGTGTGAATGGCATACACTTCCTTTTAAACCGAGATGGCAAACGCAGAGGAGATGCTTTGGTTGAATTGGAGTCTGAACAAGATGTGCAGAACGCCTTAGAGAAGCACCGACGGTATCTTGGCCAGCGGTATGTGGAAGGTATGTTATATTCAGAGCATTCCCTCTGTTTCTGGGGTCCTCGGCCCTGTACTGATAAGATTATGGACAAAGTGAGACCATCCCCAAAGCCATGAAGTTTTTGGGTACTTGCTGAACTCCAGAAGTTTGCAGCATTCAGAACTTTTAAAAATCCAAAAGTGGGTGAATAAGCCCACAACTCTTTGCTTCCTGAAGAGTCCAAGAGTTAAAAGGAGATTTCAAGTGAGACGTCACTATATGGCAGTGATTTTCAAACTTTTTTCATCTCATGGCACACTGACAAGGTGCTTGAATTGCCAACACACACCATCAGCATTTTGACAATTGACAAGGCACACCATGCTGCTTTTGGGGGGCTCAAATCCCCCAATGGCCATACGAATAAATGACCCTCCCCAAACTTCTGAGGCACACCTGTGGACCATCCGTGGCATATCAGTGTGCCATGGCCCAGTGGTTGAAAATGGCTGCTATATGGTGAAAGATATCCTTTCAGCCCTGAAAGCTGGGGCGGGGGTGGGGGGGGAAGAAGTAGCATTAAAAAATTTACAGGGAATAGTATAAAGGAAGATAACTTTTCAAAAAGATAAAGCAGTTCACTATTTAATCATGTCTATGTAGTTCTCCCGTGATTGGGGTGCGCTTCGTATTTCTGGCATCATTAGTTCTTTGGTTAGCTGGTTTGTGCATCAGTATTCACTGTGCGCATGTGTACATGGCAACTGAATGGGCTTAACGCAGGTATCAGGACAGGCTGATCCTTTATGAAGGTTTTTGATGGAATAGATTAGTTCACCTCTAAGTACTGTGAACAAGTACTGCTTGTTCATTATAATCTCAGTTTAAATGAGACTCATCTTTGCTGTTACAGATTAAAACAGGCACTTTTCCTTCCCACTCTGAATTTTACTTTCTTGCATTTGAGATGGGTTTCATTTAAACAGGCATGAAGTATGATCTCTTCCTTGATTCTCCTTAGCCCATTTTTCATGTATAGTGTTTATATTATGTATCGATCTACCTCCTGCCAATAATGCCCCATTGTGTGACACACACACTTCTCATACGTGCACCACATTTTTTCCCCCCAGAGATAGTCTTACAACTGGGCAAGAAGCACACAGAGGCTTATATGATGTTGGTTTGTTCATAACCTTAACTTAAGGTGGTTCATTGTGATGTCTTCCAAAAATCTCCTGTGTTGAAGTTATGTTTAAGTGAATGAAGCAGGAGTATCTCACTTTTTTTGCAGTTTTTGAAATACATAATGAGGATGTTGATGCCATCATGAAGAGCCTGCAGTCTAGTTCAACATCTGTCACCAATGACGGCGTAGTACGACTGAGAGGCCTTCCTTATAGTTGCACTGAAATGGATATTTCGGAGTTCTTCTCAGGTGACTATGATGGAGTGATGATTTAGTGACTGCAGGATGAATTAGCCTTTCTGGGCATCAAGTGAAATAAAATATCACTTTGGGGATTTGTGGGAGGATTTTGTCAAAGAATGAAGCACTTTCAGGTATGGTTGGAAACTTTTAGTCAGGTCCTTTTAAAACAAATGTTAAAAAATATTGAGGTATTATAACATAATGTAATCAAAAGCAAATTTAAGAAGTTGAAAAGGTTTAAAGAATAGTGGAAATTGAAACTGTCCTCCAGACAGGAAGCATCAGGAAACGTTAATCTTACCTATACTTTGTTGGCACTGTATAAATAAACATCATTAAGAATATTGGCCTTTGAAGAGAAGAAAAGATCATTTGATCACATTAACTGGGTAACAGAATAATTAAGAAAATAGAATTGCACTCTTTTTGAACAAGCAATTCAGAGTGCCATTTGGTCCTGCAGAGGTATGATAGAATTAAGTGGATATATTGATAAACTAAGGGTGCAATCCTAACCCCTTATGTCAGTGCTTTCCAGCACTGACATAAGGGCAATGCAGCTCCGAGGCAAGGGAACAAACATATCCTTACTTTGAAGAGGCCTCAGTGACTGACACACAACTGCAGGATGCAACACACGTCCCCTTGGCACTGCTATGCCGGTGCTAGAAAGCACTGACATAAGGGGTTAGGATTGTGCCCTGAACCACCTGGCATGCAACCTTTCCCATATGTTCTATCTAATCTTGTTCAGTGTGCATTGTGATTGAAAGTCTACAAAGCAGTTCAAAATGTAAGAATTTTTTTAACCAGAGTTGGTTAAACTGGGAACAGGGCTATGGGAGAGGGTTTGGTTTCAACCATGTTTAACCCTTGTGAGCATACTTCAACTCTGGCTCTGAAAATGACATTTGGGCATTTATTAATTTTGTTGGGTGATTACACTAAAATGTTGAACCACTGTACTTAAGTAACTTGAAAGGTGTCATGTGATTATGGAAGATATGCATGAATTCTGTTTCTCTTGCTGCAGAGGGCAAAATGTGCCTTGTTACCCCAAAATTATATCTCTGTGCTATTGAAATCCTGTCTCTTACAGGTTTAAATATAGTAGACATAACATTTGTCATGGATCAGAGAGGAAGAAGGAAAACAGGAGAAGCATTTGTGCAGTTTGCTACACCTGAAATGGCTAACCAAGCCTTGTTGAAGCATAAAGAGGAAATTGGGAACCGGTATGTGTCGGGTGGCTATATTGTTGTTGCAGTTATTTTTAAAACATGCTGTCTTAAGTGTTTAAAAAATGTAGCCTTTTTTTGAAGCATATGGAAGTCAGGTGGATTTATGCTTATTTACTCTGTGCCTTCTGCTCCCTAAAATTGATGCTAGGTTCTCGGGGAGAGGGATGCTCAAACTTGTAAAGGAAAGGACATACAGAGAAAGAGAGGCTATTGCCACATTTCAGCCTTTCATGAGTACAAATGTCTATATGCATATAGACATTTTTATGTGAATGACTAGGTATATGTTTTTTAAAAGTCAGCACAGACTTGTAAATTATACAGATTGAGTGTACTGCTTACAAGCATTAAGTGTGAAATATTCACTCACTCACTCACTCACTCACTCACTCACTCACTCACTCACTCACTCACTCACTCACATTTTTATGCTTCCTTCCCTCCAAGGCGCTCAGGATAGTGTACATAGTTCCTCTCCCCTTTTGTCCCCACAACAACGCTGTGAGGTAGGTTAGGCTGAGAGAGAATGACTGGCCCAAGGTCACCCCGAAAGCTCAATGCACTGATGTGCAAACTTGCATACACTGTGCACAGAATGTATGGGAACGGAATCTAATACGTGAATAGGGTTTCTATCTGCATGTTCTGAACTTTGTTCAAGTAAAGCTGGGAGACCGTACTTCAAATTTTGCTTCAGTTGTGGGTTCAAGATGGTTCCCGTCTCCAATTCTCTATTTTTCCTGAATGGGAATAATACTGGCCTACCTTATAGAGTTGTTGAGAAAATGAAATGCAAGGAAGACACTGTGGCTCAGCTTGGACATCATACAAAACCTTAGTTTGAGATTCCAAACATACCATAGGCAAACCTTGGCTGCTTTAATTTTTCTCAGCATTCTGCTTCATAAATTAACTCTGACTTACATGATATAGCATCTTCTGAAGGAGGAAGAGCAATGGCACAAAGTATGGTTGATCATACCATGGTTCATACCATGTTATACCATGGTTCATACCATGGTTATCTGCCATCATGGTTTACAAATATACTGTAGATCATGGCTTCTAATTCTGGTCTGCTGATCAATTATATATTACACCAAACCATAGTTTAACCATGGTTCCACTTGAATTGAGTCTTTGTAAATACTAAAGTGTTGTTTTGATACATGCTAATACTTATCTAACCCTTTTAACTTCAAAACAAAACAGATACATAGAAATTTTTCCAAGTCAGAGGAGTGAAATTCGAACACACAATGGCTTTTTCCGGGGTAAGAAGATGATGGGTTATCCTCCTGTGAAACAAGATGTTGAATCAGTTTTTGAAGAAAGTGAGTTAAGTGATGCCTTAAGACCTGCTGCAGTTTATGAGAGTGATAAAGAAAATGGTGAGTTGATACAATGTGTACCTTCTGAAGAATCTTTGTTTTATCTTGAGAAGGTGCCAAGCATGTTAGTGAGACAGACAAATCTTGGCACACATATATAGTTTGCAAATGCTAATTTTGACTTTTCCACTCGGCAGATGTTTTTAAGCCTCGGGAGGTATCGGAATCTGGGAGTTTCTCCTCACTTCACTTTGTTCACTTGAGGGGTCTGCCTTTTCAAGCAACTGCCCAAGACATTATAAATGTACGTAGGGTAAGGTGTTTTCAATATTCTGAATAAGTTTACCAGGAAAGTCTCTTTTTTTTTTCTTCTAAGCTTCATAATGGGAATTTTAACCTTTGTTATCAGGCATTGGATGACATGATTAGACATCTGCTGAGTTTACTGGTTTTGTAAACAGTTCACTGACCCCTTCTGCATTTCTCTCCCAAGTGTTGCTACACAATTCCTCCCTCCCAATAAGCTTCTCTCTGAAGAACTGCTGTGCTTGAGAGTGTAACTGCAGGTGTCTGTCCCAGTGTTAAAGCTTGGAGAGCCCAAGGACAGGGAATGCTACACTTCAGTATAGATATTGAAGGCCCCAGGGATTGCCTTTCTGGAATCTTTACTTAAGACGCAGTCCTTTGCAAGTCATTTCATCAGGTTCTTCCTTTGCTGTTTTTGTTTTGATTTTCTGAATATCTAGCCTGACAGAGGGCTCAACAAAGGGATGAACTTAATGCTTGATATTTGTAGAGTGCTTGCCAGGTATGCAGAAAGCTTCACAGGTAAGGATTATCTCAGGATAATGCAACAACCATATCAACTGTATTGTACTTATCTAGCAGGGGACGGGGTGGTTGCCCAAGGCCTCCTGAGGAACTCCTGAGGTGTCAGAGGCGAGAGTCAAATCAGGGAAGTCCTGGCTGGCAGCTCTTTCTCTGACTCCTTACGCTACATGAATTATTAGTTAAAATTCAGAAGCTTCCTGTTCGTGATTTTATGTCACTTTGATTGGTTCCTAGAACGTGGCTTTTCAACTCTCCTGTCACTCTCGCACAGTACTTTTTAGTTCTCTTTACTCACTTGTGACTTGGTAGGTCGGGGTGTCTATTTTTATTTTGCTAAAAATGCATAAAAACCCAAAACACTCCCTTTTTGGTGTTTAAGATATTTTCTGGAAATTAAAAAAAGATTTCTTTTCCATTTAGAAATAATGCTGTGGCTGTATCTGCTGAGTATACAGTATACTGCTGACATACAGTATAGGAGTACTGTACATACCTACCTAGTACATTTTAAAACAATTATAATTTATAATTATAATTTATTGAAATGCAGCCTTGGAAGAAAAACACATAATGCCACAATTTGATATTTTAAGCCAGAAATTTTGGAAAAAATATCAACCCCCCCCCCCCCAGAAATAACACACCCTTATTGATAGGTGTCGGAAGATGATAATTTGAAGAACCTCTTTAGTTCCTCATGCCCAAAATTTGAGCCTGTGTTGCTCTTAACAGCAATCCCCCCACCTCATGTGGAAATCTGCTTCTAAACTGAGAAGACTTTCAAAAGCAGTTTCTGATGTTGTACTTTGGGCTACTCTTTACAGAAAAAAAGCCAGCAATTCTACCAGACTTGCTTGAAGTAGTTTCAGCCTCGATCCGTGAAACGTGCCTGGCTTTTTATGTAACAGATTCATTGGCTTATGACACTGTCCCAGGCTGCAGTTGAGATATTTTTAACTCATCGTTCATACTTAAATTCCTCATTGGTACTTACAATGTTCTCAGCCAGTAATTCCTCAGCTCCTGCTGGTGCTCTTGTTTCAGATTTGGTGAGCCAATAGTCATGTAAGCAATTCAATCTCACTTTCTGCCCCTTTTTTTAGTTCTTTGCTCCCCTGAAGCCAGTGAGGATCACTATGGAATATAATTCAAATGGGAAAGCAACGGGAGAGGCAGATGTGCACTTTGAGACACATGAGGATGCAGTTGCAGCCATGGCCAAAAACAGGTCCCACGTGCGTAAGTAAGCTTGTACATTCTTTCAGCGTGTATGATTTCTGAAGGCAGCCAAGCAGTGCTAAATCATGGTAGGAGTTCTTCTGAGAAGGCATATTTCTCCTTATGAACTCTGAGGGTTTGCAGTGGCAGGCTCCTCTGTGTGTAGCCACTCATCTCAGAGGAGAGCTTATGATTTCGATAGCCAGAAGAGCAGTCGTGGATCCCAATATCCAGAATGCTCTCTCTATGTGCTCCTAGCCTGTTTGGTTTTGAAATGGAAGGTGTGAACATGCTCTCTCTTAGTTGCACCTACAAACTTAAGACTGTGTTTTGGAAATAAACATCTGACTAGACAGTGCCTACATTCAGCTCACCTCTAGTAATTATCTTTGTCTTTTGAGCCGATTAAATTCTTACATTTTTCTGAGATCTCATCTATAATTGCAGCCTCTGCTCTTGACTAGAGGGAGAGCCCTTCATCATGACAAGGCACATTAGGGTACATCCTTTAATCCCCAAGGCCATTGTGTAATCATGTCTTGTTCTTTAGTAAGTGAGAAAGTAACATCACATTCTTCTGTCCACAGAACATAGATACATTGAATTATTCCTGAATTCAACAGCAAGCAGGAAGAATGGCTGCCTGTGACAGTGGCATTATTCCCAAAGTTTAGGTGAGTGCTGTTAATCTGAGTCCTATTTTACCCTAATGGGTGAAGCATCAGATCAGTCAAAGGGGAACACACTTAAATGAACAGGGGCACCAGGATATTAGTTAATTATGGCACAACTCCCAAGACACTGAATAAAACTGATAGCACCATCAAAATGTAGTTTAAACAGGAGTATTGTACACACCCTACTCCACTGAACTTAACAGGACTTGCTTCAGCCTAGAACACATAGGAGTGTGCTATCTGTCCCTGACCTCATGCTATGCCCCCATATGGTCAGGGACAGTTCCTTCGACAACTCCCAAGCAGGAACTAAAGAGGCACACAGACAGATAATCTCTACAGCTGCACTGGGCTTTGGAGTCTCTGAAGCCCTGTGCAGCCATAGAAACAAGTTCCCATCTGTTTCCCCCCCCCCCACCTCTGAGCAGGGGAAGAGGGAGAGTAGGTGCTTCTTTAGTTCTCAGGGGAGCAAGGTGCTTGGGTGCTTCAGCAATCCAGCGCTCCAGTGACCAACCCCAGACTTCCTCTCCATTGCTTGAGGCCTAGAGGCTATTTTGGTCCTAGACAGGCGAGGCACTTATCATTTATTTATTTATTTATTTATTTATTTATTTATTTATTAACAGTATTTATATACCGCTTTTCAACTAAAAGTTCACAAAGTGGTTTACAGAGAAAAATCAAATAACTAAATGGCTCCCTGTCCCAAAAAGGCTCACAATCTAAAAAGATGCAAATGGATACCAGCAGACAGCCACTAGAACAGACAGTGCTGGGGTGAGGTGGGCCAGTTACTCTCCCCCTGCTAAAAAAAGGAGCACCCACTTGAAAAAGTGTCTCTTACCCAATTAGCAGGGGTTTGGCACTTGAGTGCCAAAACTAAAGTATTTCTTCACACAGTGCACAATTAATCTGCAGAATCCGCTGCCACATGATATGGTGATGGCCACTTGCTTAGGTGACTTTAAAAGGATTAGACAAGAGAACTAGTCCCTCTGTAGTCTCTCTTGAGTCGTCCTTTCTGGAGTGGAAAGGCAGGATATAAATTCTATTACTACTTCTACTACTACTACTAACTGTTAATCATAATGGCTGCATGCTGCTTCTGAATATCAGACTCTGGACAAAGGCAGAACAAGGGTATGTCTTCATCTCCTGCTCATGGGCTTCCTGGAGGCAGGTGGTTGGTCACTGTGGGAACTGGGTTGCTGGACAAGATAGACTTTGGGTCTGATCCAGCAGGGCTGTTGGAAGCCCCAGCAATATTTTCCGTTATTTGTGAAACTAGAGAGGGATCTGTCAGGTAGGCAGTTGCACTGTGCTCACCACTGGAGATGCTGGATACCACTATATAATGCCAATGTGATTTATAACATCTGATTTATAGAGACCAGCTTCAGGAAGCCAGCTAAATGTTTAGATGTGTGCATGGTGCTTTGTGCATTACTGGATATGTGGGGAGCTTTTTGCTCAGGCTTTTTTGTTCATCAGCTTCATCCTCAAACTAACGAACCTGTAAACCACTCACTTGACTTGTGTGCACATATTAAGGTGAGTGTGAGTGGAGTAGACCTCCTTCAATTCAGTTCTACAATCTGTAGAAGTTATATGCATAAAAACAAACATGCACATTTTGCATGTCCGGCTAATCACGGGAGGAATTGTTTGGGCCCCTGAGGCTTCGCCCTCTGACCACAATGGAAGTGTTTTTGAGCTTTCCTTGAAAGCTGAGGATTTTACTAGAACTTGTCTACTATCTTTTAAGCCTATTGGCAGGCATAAGGACTAGAGCACTGCTAAATTATTGCTGGGTGTTACATATTTCCAAACCACGCTGTGCAGAGCCCTTGCAGAAAACCTGGAATGCTTATATTGTAGCATGTCTGGAAGCTCAAGAAACAGAAGAAATTGTATGCTTATTTGTTAACTGAACACTCTTTCTTTCTCCCTCTCCCTCTAGGATAAATCAAGATGCATTTCATTTGCACACTTTCCTAGAGCTGGAGTACAGGGATTCCTGTAACTAGCAAGGAAGTATTCTAAAGGACTTTTTTTTTTCTGAATTGCCTTTTAAGAAAATCCAGCAGCTGTACCCGATACCCCAAACTGTTTGTGCAGGATCTCTTATGTAAAACCAAAATTAAAAGTTAAGCTCTCCGTATGTGACCTTTTTGCCACAATGTGTGTTCTGGTAGAATGGGAGTCATGCTGTAATGTAAAGGTGTTGCACAGACTGTCACCCTGTTGCTGACTGATGCAAATGTAATGCTGCCATTTAATCAGTTGGAAGTAGGCTGCTGTTTTAGATCCTCAGGTTAAAGTGGGAGCCCTGGTTGTTATCAATACTTACACAGCTGTTAAGTGATGTTAGACTGAGGAGGAAGGCAAGGGGATTTACCTTCGAGAAGTGGCGCTGGGGAGCCCCACCCAGCGGAGCAAGGTCAGACTTTTGACCAGGGAGATGTGTGTACGTGAGAGAGAAGGTACTGCATACCGGCTGGATATAAAGTACTTTAGAAAAGCTGCTGATTCTCCAGAACATTTTAAAAATCTGCTTAAAACCTGAGCTATACAAACAGAGTAGGTCTTGTGAAAACATGTTAGCTCTCAAGTTTCTCTCCAAAGAGGCTGTTTTGATGTAGTGGTACTTCCAAACAAGCAATTCCTGATCTGAAAACAGTTTTGGAAAAAGTGGTATTTTCCAGAAGAGAACCGTACCAAATCCAAGTGATCTTTATCCCCTGACTGGTTTGAATCTACATTTAGCTTGAGCTGGGTTCTGCCAAGGCTTTGAAAAGAACGTACATCAGAGTATGAATGTTGTGAGCATAGTACATAGGCAGTCAAGTTTCGGGTGGCTCTGAAATGTGCTTGTGGCTGACACTGTGACATTTTGCTCTTGAAATGTCAGTAGCCAAGGACTTGGCATAAACAAGCTTGGGTAAGGGGGGCCTCCTCAGACTGGAGCTGAAGTTTGCCAGGCAGTCTTGGCCCATCTCTGCTCTCCTTGTAAATCTGTATTCTGTGCTGTCTTGTAAAAGCAGTCTGTTAGCTGACAGAAATTGCCCATTCTGTGGTGTTCTTGTAAGTAGCAGGAGTTAATGTGCTCCATTGGTGAAGCTGTCACCAGCACCCAAAGCCAACTGCTTCTGTTTTGCAAGAAGTAGATGTTAAGCTTTGCTTTATTTGTTTATCCTGTCTGATCACCATCGTCAAACTTATTACTCCTAATAAATGAGAGGTTTTTTCTTAATGCAAGACAGTTTGCATCAGGATATCTGATCCTGTTTTAACAAACATTTCAATGCAAAGTTCACTGACCACAAGTCATTTAAGGACCACACTTTTATTCCAGTAGGTATATAAACCACTTTTAAAAGGTGTGGGTTCATTTTTGGGAACAGTAACAGTTGTGTCTCTGGGGTTCCTGCCTCCTGTGTCTTTCACAGCTGTCTTTCACAAAATTTCACAGTGGAAATTTTCACAGGTGCTGCTGCTTGCTTTACTCTGTCTGGGAAGGCACCGCCTCAGAGTTGCAAACCTCAGCAGCCCAGCACTCTTGTGTTTCCTACAGTTGTGGTATGTATTAAAAAACAGAAATATTCAAAGGGTGTGTGCTTTTAACTTACTAAGCTCCTTAAAAAAAACAACTGTTGTCTAAAGGCAAAACAGGAAATTGTGCTGCGAATTAAACATGTTGGCTTGAATAATAAAGTGCCTTATTGAGTGTATAGTTCATGGTCACTGGCATACGACAGGGTCCTTATAAGCTAAAGATCTAGTTCTCCCAGATACGATGGGGAACCATTGGCTAGACCAGTGGTTCCCAAGCTGTGAGGCATGGCTTGCAGGAACCAGCAAGAGGAGCTGCTGAATCCTTGCAAAAACCTGCCACCCTATACAGTGTATAGGATTGTAGCCCTAATGGGGAGCCACAGTCAATGGCCCAGTAGCTCAAGGGACCTGCCCATCAAAAGTTTGGGAACCACTGGGCTAGACTAGAATTCAGAATGGAGGCTCACATGATTACATGCTCCTCTGAACAAACTTAACACTACACATAGAAAACTAGCACATCAAAATGGCCAAGTGCAACCTAGCTTTCTTGCTAACATGCTAAAGTTCTATGTGGAGGGATAAAGGATCATGAGCACTCCCCTTGCTTCTTAAAATGATAGTCTAGGTTGGTTTCCACCTCAGATTATGTTTGAGAAGCAGACTGTGATGTATTAGGCCAGCTAGCTCATTCCCCGAGAGCTTTTCTCTTTCTGTCTGTGCTTGTCATTACAATTTGCTTGTAATGATTTTTCTTTTCAGTCTTACTAGAAAGTGAAAAGGACCGAATGGTAGAATGTTGCACGCGCGCGCACGCACACACACACAATGCATTGTTGGCATCCTTCAGTCTCGGAAGACTATGGTGTCACGCTCTGAATGGTGGTTCTGGAACAGTGTCCTCTCCAGTGCGCGAAGCCTGGGTAAAGTAGGTATGGAGGATAGGCTGTTTCCCAGGCAGCAGATCCCCCCTCTCCATGTCGCTGAAATGGTCCAATGGAAAGGCAGAGGCCAATACGGTTGGTTCCAGCGGCATCGCAGGAGTTGCCAGAACGTGACTCTGTTCAGCCACGAACTGCCTCAGAGACTCCGGCTCTGGATTTTGCCTCAAGGTTGACTCCTGAAGCCTTTTCCATAACTGGATGTAGCCACAAGGCAGTGGAGGTTTGGGATCAGAGTTTTCCTTCTCTCAGATGAGCTGCCTTCCCAGGCTGACGAGTCCCATCTACACACATAGAATGCTATTTATTCTCTGTAAATTTTTAATATGCCAATAAAGGTACTGAAGTGTGTGCGGTAGAATGTTGTAGGGGACTAGTATTGCAATCAGAAGATGGCAAGATCATGTTAGATTTCTGAAGGGGGTATATGCTGTATAGTTCCCACCTTTCAGATGTTTCCACCAGATGTTTTCTACAGTTACTTAGTGTTTCTTGCTTGTGTGGGATCAAGTCGTCAGTTTCTGCATATACCAGCAGTTTTTAGCTGGCTTATAGTGTGATGTATAGTCATTCTTATAGAGAAGAGCCATAGATCAGTGGTGGAGCACACATTTGCCCTGCAGAAGATGCATGTTCACTCTCTAGCACCATCTCAAGGTAAGGCTGGGAAAGGCGTTTCTCGGTAAGAAACCCTGGAGTGCTGTTCCCAGGTATTGGAGAAATACTACCCCAAATGGGAAAAGAAATTTCCTCTAGACCCCAATCCCTCGTTCCCTTTAAAATATTTTAACTTTAGTATTTAGTAGTAGATAGTTTAGTATTTAGTCACAGCATGCTCAAACTATTAAATAATATAAGCAGCTGCTGGGCTTGGACTAGGCCATGTTGGCAGTGCTACTTGTTGCTTTCCTTTCATCAGTCACTTTTGTGGCTTCTGGCTAGAAAACACTGGTCTAATTTAGATTTCAGCACCTGCCATCAAACGTACAAGTCTTAAATCTGACCTATGATAATCACATATCATTAAGTAGCATGTTCTTGCAGCACCTTTTTGGTGGTGTAGTTTACTGTGTACTTTAATGAAACACACCCACTCTGAGCCTAGTGCAGTTGCAAGAGTGGTGTGGTTACCAACCAGCCCGTAATGCATTTGCTTCCTGGCAGCACCTATGGCTGCTTTACCGTAGTGATAAATTGTGCTGCAATGGCCCTGGGTCCTAAAAGCTTATTCACAGCATGCAAGCATTTCTAAAAGATAGCTTGCTCCACCCTTACTCATCTTTCTCTGCAGTATACAGGTACAGGACAGCTCGGGATATATCCAATAATGTCTGTCATACAATACTGCTAATAGTAGCCTTGACTATTTGTGCTGTATGAACCTCACACATATCCTAGTATCCTCACTCCTACAAATAGGTTAGGCCAGTGGTTCCCAAACTGTGGGTTGGGACCCACTAATGGGTCATGACCAGATTTTTGGTGGGTTGCCAAAGGATGATGGAAAGATCAGATAACATTGCCTCAAGCCTGGTAAACCTAGATTGGTCCAGATAGGAGGTCTGATAGGAGGCAGGAAGTCTGGTCTAGAGGGTAGAGCCTCCATTAGCCCGAAGATAACATCAGAGGGTCGCAAGTTCGAGGACACTTGCAGCTCCCTGAAGGGCTGAGAATGGCGAGACCTTGAAGCAGCTGACAAAGCCGAGTTGAGTGATTCCACCTGCTCTTGGTGTGAGCAAGAAGCGTCTTGGCTGCCCTCCATGTGAGAGATGGAGCTGCTTGTCAGCCTGCGTGGGAGAACTGGAGGCCAGAAGTGAGACCAAACCAAGAAGATCCATCTGAAATGTTGTTGGTTCTTGAAAGAGAAAACCTCTATGATTGTAAAAATCCCCTTGAAGGATTTAGAAATGCCTGCCTATGTAAAACCGCCTTGAATAAAGTCAGAGGAGTAATCCAATGACCAGAAAGGTGGTATATAAATAGTTATTATTATAGTGTTTTAAAAAGTGGGTCCCTATGCTAAAACATTTGGGATCCACTGGTTCAGATGGATGAGTTGACATGAAGTAATTCCCTCATTAAGAAAGCCACTAGTGTTCTGTTCTAGGCCAAAAATGTTGAGATTACTTGTTGAGGACTTTTCAAAAATTTAATAGGGCATATCTGAAATCAAATCCTTAACACACACTAAGCCAGCATGGCTACTTCTACCTGTTCAATACACGTTCAGTATCCCACTAATGTTCAAAGTGAAAAAGAACCAATGCCTTTCACCTGTTCAACCACCTGTTTAATGCAACTGATTAATGTTTAAGCAATGTAATTTTGCTAAGAGATGTTAGGTGCATACTACAGGATTCCTAATCTCAGTAGTAGCTGGCTGAACTTCCATTAAGTCATTTTGGCACTATTTCAGGGGAGAGAAGTGGGGGCAAGGATTTCTCTTGTGACTGGTGCTCCTGAACTTGTTCACAAATTGCCTAGTGAGGGGTGCACAGCAGGGGGCAATGGTCACAGCTGATGCCAGTCTAGTCAGGGTACTAACAACCAAAGCAGAGGGTGAACGGTGCTAAAAAGACCTCTTTAAGTGGGGTAAACTAGTAACATTGAAAATAAGACCACTCTCATAGTGCCCTTATAAAAGTCTACAGTATGGCCACAGTTCAACTGTAGTGTTCTGATTGTCACATCCCATGAAAAATATTGCAGAGCTGGAAAAGATGGGCAACTAATGATGAGAATGGCTGAAGCCAGCATTCCCTCTAAATTGCACCGGTGGGGAGCAAGAATCTGACCCCCACACAGCACTCCAGAGCTTAGCTGACAAGGATATCATTGCTAAGTGCACTGGAGCTGCCCTCATCCAGCTCTGTGCAATCACTAATTTTGGCAGGGAACATAGGCTTAAAAGAAAGTTGAAAGCATTTATGGCTTGCTACAATTCAGGGGGTGG
Organism: Tiliqua scincoides; assembly: GCF_035046505.1. NCBI lineage: Eukaryota > Metazoa > Chordata > Lepidosauria > Squamata > Scincidae > Tiliqua > Tiliqua scincoides. Next base: position 7,356,349 of record NC_089826.1, read on the forward strand.
GAGTGGACTGACAAAATTAAGCATGGTAGGGAAAGGGTGACGAGAAGTTTTTCTCTTACAATACTAGAAGCATCCACTCAAACTTGATTGGTGGGGGGTTCAGTATAGACACAAGAAGGTACTTCACACTAATCCTGTTGTAAACTACCTTGATAGTCCCTTTGGGAACAGAAGGTACTGTACAAATGCTTTAATTAAAATGATTCTCTACACAGTACAAATATACATCAGTTATCTGCCAATCCAAATACATTCTATGGTCTTGGTGATTTCGTTTCCAGTACAAGCAGTCCTCTTTCCATAAACCACACCATTTACAAAAATAACTAATGTCCAAGGGAATCAAAGGGTTTTAGAACAAAATTTCAGCCACCACAGTAAGAGATATTGCCGCCACTTAGCCTGTCCATTGCCTTTCACGGCATATTCTATCTGTAACACACTGTCTTCCTAGAATTCAGATTTTAACAGCCTAACTTTACGTAACACATGTATTGCTTACACAAACCTATCGGGCCATTCATGTCTACAGCCTTAATAGGTAGATACAGTGGAACCTCCATATCCATGGGTCATATCTAACCATCCATGGACACAGAGTCCACCGAAGACTCCCTGCAGTTACATAGCTGGAGCCTCCAGGGGGCCCTCTTGGGTCACAACCAGGCCGGTGACCCATTCTTTTGGCCTCCACAGGCCTCAGAATGGCCTGCAGAAGCCTCTGGAAGGCAATTTGCAGTTTGCTTCCAAAAACCGTAAGTGGCTTCTAGAGGCTTCTGCGGACCATTCTGAAGCCTGTGGAGGCCAATAGAGAGAGTTGCCAGGCTAGTGTAACACAGGAGAGGCCTCAGGAGGCTCCAGGTAAGTAATTGTGAGAGCTTCCAAAGTGGATGCCAGCATCTGCAGGATTCTATAGGCAGGGAGAGGGGTCTGGAACCAAACCCCCATGGATAGGAAGGCCCACTGTATATTTTCATTTATCACCTCAATATTCAAGCTCTTGTCTACTGGGACAAGGCATTTGCCTGCAATTCCTACCCTTACTGACAATCTACAAAAGCAAATGCCAGAGAGCTGCATGAAGAGGTTGGCAAAAGCCATGACAAGCCTTCTTGTCTAAACTTGTAGTAGAACCGGCCAACAGTGCAGAAAGAGAATCAACAACAAAGTTCAGTGCAGTTTGTTTCATGCACAATACATCTTTCACAGACCTCAGAGAGGTCAGTAAACCTAGCTTTCATTTAAGCAGCATGTATAGAGCAGGGTGTCCCCACAGTCAAAATGAGGGGCAAAAATAAATCTATTTGCATCATTTTCCTCTTCGACTGGGCACAAATCACGTTTGTTTTCATGCACCACTTAATTTAATCTCAGGGTCTCTCGATGGGCTGATTCCAGTGCTGTGTTTCTTGCAGGCACAATCCAGTTCTTTAGCATATAAATGTGGGCAAGTGGTGTGATGTTCATTGGTTACAGTCACCTCTGAGTCCTTGAGAAAGCTGTACGGCTCAGTGTCACAGCTCGCACTACAAATTGTACAGCTTAATGGGCAGGGCTGATGCACACAGCTCATTCTTTGGTGGTCAGATGGCTGGTTCTGTGTCCCTGACCTAAAAAATTGACCCCTGCAGGAGCCATTGATAACTGATGATTGAATATGCCTCTCAAGTTAACTAACGCAGAACCAATTCACAAACTATCACCTGCCTGTAAAAGCCAACATGTCAAGTCTTAAAGAACAGTACTCACTTCTAACAGAGACATTTAAGACATGAGCAAGGAAGTCCACAATCTAGACAGCAAATAAAAACTCTTCAAAGAATGGTTTGCCCAGGACCCTTACACATGTACAGCTCCGATCGACTGTCAGTGTGATGACAGAATGCCCCTCAGTGATCACTCTCTGATCCTGCAAGAGGAGGCAAAGACATTTTCTTAAAAAGTCTTCAAAGGTCTCCGGAGATGTTCAGAGGCAACAGCATTTCATAGATGCTACCAGCTGGTGCAAATAAGCCACCTCGGGCAGAACCGCTACCAATCACCAGTGGAGTCCTAGGAGGGGCTTCCAGAATATTGCTGTATCAAGTGCTTGTGACACAGGTTGCAGACACATTCCGGGTTGATGCTAGAGGGAAGGGGTAGTTCGTTTTCTGAACAGTCCGCACAGAAGACTCCACCACAATTCTTGCAGATGTTCTGAATGGGAGAGAGGAGGAGGAGGAAAGTTACAAGGAATCTGAGCTCAGCCAGTTACAAATACTTATTTTGCACTGGAGAGAAGGCAAAGGAAAAATAGAACATTCTGTAACTCGTGTTTCAGCTATAGATTAACAGACTCCTTTCTGTAATGTCTGTGTCCTGCCACCTGGGATAACCCTTGATAGTTGTTAAATAAAACCAGAATTATGTGTCTTTATGTAGCTGGAAAAGCAGAGGAGGGGGGGGGGAAAGGCTTGTGTTTAAAGCCTATCTCATTCCTAAGGCTCAGACTGGATAGTTACTGTGCTTCACACAACCCTCTCTAACATGGGTCATGCCGGAGTGAAACTCTCAACAGTAAAAGTGTGGATCTGCTATTCCCAGGAAACGTGTTGTGTACAAGTTAGCTCTTAGGTCTCAGAATACAGAACACCAATAGAAAAAGATGTCCTCAAGTCAAACAAATGAGCCACAGCTGTAGTGTTGGGTTAGGACTACGAACAGCCAGGTTCAAATTCCCACTCAGCGATGAAGGTCACAGGCCTTTGGACCAGTCGCACCCTCTCGGCCTAACCTACCTTACAGGGCTATTGAGGGATAAAATGTGGGTGGAGAAAACATCTACATATAGTGTCATGAGCATCTTTGAGCCAAAGCAGAATAAAAATGCAAGCAAATTCACTCAGGATTCCAGTTTACCTTTTTCTTGCTTCGGCTGCTTTCTTCTTGACATAACTGGCAAAGTGCTGACTTTGCAGTGTCAGGAGGCTGCTCCTAGATAATTAAAATATATGTATGTATTCTCATTGACACAGAAGACTGCCAAGTTTTCTGGCTAACCTTTCGACTTCATACAAATGTCTAACCTAAAATTTGCTAACCCCCCCCTCCATAAGATCCTGGAATACACTACAGTATTTCAAAGTGGCAAACATGGGGTGAAATGGGTCCCCCTCCACACTAAAGGTTCCATGTTTTCAGCTCCTGATGACCAACATTCATACAGGCAAATTCAACTGCAGCTATACAGAACAGCCATTTCCTGAGCACTTCTTAGAAGCATGTATTGGGCAACTATATTAATTTAGCACAAAGACAAGTTGTAAGCACATGGTTGTAGCAGCAAATCAAAGACTGCACAGCTGTGACATACCTGCTACAGGGTGTGTGCTCAAGAAACAGGTAGTGAGAAAGTCCAAATCTTAACATACAAAAAACGTGAGCATTCATAGAAGCCATTCATTTCATAAAACCCCAACATTACAAAAATCAAGCTCCCAACTTTCTAAATAATTCACATACATAAAAACATATCCAAATCCAAAATGTTCACACACCCTAAGCTACTCAGGCTCTTCAGAGGTTCATTGTTTTAATAAAATATCATTTAGATCAGGGGTGCTCAAACTTTCAACTTTAGGGATGCTGGACCTTTAAAATTGTGTAGGAGAGATAATTTCAGCAGGTGCAGCTTGTCATCTGTGGGATGACAAGTTGCACCTGCTGAAATTCTCTCTTCTATACACTTGTTAAAGGTCCAGCATCCCTAAAGTTGAAAGTTTGAGCACCCCTGATTTAGATATATTAAAGATTCCCAGCAACTATTCTAAAGTAAGCAAAATAATTTACTTACATGCTCTTCTTGAATGCCTGGAGCTCCCCTACAACAGAAACAAAATATTAACTTTGCGTTCGTGTCTGTTATAAACTGGCTATCAAACATCTCCTGAATTCTCATATCAAGGACAGAGTCATGCTTCACAAAAGTTTATTGTATTTGCATGACCGAAGCACATCAACTGATGACAAAAGATCCACTAATCATCTAGACAAGTGGTTCTCAAACTCTCTGGGAGAGTTTGAGAGCCACTAAGTCTTTGCTGCAGGCAGCGGGGGCAGGGGGAAGGCACAGACGCGATGCTCAACATTGTGCCCCTGCTTGCAGCAGCCTTCTGGGGGTTGGGGGTGCCCTGCGCCAGCCTCAGCAGGGCTCCCCACTCAGCGCAGAGCCCTCCAGAAGATGATCGCGACCACTTCCTGTTTTTCGATCATGAAACAGGGTCACGATCGTCTTCTGGAGGGCTCTGCGCAGTGTGGGGAGCCCTGCTGAGGCTGGCGCTGGGCTCCCCCAACCCCCAGGAGGCTGCTGCAGGCGTGGTTCAGATCAGATCAGAGGTGCTATGCTGAGCATAGCATCTCTGCCTTCCCCCCGCGCCTCCCCTTAAGGGAGAACTACCCAGGGCTCTCAGGCTGGGGCGTCACAATGCCCCAGTCTGAAAACCACCAATTAAGGCTATATGACATTCTGCAGACAAGTCATTAGATCTATTCTTGGGGTGTCAAACAAAAGGCCCAAAGGCCAAATGCGGCCCCTGGAAGCAAATTATCCAACCCCTGTTATAACTGGGCTCTCCCAGGTTGTTAATTGGGTTCTTTCATATCTTGAAAATATGAACAAGATTTGCACACTTTCTCTTCTGTCATTTGCAGCTAAGGAGTTTCTATGTGAGAACAAAGTGCTTATCTCTGACCATCATCTGCACAATGTCACTTTCTGCTGAATGATGTCACTTCCTGCTTAATGATGTCACTTCTGGTCCTCAGCAGGCAGCCTGAATTGTTGGAGTGGGTGCAACTCCGTCTGCTGTCCAGAGGGGGCAGGATGTTGTCCAGAAGGGGTCAAGATATGACCCAGTGACTCTGACCTTTCTACCTGTTCTCTCTGTGATCCTTGTGGGGTGTGGCCCTAACCCTTTATCCTTCCCTTCTCCTCTGAGCACTTCCTCTTGTCCTCTGACCTGTTAAGATATGCACACCAGGGCTCTGATGCCCAGGCTATCTTGAGCACAAGGCATGCAGGGTGAGGCAGCTCCAGGGCCTTGCTATCTCTAAGTGTTAGCTGAACCTGTGATCCTAATCAGATGCTGTAAATATACACTGAATGGAACTGTAAGTAAATAACTTCTCTTTTGCAACTTTAACAAGCCATTGCCTCTTTGTCTTTTTTATTGATTAGCAGTCAGCCAGGTGAGGGAGGCTCCCTGGGGTGATACCCAAAGGGGGGGTCCTGCTGCTTAAGGTACTCTGCTTCCCCCCCAAAGAGGAAACTATTTTTAATTTCCTCCAACAGGAATGCTAACTTTGGCCATCGGTATGAAATGAATTTGACATCCCTGTCCTAGTCATTGGGCAGAGACACTTCTTAAAGCGGTTCTTCTTTTATACACAGCAGGAGAAAAGCAAAGATCCCTCTTCAGAAGAGCACCTTTTTTTAATGCCTGACTACTGGGGTTTCTTTTGCATCTTTTTCAGACTGTGTTCTTTTGGGACAGGGAAACATTTGTTTAGCTATGTAAATTGCTTCATGAACTTTTTTTTTTGTTGAAAATGACATTCTTCATATTAAAAAATATTCTTAATATTTTTATGATTATTCAAAAGAATGCACCATTAAAAATGAGGTGAAAGAAGTGAGAGAGAGAGATAGAGAGAGAGAGAGAAATGGGAGTTAGTTACTTGTTCAGAAGAACTGCATTCTCCTCTTTTCCTGGTGTTCTCTGTCGAGAATCTGCCTCCAGGAGTTTGCTTCCTGCATCCTATCAAAATATATAAAGTACTGAGGAACCAAAAGCAGGATGCCACAACCCTGGCTCTATACTTTGTGCTCCTCCTACATATGCAGTCCCCCCTTCTCCTCCCTACCTCCCCACCATGCTGTTCGGGTCATGCTAACAGTCACAATCCACAGAGTGCCATCAAGACTTTTGGCTGCCATGGATCCAACTGCTACTAAGAACAGCCCCATTGGATCAGGCCATAGGCCCATCTAGTCCAGCTTCCTGTATCTCACAGCGGCCCACCAAATGCCCCAGGGAGCACACCAGATAACAAGAGACCTGCAAGGCCTCCTGGGAATTGTAGATAAGAACATAAGAACAGCCCCACTGGATCAGGCCATAGGCCCATCTAGTCCAGCTTCCTGTATCTCACAGCGGCCCACCAAATGCCCCAGGGAGCACACCGGATAACAAGAGACCTGCAAGGCTTCCTGGGAATTGTAGTTAAGAACATCAGAACAGCCCCACTGGATCAGGCCATAGGCCCATCTAGTCCAGCTTCCTGTATCTCACAGCGGCCCACCAAATGCCCCAGGGAGCACACCAGATAACAAGAGACCTGCAAGGCTTCCTGGGAATTGTAGTTAAGAACATTAGAACAGCCCCACTGGATCAGGCCATAGGCCTATCTAGTCCAGCTTCCTGTATCTCACAGCGGCCCACCAAATGCCCCAGGGAGCACACCAGATAACAAGAGACCTGCATCCTGGTGCCCTCCCTTGCATCTGACATAGCCCATTTCTACAATCAGGAGGTTGCACATACACATCATGGCTTGTAACCCATAATGGATTTTTCCTCCAGAAACATGTCCAATCCCCTTTTAAAGGCATCCAGGCCAGATGCCGTCACCACATCCTGTGGCAAGGAGTTCCACAGACCAACCACATGCCGGCCAAATAAAGAAATATTTTCTTTTGTCTTTTGTATTTTACTACCAGAAGGAAGAGATTTGTAAATAAATCTTAATGCATTACAATTGGTATTGTCATGTGCATGTGTTACCTTGCATGAGGACATGTGAAAAAACTAAATCAAATTAAACATTTTAACAATAAAAGCAGAGAAGGCACAATTTCAAAGAAAACAGAACATGGTTCAACTTGCTACTGATGTGAATAGGTTGTTTTATTTTTCACTGTTGTGAAAGAAATCATTGAAGAACACAATACAAATACAAACAGAACAAAACACAAACTAAGATATATCTGTTTTCAAAACCAAGGAAAGTTGTATATTTAACAGATACATCCTAGTTCAGCAGTTTCCAAACGTTTTAGTGCCGTGATCCACCTTGTCCTCTGAGGTGGATTGCGGTGCGATGCTCTCTGTCACACCACAAAGGATGACTGAAAGCCTCTGGAGGCCGCTTTGGGGTCATGCCAGGACTGCAACGCACCTCATTTTCCACCATGGGCCCCAGAATACCCCTCCATGGGCCCATGGTGGCCAATGGCTTCTGATTGCTTTCACAGAGCATTTTGGGGCCCATGGAGGAGACCGTGGCCCAGTGCAACCCAGAAGCAGCCTCTGGAGGCTCCCAAAAATGCTTTGTAGCATGACAGAGAGCACTGTGTTGCGACTCACTGCGCATCAGGTCATGACCCACCAGTGGTTCCCAGCCCACAGTCTGGGAAATGCTTAGTTTGACTGATGTGAACTGTGACAACCACTCTCCTTAGCATTATCGCCTTAAAAGGTTCCATCATGAGGAGGAGAACACCCCTTAACTATTTCACGGTATACCTCTCAAAACTTTAATCTGCACACAGCTCCTAAGCTGGTAGAAATAAGATGTCTGGCCAAAGAAACCAAACCATTCCGCCCATCAGCCCAGGCCACTATTCACTGAGGAGGCAGGTCAAATTTCCATGTGGAGAAAAAGCATGCAAGTCGCACTTGCCTCACCGTATGGGACCACAGACTCTGCTGCAAGTCCACGCAGTGGAAAGCAGCCATTCAGGTACATGCAAATGTCACATTCAAGGATTCACATGTGGTCTGCATGCTGCTTTTTCCTACATGGAAAGCTTGTAGGAAATTTAACACACTTGAATCAACTCTGGAAGCTGTTATAGTTTACTTCAGCGGCAGTCACCTCCAATGTGACGAACAACAGAGGAAAGTTCCAACACACAAAAAGTAATTAGAAATCAAAGAACCTGAAATTAAAAGCCCACTAAAATTAAGAGAGCAATCCAAACCTGTGCTGGAGCAGGCAAGCCAGGAGGCTGGCACTGCATCCAACGCAGGTTCATTGGCAGCAGCGGCTCAGCCAGAGGCAAGAGGAAACTCTTCCCCTTACCCCTGGGTAAGGGCTGCTGGCCCCAATGGGTCTCCTCGGACCTGCGCCACCTCTGGAGGTGGCGCAAGCCTGAGGAGAGCAGAGCTGCTTGTAGCCCGTTCTCCCCAGGGACGGGGGTTGGGATCTGGCATAACTGCTGGGTCCCAGCCCCGCCTCCGGCTCCCCATGCACCCTTCAGCCCATCGCCTGCCCTCCCCCCGCCCAGGAACGCCTCTCTCCCTCCTCTTTCCCGCCCCCCACGCCTACCTTTGTCGCAAGCGACTGTGGGGAAGCTGTAGTGGAGGCATATGTCAGCCTCCACACATCGGCGCATCTTGGGCTGGCCCAAGTCAACTTTAGGATTGCTCTCTAAGTCACTGTTAGGCTCAAAGAAAAGGGAAGATTACCATTTTTGACCCAGCCTTTTGGAAGCCCTTGCTCAGGCTGTGGAAGTTTTTATTTTCTTGAATTCCGTGATGTAACCATCGGTCTCGTTCCCGTTTCAATTCCCACTCAAGTTGGCTCCTGAAAGAACAGCAGGAAGGGAAAATGTGCAGACAGGCCAAGCATCAATTTACTGACCCCAGTTAAAAAAATGGAGAGAGAGAAAGAGAGAATTCCTATTGGTTAACCACTTTAAAAGAATCTTCAGAATGCGTGTTTCAGAACCTACAGTTCTGAACAAAAACACTCTGAAAGAAAGGAAGGATGGAGACCCCCCCGCTTCTGCAAAAGGCAAAGCTTACCGAGGGGTGGGCAGGTGTACATGCACTCAGACATGCTTGCTTCCAGCTGCCAAACCTTGCAACATTCCCTCTGAGCTGGGCAGCTCAAATCAGAGTCCCATACAACTTCTGTCACAAGCACTCTGGAGTTCAGCAATGACATCAATGCTGAGCACTCTGGAACTGCCCCCTATGCAGTTCCATGTGGGCTCCATGCACTGCCTGTGTAAAAATCAGAGGGAGCATTGCTTGCCAGTCCTCTTGGTCCTCTCCGCTTCCTCTTTCCTATGCCCATGGCATGAACAAGGGAAGGATCCACACCAGCTGTACACAGCTGACATGGACATTGGATCAGTTGAAGAGGCATTGCTTAATACTGCTATCATTGTTTAATACCTCTATCTTCTACAGCAATGGTTCCCAACTTTTAGGAGCCCACAGACCACTGAAGCAAACATTGGAATTGTCGTGGACCACATGCAATCTCCTCCATCCCCACCACACCAAAAAATACAATCCAATTTGGTAGCCTGTGGGGGAGCACTTGGCAAGACAATGGAAATGCCAACTGCAAGATGGGGTCCATTCTCCACCCTCTCTGGTGGTCAATGGGGAAGCATCTCGCCAAGTGAATGCTCCTCCATAGACTACAAGAAAGGGTGGAGAATGGACCCTCCTACAGCTGGTACATCAGCAAGTGGTGGACAACCAGAGAGGGCAAATGGACTACCTACAGCCACAGCCAACATTTCAGTGGTCCGTGGGGGAATGCTCACTTGAAGAAACACTAGAAGTGACCAAAGGTGATCATCTTTTTTTTTTTTTTCCTAACCTGAGACCTTGCAGACCACTTCTCAGGGTCTCGTGGACCACCTGTGGTCCCCAGACCACAGGTTGGGAACCACTGTTCTATAGTGACCAGCAGATAGAGGTATTGGATAGAGGTGACCAGCAGACAGAGGACTGGTCACATGGATGACAGGTTCAGCAGGCACGCAGGTTCCTGCTCAGAATGGAGGAAACACATCATAAAGCAACAGTCATGGCCTCTTACAGTTTGCCCATCTGCCTGATCACCTATATGTGCAGGGCTACAAAAGAGAACGGAAAATTTGGAAGGCTCAAAAATGCCTTCCCCAGGTTTGGGCAAGCTCACAACCACAGTAAGAAAGTATTCTGTGGCTTAGTACACGATACATGCAAAATGCTCCGTGAAAGAGAGAAAAGCACACCCAAAGACACCCTCCCCTCCCCCAAAAAACCCAACTGTCTGTTCACCGATGCCTGGTGAGTTGCTCCACCTCCACTTGAAGGCTGTTGATCTTATCTCCAAACTCCTGCTTGAAGAGCCGGTTGTCCTCCTCCAGAGACTGACACTCTTTCTCTGCCTGTTGCAATCTGGATTTGAGCCACATGAACTTGTGATAAAAAACAAAAGCCATGGTGGGGAGGAAGACTGAGTTTAAACCATAAATTAAAAAAAAAAAAAGTCAAACCCAATGGAAGATGGGGGAGGGGAATGTATGGGAGCAGGAAGTGAGGGAGACAACAAGGCAATCTAAAGCAAAACCCAAACGTAGGTGAACCAGGCAGAAGGAACTTATATTTTCAATTTTTTTATTCTATTACTACAGCTTACAGTCATTAGATGAGAAACAGAAAACATCACTTTTATCCATAGTCAAAGCAAACCTCAAGTACACAGTATCGTAAGTCAATTTGTTTTAAAAAATTACGTTACATTGCAGCTTTTACACATGTAACTGGAACTTGCATCATGGGATACCTACTAGTTTAAGAAATTAGTGCATTGTCTGGTCTCTTCGACAACTATTACATCAGGTTAAGCACACCAGGCTCCAAACCAAACAGAAGAATTGTGGGGCAAGAATGTAGGTCTCCTGGCCCACTGAGGCCTTGCTACAACAAGGGAGAGGGAGGAGCAGTTTCAGGCTGGACGTATTCTCCAGCCACGCAGCGGATATTCAGCATAAGGGTTTAAGGAGAGGGTAGCCAGGTGAAGCTTTTCACCCATGTCTGTCTACCACTAAAAGGCCATCTTGACGTGGACAAACATTTGAAGCAGGCATGGGGCACAGCCCTCCAGATTCCACTAAAGACCGCATATGGGGGAATCACTTGTTTAAAAGTACCAACAGGTAAAAACCTCTCATCATGTGGAAAGCATGGAGCAGCGTACCCTACACTCATTTCCGCACAGAAATTGGTCAGTTCTTAGTGTGTGGGTTGGCAGAACCTTAGCAATCCAAGGCTATGGCATGGGGAGAAGAGGGTGGGGCGCTGGCTAGACATCAAAGTCTCAGTACAGGTACATTAGATTTCTGAGGGGGCCTCCTCTCCCTCAACAAGAAGCAAATCGCTCTCAGATTACACTTACAAAAATGATTCTCTGTTCCCCACTCAAGGCAGCTGTGTTTTCCCTGGGATCAGAGCATAGCATTGAGGGGCTTTTTAAACACATGGACTTCTTCACATCCTAACCCACAATCCCATTTGAGAGCAGGCAAGTCCACAACCAAAAGGGATCAAAAAACTGCTGTAGAAAGGCTGGCAAAGAACAAAAAGGCAACTGTGTAATTTGCTGGTACCCCCAAAACATTTCAAAAACTTTTCTGTATCCGGGGAAAACACGTACAAAGACATGTTTTCAAAATGCTCTTGGGATACTACTGAACTTGCAGCTGCCTGTCTTTTAAGGGAATAATTCTCCCCTTCCCAGTGAAGGCCCTCCCTTCTTTTACCCTAGTGGTCAATCAAGAATGATATCAGCTAGATAGGACAACCCTACATTGAGCCAGTCCACTGGAGTCTGGTCTTATGAAAGCTGAGATCCCAACTTGAAAAGGAGGAGGGTTTTTAGTAATCCATGTAGCCCAACTGAACGTTTTGATGAAAACATTTTTACTTCAAGACTGAATTTTATATGATGTCCAAACAAATCCACTGAGGACCATTTTGAACACATCACACCAAGGTGCAACTTTTCCAGTGTTCTTGTTTATATTTGAATCAGCTAATAATCCCCCCCAACTAAATGACAGCCCTATTTTTTCTCTACTTCCCATTTTGCAAAACACAAAAGGAGATTTGCATAAGAGGGAAACCCAAACAAAAAGGACAGACTATTCAAACTCAGAACAAACAAACTGGGGTATCTCAAAGATTATAATTGATAGACTATTTACAAACTAAAGCGTGCTTAGGGACCAGTACATTGAATTCTTGCAACCACAGAAAAGAGATTCCTAAGTCCATCCTAAATATAAAAACATAATTTTATTTTGAGTTGCAGCAAGGTATTCTCCCAGGCTTTCTAGGTTTTTGCTTGTCTTTCATTAGTTTGCCAGAACTCCCAATTTGAACCAAATGTTTAGAAACAAAATGTTAACAAGAGCCAAAGGCAATTTTAAACAACAGCCAAGTTAAGATATGCCGTAGCCACACTGAGTCAATGACTGGCCAGCAGTAATTAACTACCAGTTCCATTCAGCTTTCTTAAACAAGATAAAAACCATAATGAACGGTTTAATCCGTCATGTCTTTCCTAAAACAGGGACAGAGGGTCACACACACGAATCACAAGAGTCCTTCTGGTAAAGAAGAATGCTAGCATTTTAGGAAATAAAGGCAGAGGTAGAAGGCGATGCAAAGTTAAGAAGGGTTTACAGTTTTTAAATACAAGTAACTACTTTTGCCTTTGCTTAAAGAAGCTGCCTTGGCATGTTCCTGCACTGCAAAATATCCCAGGTACAACATGGGGCAATTTTGGTCAGCATAATTTGCACTGTATGTGTTATCTCTGCTCTCCTCTGTGGGTCTCATGGTGTCTCACATAGTTTATGATATCAAAATAATGGGAGTCTGCCAGATGAACAGGTGGGTAGCCTTAAAAAGAAACCTTTGGATGAGTAGCACTGTGCCATGATCATGGAGACAGCACAATGCAATTGCACCAAAAAGCGTGGAAAAGGACAGAAAAAACCAGGGATTGGGCAGAAAATGCATTTTGTTCCACTGTAAGAGAGAAGCGACTCATCTTCGGTTGGGGTGGCTTTAAGTATGGTACCAGGGAACTGGTGTGTCCTATGTGCGCTGCGCAGACACACTTCTCATTCACTTAATTTGGGATGGACACACAAGAGAAAAAAGCGTGTACTGCAGACAAGCCTTTGGTTAACAAAAACAGGAGCCTCAGAATGACAACTTATTCATCTGGGGTGTGCACTTGTCCTGAACAAACACTAAGAGACACAGGTTCCACAAGCACCTGACTGCTTCTCAACTCCATGGGGTATTGGAAAGCTGTGACACTCCAACTTCACACTCCAACTTTCTTCATCTGCTTAACGAGGCAACAGAGAGAGGACCACTCTGCCTTCCTTTAAAAGTGATGACCGGGGAGGGGGGGGGAAGTGTCACACCTTTCCAATACCCCACACAAAGCTTGTGGGGCATACATTTTGTATCAGTGGTAAGTACAGAGCCACAAATCTGATTTTATGGGTACTTACTGGTGAAATCATTTGCAGTTTAGTAAAGTTTTAAGCAACAAATAAGAGGGGAAAGGAAGGCTAGATGCTAGTTTTTATACTTCCAAACAAAAACTTTTTTTTTTTAATCCACTAAATTCCAAGTCAATTCTAGGTGACAACATTTAACTCTGATGTCTAAATTCTCAACCTCATTTTGCTTTCCCCTCATAACTGAGTTGAGATGTCAGAGTTGTGAGGTGACCAGCTGCAAAAAAGAAAAAGAAAAAAGCCTAATGGGGCTTCTGAATCAGTTTGTTTGCTGCACTATTTAAGGTTTTTGCCTGTTTCACCAAATCCTTTTCACTGTATGAGAAAAGGTTAAAAAGATGATGTAGGGAGAGGTGGGGAGGGAGGAAAAGAGGAAATAAAGAGCAGAGGAAAACACCAGTTAATCCAATAGATAAATGACTATATATTACAATGTTGTTGTTGTTTTTTTAAACCTATAGTACAATCACACACATGTTAAAAAATGCTGATTTTCATTCAGCAAGAATTGGAGACAAGAAGGGATATTTCTAAATAGCTGCACCGGGCTTTTTTGCAAGAACTGGTATGTTCTTCACCAATGGAGATTTCCCAGAAGTCCCTAAATTTTGACCTTTTAAGGCTATATGTCAGAAGATCAATCCACATTATCCAAGGTTTAACTATACCCAAAAGCAGAGTTAGGAAAATGTTGGCGCTAACTTCAGGGAAGCTACACCTTTAGCTCTGGACAGCTTCTTCACATTTTTGTGAAGCCCTTCACATGGACTGAATTCTATGTAAATCCATATATACTGTAAACAAATACCCTCTCTCTGGAATGGTCACTGCCTTGTATTTAATGATGAGCATATGCTTTTTGGTGTCACTATTAGATTAACCCTAGAGTAGCTCAGAAAGGCTGTTTGTGTAATCTGTGAGCATGGCCTTTGATGTTTCGAGCATTATCCTTTTTATGTGGTACTGAAAACTATAATAACTAGTGGAGAGAAAGATGCAAGATAAACTACCTTTAAATCTTGAACTGTTTGCTTCTTATGGGGGGGGGTCATTTTCCTTTGGTGGATTTAACTATGACAAACCTGTATGTTCCACTACAGGATGTTCAAATGCTTATTTTCAAATATTCTAAAAACAGATTTATGGAGGACACCTTACCAAAAAACCTTTCTTAGATACTTACTTAGATACTCTTAACCTCTAAAGAACAAACAAAAACCAACAGAGGGCAACAACTACATGCTGTATAATGAGCAAGTTTCAATCTTACCTTTGCTCAAGTTGCTTAATGGTAGCCGCCATCTGATTTGTCTTCTCCTCCAAACGACTGTTTAGTTCACTCTTCTGTTTCACTCCCAGGTCTGAACTCTAGAAAGAAAAAAGTCACATTTTCCTCCTCAGCGGTCAGTAATAACTACAGAAGACTGTTCTGGGAAATGAAATGCAACATGATTGCTAAAGTTAACAAGTACACCAGCCGTTTCCCACATTTGAGTGAGTACAGGCCATGCCTCCCTATCCGCACATTTGGAACCTGTGGTTTTAACTAACCACAGGTTTTAAACCCACAGATTTGGCTGGACCCAGACCCTCCAAATGCAACCGAAGCTATTCTCCAGTTGCATCTGGAGGATCTTCTGAGGGCTGGGGAGGCCACCCTCACAAGACCTTCTAAGGCCTCCAGAAGGCTGAAAATAGTCACTTCTGGTTTTTGGATGGAACCCAGATTTCCTGCCTTCTGAGGGTCAGGGAAGACACAATGGTGCACAGCTCTAGAGCACAGCCCTGGTCGCATTTGAAGGGCAAGACCCATGAATTTGATTATCCACAGGGGTTCCGGGAACCCTCAAGCCACAAGAGTTTGAAGTATGCCAATTTCAATAAGCAATAATTTTATTCATACGTTTGTTTATTCAGCAACACAGTATCACACAGAATAAATAATAAATTTTAAAGTGTCAGTTCGACAGAAACAGGCACTGGCAATGAACCCTGGCCACTGTTTTAAAGTGGAAATCTGGAATGGCACAGAGGACAGACAGTTGTCCTTATTTTCAGGGTTCACCGAGAGGACATTTGGCCCACAGTACACATCCACAATTCCTCATCTGTAAAACTGAAATTATAGCAGCTTACTTTACAAAACCATTGTGAAGCAGATTGAATTATTACTAAGGATATTTAGGTGTTGCTTTTAAGTGAACAAGAAGTTTATAAAACTGTTTAGATGGCAAAGTAAATCATTAAATTATGGTGAACCCACTCTGAACACCGGAGATAAGACTGTAAGCTCAGTGGTGGAGTGCCAGGCTTACTGCACAGCTCTGCAAATTCAGTTCCTGGCATCTCTGGGTAGGGATGGGAAATATCCTTGGCTGAAATTCTGGAGAGCGCCAGCTGATTCGTATTGACAATGCTGTGCTAGATAGACCAAAGGTCTGACTCAGAAGGCAGAACATGTGTACTGAACATTAAAAGGATGATGTATACTTTACAGATAAAGGAGTTATATTTGTAAACATTAGAAAACTTAAACCAAAAGCTTTAACTTCTGGGTTTTTGAGCCCGTATACATAAAATCCATTAAAATAAATGGTAGACATCCCTTAACCATATTTAATAGACAAGAAAGTGAATGAATGCAGGACCTCACTTCATATGCTGTATAAGGAGCACCCCCAGCTTAACCTCAACAAAGGCATAAAGCGAAGACATGGTTCAGGGCTTGAGGGGAAGGGAGAATCTGTGAGATGTGAGAAGGAGCTGACACGAACCATTCTCAATGGCTTATCATAGTTAAGGGACAGATACCAGTCTATCTGCACCAGGCCAGATAAGTTAATGTGGGGGAAAAATACTGCAGAACAGGAAGACTCTTCACACAAAAATAATCTGATAAAAAGAAGTGCTGGCTGGTACCCTTCTTCAAACCATTCTTTTCTGAGCATGTTTTCCTACTGCCATGACCTAAGGATTCAGGTATGCAAGCTAGACAAAGGTGACAGTGTAATGTGCCCAGGGCCTTTTGAGGAGCTCCACGTTTGAATTCTGGTCTCCCACGTTTATCGTCTGGCACTCTTTCACAATGAGAAACAGGCTTCCCCTCTTAGCCCAACAATTACCAGGTCCTGCTTTGCTTACCTGCAGCTTGAAGGAAAGTTCATGTTTTAGGGCCCTGAGATCATCAAGTTGTTGCCTGAGTGCCACCAGTGCATCTTGTTTCTCACAAACATCTTTTTCTAGCATCTTCATGGCTAGTTCCATCTCTTGTCTCATTCCAATCTGCACCTCAAGTTCTTTTTCCACATCCTAAGCCAGAAAACCACACAGAAACACACATGAAATCCAGAATTCAGAAGATGAATTATTATTATTTTTAACAGTATTTATATACCGCTTTTCAACTAAAAGTTCACAAAGCGGTTTACAGAGAAAAATCAAATAACCAAATGGCTCCCTGTCCCAAAAGGGCTCACAATCTAAAAAGATGCAAAAAAAATACCAGCAGACAGCCACTAGAACAGACACTGCTGCGGTGAGGTGGGCCAGTTACTCTCCCCCTTCTAAAAAAAAAAATTATACTTGTATCTAACAGCGAGGAGCAGGACCTTATATTGTCTTCCGTAAAGGCTTATGCCAAAATAAGTGTTTGTTTTTATTGTTTTAAACGTTCAAAAACTTCAAAAGTTTTAATCAGAGCATTACACATGACAGAAGTTCAATATTTAGTGACACAGACAACCGACATTCTCCTAGGAAGCAGGACATCGACTTATGGTTAAAGATCTTATTAGTCTAATCTTCACTGCTGCTGGGCCACAGCCCCTGAAGAAGTAACATAAGAAAAGCCCTCTCTCTGCTAGCAAACACAGCATAGCTGTACCAGCATCCCTACTTATACCAGAAAACCTTTTTAATCGTTTTTTACTATGAAAACCGCTGAGATCTAGGGTGCCTTCTCCAAATCTAGGACCTTTTCAAAATCTGAGCATCAGTTTCTTCAGCAGCTTACCAATCGTAGCTGAGTCTCCTCCTTCAAATGTTTTCGTGCATCAGTAAGGGCCTGTCCATCTGCAGTTCTGTCTTGCTTAGTTACCTGCAGTTAATCAACGCAAAAGTATGTACGGTGGAGATTTCTGGCACACAACAAATCGTAAGTAATGCCATTAGTCTGTTGTCTATACAACATTAAGGTAGAATATAATTTTTTCAGTGTAGTTAGTAGGTAACTTGAGGTCACAGAAGTTATTTAGCCATCACTGTATTTCTTTCAATAATGAATTGTGTAAATTCAGGTTTGAATGCATTTAAGTACATGAAAAGAGGTAGTTTCCTGTAACTCACTTAGTAAGTTCTATATTTATATGGATACAATATAGTTCTATATTGTAACTGAATAAAACATTCTTAGTAGATTTTTTTTTTCTAAGGTGAACAGATTAGAAGTATCCAAGAAGAGACCTTTCATTTTCATTTCAGTTTCATTTAAGAGACAACGGTTCTCATTGCTCTAATTATATACATTACTACAAATGGTGGACAGGTTTACGTGGAAGAAGGTGATCCTTCAGGTACCAGACAATAAATACTGACCTTTCTGTTGGATTCCAAAATATATGAACTTTCTTCTTTGACTCGCTCCATCTCCTCTTGAAGTGTTATAATTCTGTTATTTGCAACAGCAAGCTGTGTGTCAAGAAGAACAATGGAAGTAGTAAAACAGAAGTAAGTTCACAGAAACCTGTGTCAAGGGTTGGACATAGTCCTGGGAGAACTACGAGTTCCTACTGCATGACGACTACGTGTTAATCTTTCATCTACATAAGCTGACCAATAGTCAATATCTATAACACACTCCACAAGACTGGCTTTGCAACTACAACTTCAACCCAGCAGTAAAGGGGGCCCAAAGACATGCATGCTATCATTCTGCCTGAACCTATATGAGACTAGGAGTACTGTAACATGTTCATCTATTTCCCAAATCTTGTAATCAGCTCTAGATTACCTGTGTCTAATACCCATATTAGTCATTCAATTCCCCTATGCTGGAATTCTGATTTTCCCCAAAGAGGAACAGAAAGCATTTTTCTTTCATTTTCACCTACCTCCTCAGTAAGTTTTGTGTTGGATTTTTCTAAAGCATCAACCTTTGCCTGCAGATTGTTGACCGTGGCACTGACAAATTAAGAGAGACCTGTGGTAATTATACTGAACTTAAAGCATTCCGCATTAGCCAATGAAGTACTTTCTAGATAATAAACAACTGAAAAAAACCTGTACCTTAAATGTCTATTGAGCTCTTCAACATAATTTTTCTGGTCCAGAATTGCAGTAATTTGACCATCTCTGGAAATTCAAAGCAATTAAATATTAAGTCATAATATATAAGCCAAAGTTATTACCCCACTGCACTAAGATCTCACAAGAGACAAACCGGCTTAAATCAGACATCATGTCCAACCATGGTGAAGCAAGTTTTACTATGGTTTGGTGTGATTCTTCTGAGTTGAGAAACAATTGTTTATAGTGAGCCAGAAAATGAGAATTAAAAATGGGTTTGCAAACTAGTATTAATACTAACCATGGTTTGGCATGAGGCCTGAATTGACAAATCATGGCTACGCCCTCACTCTAACTCCCAAAGCTGCTGCGCTATGGAAAAAGGTTTATGAACCTGAGAACAAGGAAAACAAAGCAGATGCACAGTCTAAAACCATGGCTTGAGTTCTTTAAGTTTAGAAGCTCATATCCTGGTTTGCAGTTCTAAATTGTAATATGTGAATTCAGCTGAAAAATTTATGGAATAACAAATTACATTTATTGTTGTGATGTAAACTGTGAATTTCTCTACTGATGAAAAGCAATATAAATGTTCTTAATATTTAATAATAAATATTATCACTACTACTACATTGCACGGGAAAGCAAACACAAGAAAAGCAAAAGAAAACACTCAAAATTCAAAAGGTATAGAAGTGTAGAAAAAATTAAATTATTAGCAAACCTAGGATTTCTATCAACTATTGTACTTACACATTAGTATACACCTTTGCATAAATTAAGGCATACCAAAGCAGTCCTGTATTAAAATGTGCTTAACACAATACATATGATGATGTTGGTATTAGACCAACCGTATTGGCTTCTGCCTTTCCACTGGACCATTCCAGCAACGTGGAGAGGGGGGATTTGCTGCATGGGTAACAGTCTATCCTCCATATCTACTTTACCCAGGCTTCGCACACTGGAGAGGACACTCTGTTCCAGAACCAACATTCAGAGCGTGATACCATAGTCTTCCTAGACTGAAGGATGCCAAAAATGATCATGCGTATTTTGTCACACTCCAGCTCTACCTCTACACTTTGAAACTACAAGCCTTAGGGCTCAATTCTATCCAATTTTCCATCGCAGATGCAGCTGTGCCAATGGGACATGGGCTGCATGGGGGGGGGAGATCACAGAGGCCTCCTCAAGGTAAGGGGATGTTTGTTCCCTCACCTCAGTGCTGCATTACAGCTGCATCAGCAATAGAAAGTTGGTTAGGATTTGGCCATTACCCTTGTAACTGTTTGGCACAAGCCATATTTCTGGCAAGTGAAACCCTGAAGTTTCATAAAATATCCACTTGCATTTTAAATCTCCATGACTTTTTTCTTATGAATAGTTTCAACTTTAACTATTGTTTTAAAAAGAAAGCCTTGATAAGGCTTTCTTATAGGGACAGCTTAAAAAAAAAAAAAAAAAAAGCCCAACTGCTTCTATTAAAATACACCCTCAAAAAACAATTTGAGTCAGTAATCCAGTACAGAGAAAGTACTTACCCTTCACTGCCCTTACTGCTGTTCCCATCCTTTAAGTACATTGAAAAATCAATAACTCCAACCTAAGAGAGAATAGAGTAATGCTTGATGTCAAGAACAATCTAGATTTCTTATTAACAGAAACTGGGTGTCTCACTGGCAATGAATCAAATCGATCAGTCAGATCTGCATGTTTAGGGGTTTTTTTGGTTTCTTCTTTAGCAGTGATTCTATCCCTCATATGACTTTTAGAGTCATTTTTCTGTTTGGCACAGAAAGTTGCTGAAAAAAAGAATGTTGTGCAGGCACAATGTCTCTCGCGAACAAGAAACACGTCCCGCTAGGTCATGGCCAGAACGGCTTGGATCCAGGAAGCCACAAACATGTCCTGCAGCACCTTCCACCTTCTGAAAAGTTGATCCTGAGGGTTGGGGAAGCCTCAAAGAATAGCACAGGTATGATGGGGGGCTCCCAATCTCAAGGGAAATCAACAGAAATCACACACCCCCTCCACACACGTGAGCAGGAGTACTATTGTGTTTGTTAAAACGCTAGTTGGGATCCAACCCAATGTTTTTAAAAGGACATCAATACATTACTTCTCCGAGTTAAGTAACTTAGAGATGACAGAAACTAAGTTTGAATTCACAGCAGCTTTCCACTGAAGGGAGTATTTAAACTTTCACTTCCACACTGTTCAGTTCCCGCAATCGCACCCAGATCCAAGACCCTGTCTTCCTTTTTTCTGCTTTCATTTACTCCTTAATTTCAACACAGGTGAAAGGAAGAGAAACTGAAGAAAGAGGGTTACAATGGGGGTAGAACATGAGTTCTATGGAGCGAGCGAATAAGTGCAAGCAGCAAGGGTAGGAGAAATGGTTTATTAAACAGCTGTGTGCATATTTCAACTGAAACATGTCAAAGAAATAAAACATCCCTTTTCATTGACAAACCCTGAGAAAGTATCTGGAGCTTATTAATTTTGGGTGCCAAGTCAAGGAAAGCTCAACCTTTAGCAAAATAGTAAAAAAAAAAATATCTGTATTTCAAATTTAATGAACTTTACCTTGTGCAGAAGCCACACTGACTCACCAAAATATAATCAAAAATACAGAACTAGATTTTAAAAATTAACTTTTGGGTATGGTCTAAAAATAACACACAGGAGACTGCAGCTCATCTCTCACTTAAATACTGATTAAATATCCAGTACCTGAGAATCCAAGTCTTCACCCTTCATGCAGAAATTTGCATCAATGACATTGAGGCCTACTAAAAGGCCTGCAATTATGGCACCTTCTTCTTCCATCATGAGTGCATTAGGCTCATAAAATTCACTACAAAACAAATTGAAATCAAAATGGTTAAATTGCTAAATCCTTGAACCCATTTTTGCCAGAACCACACGTGTACACATTTGGTCCCTGTTGCATATATGCAACATAGGCAGAAATGGCTTAAACAAAGAATGCATTAAAGCAATGGTCCTGAAAGTGGCTGTTATTCAGAGATTCCATGATGTCTAATGTGCATCTCCGTTTAACCTATGGTGTCTTTTACACAGCAACATTTATTCACATAACTCAGCGGGTATCAGATTGAGGCTTTCACTAAACAGCTCCCCAGCAGTTGCTTTTCAATCCAAGAGAATTTATAGAGCTGTTTGCAATCTGACACAGAGCAGCTACTTGGCAAAAGCAAATGAGAGTGTCACTGCACAAGTAGATTCCCTCCCCCCCTCCACACCCCTTTCCTTCTCTGAATCAAGTCCCTAGTGAATAAGTAACATGAATGCAGATTTAGAGAAGATTTTAACATTAAGAGTAAGGGAATATCTTTTCATAGTGAAATACAAAATAAATGACAGAAAGGAAATGCAATTATATAAGATTTTTAAATGTTTTAACACGTGTGTGTGTGTGTGTGTGTGTGTGTGTGTGTTTTATATATATATATAATGTCCCTTAACATGGGATGGGTGTGCCAGTACAGGCAGTGGACAGGGAGACCAAGCGGCAGTGAGAATCTTGGCTATCCAGTCACATGAACCAAATGGAAACCTCCTGGCCAATCAGAGTAGCCAAGTGGGAAGTTTCCTCTCCTCAGGTCTCCTGCTATGGCTATTAACATGGGTCAGGCTTCATGCACCCAGCCCAGCTCTGGCAGGGAGTAGAGCAGAGCTGATTCAGATAAGACAGAGAGAAACCATCCACCACTGGTGTAGCACTGAGTGATGAGGAATGGAGCTGATAGTTACTCTTAAGGTGGCTGGTTAATAATTATTTTTTAAAAGCTGAAATCAGTAATGATGCTTTGTCCACAGCTGCCTTTTGGTAGCATGAAGGATCCATCTCTGAATGCAGCTCAAAGGAGGGGAGAAAGTGCAGAAGACTGGCAAATGGGGGCAGACAGTAGGGTGGTTGGATGAATTTGAAAGGGGGGTAAGTCCATGTGTCCTGTTTTGGCAAGCGAATCAATGACCTTGCTAGAAGGAAATCTGGATTCCCTGCATGTTCAGTCAGTGAATCAGCAGCAACATGGGATAACTGCAGACTGTATCACCATACAGTCTGGTTGGGTGGTTCCCAACCATCACCATACAGGGATGGTTGGGTTCTTTGCATGCTGGGCACACACCAGAAGACTGGAAGTGCCAGAACAGTCACAATTTTAAGGGTGCGTACAAAGACATACCAAAAGATGCCCATAAAGAATAACTGGTTTACATCACAAATGCACAAATGCTTTGAAACGAAGCCTTCAAGTGTCAAGAAAGGACGAATTACTCACCTGAGAATTTCCCTTCTATTTATCAAGGCTTTCATGTACTCTGAAAGCTTCTTCTGCATTAGTGCTAGGCGAAGCCAGGCTCTTCCTCTACCCACAGGGGTCCTAAGTCCCAGAGGTAGAAAGAAAAATATTCTTACACACAGGTCTGGGTATAATCTATATTCCAACTTCTGCATCCAAAATAAAATTGTAACAGGCAAATTTGTTTACTGTCACAGGTGCAGACTGTAGCTTACTTAGGGCCCAATCCTAGCCAATTTTCTTGCACTGATGCAGCTATACCAAAGTGGCATGTGCTGCATCCTGTTGTGGGTGGACAATCATGAAAGCCTACTCAAGCTTCTTACACAGGGCAGCATTGTGGCTGCATCAGTGCTGGAAAGTTGGATAGGATTGGGCCCTTAGGGCCCTTTTGAGCCCAGGTATAGCTGCAATGCAGCCCTGTGGTAAGGGAACACATGTTCCCATACCTTGAGAAGGCCCCAATGACTGCCCCTCCACCACAGGACGCAGTGCACACCCCACTGGCACAACTGCACCAGCACTGGAAAATTGAATAGGATTGGGCCCTTAGGTGCTCTATGAAATAATTTTTCAGAATTATACATAATGTCAGAGGAAGGTGCCTTATACTGAATCAAATCATTGGTCCACCTACAATCAGTACTATCAACAACGACAGGCAGTAGCTCAGCAAGTTTTCAGACAGGAATTCTTCTCCACCCTATCCTTTTACAGGGCAGTTTTCATTTGTCTATACGTTATAAAATTTCATCCTCCTACTTGTCATGAATATGTACAGCTTAGGCCTAGTAGCACTGCAAAGCCTGAACCACAGTAACCCAGTAACACAGAAGGGGCTTGCAAGGGGCTTGCAGTCCTAGCTGCCAGGATTTACAATTCAATGGAAGGTGATAATGTAGCACCAAGGCAGCCAGAAAGACGCCCATCAAGGAAGGAATACAGCTGCAGATCTCCAGGGGGGAGGGAAGAGCTGAGAGGGCAAGCTTCCAGCCCCACTTCCAGAGGTCAGGGTCTTTTTTCCTTGTCTCTTGGTGAGAGAGGTGGTGGGTGCACATCCTGCCCCGCCAGGACCATGTGGCCATAGGTAACTGGCCTGAGGATCTACAAAAGAAGCTGACCCAGGTGAGGGTTAGAGAATAATAGAGTTAGCAAGTTAGCTTTGTTGTTTTATGCTGATATGTTTCCTAGAAGTTTTTTATGCCTCTAGCATTTGCTGCCTTTTGTAACCTTTTGTAACCCTATGTATTTAATAAAGTAGAAAATCTTTTTACCATGTTGGTTCATTGTCTGTTGGGGACAAACAGACAATCTGGTGTGCTCTCTGGGGCATTTGGTGGGCCGCTGTGAGATACAGGAAGCTGGACTAGATGGGCCTATGGCCTGATCCAGTGGGGCTGTTCTTATGTTCTTACAAAGGTTCAGAATCCTGCCTAGCCGTTCAGTAAGCTACCAAAAATCCTCATTGTGGACTAGAAACTTGAGGACTGAGAACTTAAGTAAAGAAAGTGCTCAGTGCCTACAAGGGATATAGTTTAGCCTAGAGGGTCTCGGTATCCCTGGACTGAGACACTGGCTCTTACAGGGTGGTGGCAGTACTACCAAACAGGGATCTTTGAGGGCTCTAGGGTTCAGAACCAACAACTCTGAGCACCCAAAACCCTGGGTGTGAGACCAAGTATACAACACTACTTATCTGATACAGGCTTTTTTTTTTTCAAAAACGTAGCCAGGAAAATACCTCTAATTCAAAAATGCATAGATACTGCTAGAAAAGAAGCTGGGGCTCATTACCCCTTTCTTACTGGTTGGAGTTTATTGACAACGGCATCTAGAGCGCAGAGCCAAAGGGAGATCCTCTGGGACACTGTCCAGAGCACTCCAAAGCTTAGCCCAGTCTCATTTTGAGGGTAAATACTGGGTGACACAGAAGCAGCACTGTGGGCAAATAGGAATTTAGGAAAGCTAATTTCCCAATTCATTCATGAAACAATTTTCATTTATAGTAAAGCTTCTCTTAACTGTGACTTGTTCTTTAATTAGACATGCCCCGTGTGCCACATATTCCAAGTATCTAAATACACAGATACTGAACTCTAAAAGATCAACCAATTTTTCACAAACTGGGGAACTGACAGAAAAATCCCAATCTTTACCACACTTGCAAGGTAGATCAGCAGTACCATCATTTCAGGTGGTGAGACTTGCACTGAACGTGGCTTGCCTAAGGCCACCTGGTGAATTCATGGCAGGAGGAATTGAATAGGTCATGGGGAGAAGCTTTGTGGTTCACAGACCAGACTCTTAACCGCTACATTACACCAGCTTTTCCTCACAGTGTTGTCTCAAACTCTTCTTTATACATGCACCAAATATATTGATGTGCACATGGATAGCTCCATTGTGCAAATTCAACCTTATTTTAGTAAAAAAAAAAATTAAAACCGTGGACCTGCAGAATAGTGGAGAAGCTGCTGTTTGCGGCTGGATGCTTGGCAGTGCTTTACAACATCCCTGACCAGTCTCTTGTTCAGAAATAGACAAAACCTTCACTTACTTCAGCCCTGGCAAATCTTTAACACTTGCTGTAATTTCTCCAGCTTCAGGGACAAACTTCTCCACCAACTCCAGAGGTCCCCAAAATGACTTGTTTTGGCCCAGAAAAGTCTTCTTGGCTGGAGAAAAACATTGTTATTCCTTATATGTGGAAGTGACATCCTCAAATCATGTTGGATAGTGCTGGTTGTGTTAAAAATCCAAATTCTGGAGTCCATATTCTAAAAGTTAGCAGCCCAGCCAGAACCTTAAACATATGGACACTCTTCCTTTATCTTTATTCCATGCTCTGCTGTATTCCATACCCATTTTCTAGTGAGCAGTATCATTATTTGAGACAGTGAATCATGGACATGGCAGGCAACCATGACCAACTGCTCTTATAAGCCTGCAAAGCAACACTAACTGCCATAAGAAGGAAGAATAGTGGTTGCAGTGTTCATATGATGGATTAACAGGCTCTGTTTTACCCCCATGTTGTTTACTAGCTAGGTAAGCTGCTTGGTAAGATCATCCAGAGTTATGGAGTTATGTGGTCATCAATATGGAGATGACACCCAGCCTTCTCTGTTTTATTGCAATTCTTTGCAATGATTGTGTTTTACCTTTGTGAGCCACGCTAGGTATTTATTTATTACAGTACTTATATATCGCCTTTCTTGAAGACCTGTAGACTCAGGTCACGTAAAAATCAAGGTAGTTTACGTAGGCAGGCTGACCATAAACCCCCTTTTTTTAAAAATGGGGTTTATGGTCAGCCTGCCTACGTAAACTAGTTCCTCTCATAGAATAACACTTGTGAAAACCCCATTTTTTTAAAAATGGGGTTTTCACAAGTGTTATTCTATGAGAGGAACTCACAGAATCCTCCATTTCACCAGATGTTTGTACTGTTCATAGTGCAGTCATCATTCACATTGTTTTTAAATAATAAAAACAACATCATCTTCTTACACCCACCTTTTAAGCCATGTTTAAGGCAGTGTTCCATCACTACAAAAAACTGCTGAAGGGGTGCATAGTCAGAGTCCAATGTCCTTCCAAGATTAAGAGCAGATTCAATCAAGCCCTTTATACTTAGTTTAGCCATATTCATCAGGTTCATGCGTTCATTAGCCATGAGATAGTTGGGATCTGTAACATATGCAAAAAATTTGGTAAGAAAAATGCAAGAATAAGAATTTATAAATAACAAATCAAGAAAGTTTTTTTTTAAACTCTTTATGATTAGAGAAGAAACAGGTGAAACCTGCAAGAACTCATTAGAAGTTTTGAGGTTAATCATGAAAAAAGGTGACAGGAACTTTGTAGAGTGGGGGGGGTTATATTCTTGGGGAGTGCTCTGTTCTTCAGAGAGTGAACTGGGGATAACATGTAGTTTGCCTTACAAAATGACCCTTTCCACAAGTGGTGTATTAAGCAATAGAGTATTCCAGTTACAAAGCAGATATACCACTAAGGTACAGCTACAGCACTAAGTATTAAATTCAAGAGAAAGATGCCATGTTAAATTTGAAGAAAAGTTTCTTTATGAGTGAAGCCAAGTACATTTAATACCACCTTTTAGTTACTATTTAGTAACAGGTTGTGGGGGCAGGATCCTGACTAGGAATGACCATTCTAATGAACATTCTAATATAGAGCAAATCTTAACAGCTGGTTGAAGGGATCTCTCATTCACAGTTTTCCTTGTGTCCTCACTGGAAATTGATCCAGATCTTTACCTCTTTGTTCACATCCAAACTCTCCAAGTTTGCTTCAACTAGGCATGGTCAGAATTTGCATATGCTCATTTGCATATGCTCATTTCAATAAACTATAGCAACAGTTCTCTACCCTTAAGGAGAATCTCTGGTGACTTTTGGGGTCATAGCCAACAAAACATTTTCTACACAACTTCTCTTTATTTTGTTTTAATCTGTTTAAACCCTGAACTATTTGCGGTCCAGAAAATACCTTAACATTACATACGTCAGATACATATTCAGAAATAGGTTACGGATAATTCAGGAAAATGGTGAGACACATAAGCTACATCAACAAATGCATTTTGGGAGATAAGGAAGGAAAGTAATACATGAAATCAAAACATCAACAGAACTGAGGGGGCGAAAAGATCCGCTGATTTCCCAAATTCAAGTTAAAGAACAATGAAGAGAAATAAGGGTAGTTCAGACATTAATCACAATCCCATCAATCACCTCTTGCCAAGTGAACATATAAAAACATCAATGAATAAAATGTCTGGTAAGTGTAAAGTAAAAGAACGAGATGCAATGAGACACAGCTAATTCAGCCGAATACTTTCCCTATCCATTACAGTGTTTCAGGTTTTTGCAAAGTAGCAGCTTTCAACAGTGGACTGGGAGCCCACTCCTATCCAAATTTCTAGCACCAGTGCAGTTGCAATACACCCCAAGGTAAGGGGACAAATCTTCCCATACCTTGAGCAGGCCTCAGTGACTGCTGCTCCACTGGAGAATGCAGTGCATGCCCCATTGCCACAGCTGCACCAGCACTGGAAAATTGGATAGGATTGGGTCTTGGGACAACACACCTAGGCATCCTTGTGCATTACCTTAAACAGCCTTGGTTTGGTGAAGTCATAAGCCCATTCAACTGGATGGTTCATGGACATCTGAACCGTCCTAAACCTAGGATAATCCTAAACCTAGGATTAGGGACAATCGGTTCATTGACCTGGTCTGGTGGGCTTGAATGCCCAGTCAGCTGGCATACAGCTTGACTAGGACCAACTGTTCTTGGAAAGTCAGTGGAGAAGATGTGAATCCACAAAAGAACCTATTTGACCATATAGGCTTTCTACCATAGTATTCATTTCAAAGGGGTTCAGGGATACCTCCCAGGACAATGGCTCCTGCAACAGGATGCCTCAGTAGCCTTTTTTAGGATTCTGAGGCATCACAGAAGGCCCTGGGGGGGGTCTAGAAAGGTCCCAAATTGGGAGGGGGGTACACGAACAATGAAGAAAATTAGAGGTTTTTCACCACATGGGATATATTGAACCCAATGAACCCCAATGAAACATCTGCCCTCAACACTTTGCCCTCAAAGCAAAGTGTCCGTTTAAGCAGAATTTATCTGTCCTCATTAACAGCCTTAGCCCCTTTTGTTATTTCTCTCTTTATTGTGACTTTACTATATTGTAGCGATACAGAGCTTGGATGCAAAGGCAAGATAGTTCTCTCTTTTGAAAGTGTTCTCATCCACTACCAAATTCTAGTCCAACACAGGATCTCCTTGGTACCACTACAATTCAAACTATTTTCAAAAGGAGGACAGTCTTAGAACAAGGGAGAAGTTATATTTGTAGCCAAGCCTCAAGGTCACATTCAGATATAAAATGTGTACATGCAAGAGACTCTCAGAGGATAGTCCTGCAACAGTAACACATTTCCTAGCAGACAAACAAGCCTAACCAAGTCTCCTTCTGAAGCCATTCTGTTATACTGCTACAAATCCGTTTGCAAGTACAATATATTGTAGTCACTGGTAGAACTGATAGTGGAGGACTCTAGAATGGAATCAACCATATTCAATATAATGTAATAGCTGAGATGAATGCACTAGTCTTAAAAAAAAAAAGGCTACCACAAAAGGTAGCAATTTGTTTTACAATGTTATTTTACTGCAAAATCTCTATACAATATCTTTGTAAAACTAATTTGATTAAATTGCAAGACATGTATTTTACATTCTGAGCAAGTGATTCTAGCTTAATTCCCAGGAACATACCCTCTGTTGAAAAAGGCAGCTATAGCAGATCTGGTCCTGAAGAATGAGGCAGACAAAACAGACTTTTCTAACTAAAAATGTACATTAAAAGTGTTGTGTTCTATTTAGCAAAGTTGAGTTGCAATTCCAAAATGATCACTTTACCATTACCTTAGCTTGATAGCAGAACAGCTTCATAAACATGGCAAGGTGGACAGAATGATTTTAGCAGCCCACAGTTTTAAGTCCTAAAACTGACTTAACGTGCCCAAATCCATGGCAAAGGTTCAAATCAGTGCAAACAACCAGGACCACAAGACTTTCACAAAGGGAGTCCCTCATTCCCATGTTGCCCCTCCTCTTGTGTACAGAAGAAAAGAGAAAAGGACAAGTGTGGCAGCAGTTCTGGCAGTGAGCACCGTTTCAAAGTAACAGAGCAAGCAGTGGCCTTGCACCAACTTTCCAAACTCTATAGGTTGCTGTGCAGTGGATCACAGGATTAGATAAGATTTCAAGGACTCAGGTCATGTAAAGAGAGTACAACCTTTCACACTTTTTCAGAGTCAAATTTTACCCAAAATGCAGCCATGTTTGTTCACACAACATGCAGTGAGCACACAAGCAAAATGCTGATGGAGTGCACAAATGTGGGGGTTTGCTCTGCAAGAATATGGGGCTTTCCGTGAAGCACATGAAACAAAGCATAATGGGATTTGAGAGAAGTCAAAGTCATACAAGTAGCTAAACCACAGAAGACAAAGTTCAACTAAATTGGCATGTTAAAAAAGTTATCATTCTGTCTGGTTAAACACTACAGGTGCAGCCTATTTATCCATGGATTTTTTATCTGTGGATTTGTCTCAACTAGAATGGGGTGGGAAACCGAAAGTCACACACACACCTTTGCCTCCTTTGCCCTGCGCTGGCATCTTGCTCCATTTCCAGGCAGCCCAAAACACTGCAAAAACTCTCTTCCTAACCCAGGCAGGGAAATAGCCCTGGAAGAGGTTCCCCTTGCAAAGGAACAATAACACTCCTGGAACCCCTGAGCCAGCAAAGAGGCTGAAGAGAGGAAGGGGGGCCAAAAATCTCTGTAGCCAGAAGATTGGAGCTCACGTGCGCGCGCGCGCGCGCGCTCTCTCTCTCGCTCGCTCTCGCTCTCGCTCTCTCTCTCTCTCTCTCACACACACACACACACACAGGAGCAGGTGTGGTAGCAACAGAGGGGATTGCTTTAAAAAACCCAGGGAGTGTTTGCCAAATTCCCCCCCCCCCATTGAGATGGTGCAGGCAATCACTGACACAAGCAAGCCTTCCCACCAAGCAAAGCATGAGATTTAGCCTACAATCTTCTCCACACTTTCCTGGGAGTAAGCCCCATTGACTACAATGGGGCTTACTTCTGAGTAGAAATGCATAGGGCTGAACTCTTAAAAGATCAGCACCCCAACTGTGAAAGAAGCCGGGCAGCTGGCAACGGGGAGGGCTGAGTACTGAGGGGAGGGGACTGACAACAGCTGCCTGAGTTTCCTTCCATCCGGAAGTGTCAGGCTGCAATGTATTTGCATAACTCTATGGAATTTAGCACAGCACATTATTTGTTAATCGCGCCGAGGAACAGAACTAACGTGGATAAATAGGCTCCACCTGTATAAGGTTACCCAACTAGGAAACCTTTTGAAGAGTCTTAACATTTATTTTCACAAAGCAAGAGGCAACATTTTTCATGAAATCGTATCCCAATTGTATACAGTAGACCCTCCCCCACTTTACAATTGGTTCAGCATATGATGACACCACTTTACAGTAGACTCTCCATAACAAAATAAGATTCACTATATAATGTTATGTACTTTTCAATAAGCAGCACCACCATGACTTGAAGAGAGAGAAGGAAGAGGGAAAAGTGGCCAATTAGCGTGTGATTAAGCTGAGAAGCATAAGGGGCTACTCACACCCTTGTTCCTCACCCAGTTATGGTGTTATCCCACAAAGGGGAGGTAGTGAAGCCAGTGACAGCACTTCCCTTTCTTGAGCAGCTGCAGCAAGGCCATGGTGAAAAAACTGATGAGGGACAGGCCAAGTGAGTGAAAACTGGCTGTGCACTAAGGGTGGCCCTGCCTTCTCTGAGTTGTGTGCATGATTTGAGAACGTCTAAGCTGACTGACAGCCTTGAGATGCAGAGATTTCCCTTGCGGCAACAGCATTATCTTTAAGTAGCACATCTGAGAAGGCTGTTGCCAGGAGTTCCTGAAATCTAAACAATAATTTGCCTGCAGGTTTTCCATATATACCATATCTTCAGATAAGACTCAGCAAGCATGTTAAAGAACTCTTTTGCACTGGAGTATGTCACTACAGGTGGGGTCTCAGTATCCATGAGATACTGTTCTTGGACCCCCTGCAGATACTGAAAATTGCAGAGAAGCAAATCCAAACTTTTCAGCCCTTAAGCCCTCCGAAGGGGATGGGAGCTGAGCTCAGGTCCCCTCCGGAGGGCTTTTTGATGCCTACAGATGCTGTGAAGGTCTGCCTGCAGCCTCTGCGGGCTTCAAAATGGCTCACAGGGCCGAAAAACGTAACTTCCAGTTTCGTGAGCTGCGCTCCAGTCTTCTCCAGAGGGCTTTGTGAGGCCCGCAGAGGCCATGAAGGTTCACCTGAGGCCTCTGCGGGCTTCAGAATGGCCCATGGGGTCAAAAAAATGCGACTTCTGGTTTCCCTTGGTTTTATGCCTTTTAAGAATGCCTTTTTAAAGTTGCTTTTTCAGCCTATGGGCCATTTTGAAGCCTGCAGAGGCCTCATGCAGACCCTCACTGCCTCTGCGGGTTTCAGAAAGCCCCCGTAGTAGTGTTCAGTTGGGGCCAAGTCTGGCCCAGTGCGGGTCTGTGGGAACAGGTGGACAGTTTTTCCAAGACATTAAGTTTTTCACTTCAAGGTTATGTTTTAACCTTGTTTTTTTTTGGGGGGGGGGGGAATCATGTTTTTACCACTCTTCCCTTAATTAAGTCAGATATATATTTTGATGCCCTAGAAAACAATCCTTGTGAGGAAAGGGACACAGAACATGTTGCATCTTCCTTCCTTGGATTCTGCTTCTTCTACACATCCTCATTTCTCCTTTCAACCTTACAAGTGATGTTCTAAATGGCAAAGTACTGTGAATAACTGCCATTATTTTCAAATAAACTGCGCAAAAATCATGTTATAATTGTAACGGTCTAAAGGCAACTAAAAGTGTTAGATATGACATGGAAGATTGTGATTAGAATCACTCGTTTAAACAAATGACAGCTTCCTCCCCTCCAAAAAACAACCAAGACTGCTGCACTGTGTGAAGCAGGTAAAACTCCGCCCCCCCATCTGCTGTTTTCCAGATTCAAAGCCTCATACACACCAAGCTGACATGACCTGTCGAGAAAAACTTACAGGTAACTATATGATACCTGCAAGTCAAATAGCAGCTGGAAAGAGATTTTAACTGGACGTGGAAGGGCAGAAGTATCTAGGAGAGCGGCCGCAAGGAGCCAGGAGGAGGGTTCAAACCTTTCTATCTGTGCATCCTTTTTACCAGATCCACCCATGAGGCCACCTGAAATGTCCATGTGAAGTTGCACCCTTGGACTGACAGCACAGGCGAATCCCCACCCATCTCTCTGCTGCTCCACTCTCTTCAGACTTGCAGGGAGCAAGTCAGTAAAGGATCACAGCAGTGGCTGCTGGAAGAAGTAGGAAAAAGGTAGCCACAGCTCAAAACCACTTCTTTAAACCTGATTGGTGCTTTGTCCAAGTAGTCAGGACAGGAGATTTTCGAGCCCCTTCCCTGCATTTACACAGATCACTGCATGCAACTCCTCTTCAGTTTGCAATGAACACAAGCTGTCTGCAAAGAGCACAATACCTGCACTTGTTCATTTCAAACAGGAAAGGCATAGACTGAGGATGTTACATAGTGCACACTTAGTAAGTAGGGAATGGAAGTACACCCATTCATTTGCCTGCCCACCATCCATGGAAAGGATGTGCAAAGACACATGTGAGCAGAGATGGCAATGGTTGGTATATTCATGTGGTGCAGGGAATACACAGCCCCTGCTTTTTGCTATTAAAAACCAGAAAAAAATTCAACCCAATTTAGGTCAGTGCAGGGTTTAAACCAGGGATGTCAAACTCGTTTCATATAGAGAGCCAAAGCTAGCATTTATGATGTCTGCTGAGATCCAGAAGTGACATCATTATGCAGATAATGGCCACAAATAAGCAATTTGTTCTCATAGAAACCAATTAGCTGCAAATGACAGAAGATATTATGTGCAAATCTTGTTCCAATTTCAAGATGAGAGACAGCCCATTATCAAGCTGGGAGAGCTCAATTATAAAGGGGGGGCAGATAATTTGCTTTAGGGGGCTGCATTTGGTCTATGGGCCTTATGTTTGACACCCCTAGTTTAAATCAACAGGTCTGCAACTGTCAGAAGGGAAAACTACAGACTTGCATTTCTCTCCTGGCCTTCTATCACAAAGCTGCAACATCCCGCTTGTTTAAACCACGGCTCATGCAAAGCTGTGGTTTTACTCTTGGTTTCAACATTCTGGCTTATTAAAAAACGTTAAACCACAGTTTCCAGCTTCACATGTGTCTAGGCTTAATAGCCCAGAATTCCTAACTGTGCAATCAGAGAATGAAAGAGAGAAAAAAAAAGGAGGGCACAATTTTCTCAGGCTCCTTCATATAGGAGGAAACTGTGATTTCCTATTATATGTAAACAGGCCCTTAGTTCAAGACTATGGGTGCATCCAAAAGACCATTATTGGTCCCATAGGCTGACTTTATTTCTGTTATGCACCTCATTATCCAAATTGATTTTTGTGCATTCCCCATACATACTACTCCTCCTCAGCAGTTTGTCCTACAACCATATTTATTATTCACAATTGTACACATGCACTCAATTAACCCATCCATATTCAAATAAAATTTGATGCAGTGTATCAGGAAAAAGAACAGAGGAACTCTGAGATTGGATTGCAAAGTAGTTAAATTTAGTGTCTGCTAAAAGAAGTTAGCAAAAGCAACTAGTAAGATGTCTGTTGTAAGCAGGTGCATGGGTACAATGGCACACATTTATCCAAACTTCTGAAGTTTGTTTTACTTAAGGAGGAGATGCAAAACAATGACTGTGAAGCAGAGCAGTGAAAGAGTTCCATCCAGGCCAGCTCCAGGGCATTTCAGACCTTTGAGATGCAGTCATTTGTGCCTACACAAATACCCCAAAATTCTCCAGAAGTTGGCACTGAACAGTAAGATCATGGGATGCGATATGGAATGTGTTACCCGATAATTATGAAAAGATCATGAAAAAAACAGAAACAAAAAACACAACACTACGGATGTACTTTTAAAATATGATGCCAAAAGAAAATGCATGTTTTAACCTAAGGAAAACTAGCATAATATGGTTAGGCATATGTATGATCCACAGTTACTACCACTGGGGAATAACTGGTGATCCAGCTCAAAGGAAGACAACAAAAGGTAGATGAAAATGAAATGGAAATAAAAGCTGAAAGGTGTTGGTGTGGCACGCACCTTCTGTATCATCACGCAATTGCTCCACCAAATCTGTCAAATCCTCCCAAGAGTCTTTGCAAACAGCAAAAAAAGAAAGGAAAAGAAAGAAAAAGACGTCATGCAAGCCACGATCCAAAGAAAAGATTGAAAAATTAAGGAAAGGAACGGAAAGGGAGCTTGTTGTACAAAATACATATTAAAGTGATTAGAGATTTAAAACTAAAAAGCAGTTGTAGTCTGAATAAAGCAACACACCAGAATTTCAGGAAAGAAAAAAGAATAAAATTTTCTTTTTAAGTAATAGAAAAACATAATTTTAAGCAGAATGAGAAACTGTCTATCTTTCTATGCTTTTAACTAGACGTAGAACTTGCATGCCTGGAAAATGTGTTCGGGGAAGCTGTACACTATTCTTCAGAGTCATCTTCCAGAAAGGGATCCCTGTCCCCCAAGGAAGAGGAACACATCTGTTCCCATGTTTAGAATAAAGGAGTAAGGCGTAAAACTAGAACAATTTAATGTATCATTTGTGCTTCGGTTTCAGCCAAAATGTATTTACACAGCCATGGTCAAAACACCACCACACTGCACAGTGTGCCTCCCTTCCACAAGCAAGAGATCACTGTGTGTTGCAGTCATTAGATCAAGCGGGAGGGAGAGGACAGAGAAAAGTCCTAAGAGGACAGAAGACAGTGCTGCTCCATAATCTCCACTATGGCAAACATTAGCTTGCATTCTGGATTCATACTTACATTTTCTTTCTTGCTGCAAGGCCTAACTCAGACGCATTAAGAAGGTAGAGTCCTAAACCTGAGTCAAACTATTCCTTTCCAGTACAGGCAGAGCAGGAAGGGGGAAAAAAAAAAGCAAAGAACACACCCCACTGTGGCTTCCCTCCCACAGGAACTTTATGATCTCGTCCTCACTCACGTGTTGATTTGTGAGTAGCTGAGACACTTCTGTTTAAAGAGAACGGTAGGCTTTTGGAAAACAATCCTAACCGTTCCACATTCACCAGCAGCTGGCTTCCCATACATCAGAACTGATTCGCAACTTCATTTTCATGTTCCAAGGGTCTACTAAACCCGGTAGTTCTGTTCTACTTTAAATGTGGCTATAATTTTGAATACCCTGCATGATAGGGAACATTAGAATAAACAAGAACTCACAAGGAGCCTTGCACCCATCTTCCATGTCGGCTACAGCAATACAACAGCTACAGCAGTATCCACTACAAAGACTTAACTATTTTATTTTTCAAATTCTTACACCATCCTTCCTCCAACTAGCTCAGGGTGGTGTATGTGATTCCTTCCTTCCTTCCTTCAGTCCTCACAACAATCTTATAAGCTAGGTTAAGCAAGAAGCTTCCTAGCTGAGGAGGGATTTGAACCAGGAACCTCCAGGTTCAACACCAGAACCACCACACCATCCATGTTTCTTAACTGCTTGAAGTGGTATCCCTGTGTCATGAGCAGAGTATGGAACAAAGGTTAACAAAGTGAATTATCATAAAGTCATGGGTACAATGTATGAAACAAAATGAAAACCAAAACCCTGTGTCAAGGTAACCAAAATCCTGCAACCTGTATAAATTCTGCATATTTCAATTTTTTTTTCTTATTTTGCAGTCTACTCAAGAGGAGGGGCAAAGAGTTGCACAAGGCCTTGCCCTCACTGGAAACATTATTCAGTAACTCCTCTAAGATCAATTGTCTTCAATTGATCTGAGACACCTAGACACACCTTCAAGCGTAGCACTACAATCATATTACCAGCTTTAAACAGAAGTAGAGATTCATCAGAAGATGAATTCTGTAGCCAACACACCACATTCTATAAACAGCAACCCTGGGTTTGTCTAAAGCCAACCAGCAAGCTCCTAGCTGAGCTGAGACTGAAATTCTCTAGTCCACAGCTCATCCTTTGAAACACTTTGTTGCAAACACAAACTCATACAGGGAGTATTAAAGGACTGGGTCATCATTAGGATATACAGCAAAATGCTGTCACTACAGCCCTATCTGTGGAACTTCCTGCCTCTGGACCAGGGGTATCCAAGGTTTTTGGCAGGAGGGCCACATCATCTCTCTGACACTGTGTCGGGGGCCAAGGGGGAAAAAAGAATTTACATTTATAATTTGAATAAATTTACATAAGTTTACATAAATGAATATATAAAAGATGAACTTATATGAATGAATGAAGGTCTTCCAATAGCTCAAGGCCTATAAAAGGCTTTGCACAAAGCAAGGCCAGCCTTTCCTTCACTGCCACTGCTGCATCACAGACGTGAAACAACAAGCAGTGGAAGGAGCCATCATCCCACAGCTCACGCAAGAGGTCAAACAGTCGCCCTCATGCTGAGAGCAGTTGCTTCGGGCCAGTGTGGGCTCCAACAAATCTCTGGAGGGCCAGAGGCTCATTGAAGACTGGGGGTTCCCTGAGGGCCACATTGAGAGGCCTCGAGGGCGCAAGTGGCCCCAGGGCCGGGGTTTGGGCACCCCTGCTCTGGACAAAAGACTCGTTTCACCACTGACACTGTTCCAGCAATGGTTAAAGACACTTTTATTTTGTTTACCTTTCAGATCCTAAATTTCTACTGGTGGTGCTGAGCCTCGCTTTATATCCCAACGTGTCTCTCTTCTCTCACACACTGCTCTTCAGGGTGTTGCAGGACCCACACAACATCCATCTGTTTAACTGTGGAAGCCTGGTTCAGTTTGTGTGACGAGAGAACCAGTTCGGCACTCTCCTGAATTATTTGACCACTATCAGTTTAGAGCTTATTCGCCAAAGGAGAACGGCGAATACTTGCAGTGACAACTGAAAGTCAATAGCTCACATCCTATCACTACTGCATCAATATATATTCACATTTAAAACTAAATGATTGAGCAGTGGTACAATGATCATTTGACTAAATATCTACTGTATCTTTGACATCAGAGGCAATTGGGGCATTACACAGAAGGAGTTTGTTTCTTTAAATACTGGTTGACTGAGTTGCAGTGCTATCACAAAGAACATGAAAAGAGACCTGCTGGATAATAGCTAAGGGTCGTCTTCCCACAGTATCCAACCAAGAACGGTCACAAGGAATGCATGAAGGCAATAGCAAAAGGAAGTTATTTCCTGAAAAAAAATATTTACTCTCCCTAAACGAGATCAACACAAAATTCCGTTAAAGGGAATTTTAATGCACTTCAGAGGTTATTAGTTACTGAGAGGAGCCATAGGGATTTCATTTTGATTAGCTTTTCTCTATTCAGTGCCACCTTCCAAGCCCAACATTTTTCACAGATCTGCCACAGTTATTTAGTGGGGCACTGAAAGTGATTGTCACCAAGCTAGACAGTGGCACATGCACTAAAATCTCTAAGAGCCCAATCCTGAGAAGCGTGTGCCAGCTCACCATAAGTCATGTGCTGTAAGGCACACCTGCAATCATTACCACTGGCCCAGCACAAGCCCATGCTGGGACAGTGCTGGTTGGAGGCTGGTGGACCACCACCTGGTGCATTTGAAAAGCACCAGGTGTGGAGAGATGAGTGGGAGCATTGGGGAGAGGTGTTCCAGGGTGGAGGAAAGAGAGGAAAGGCACGACAGGGGAGAGAGGGTAAGGTAGTGCTCTGCTCCGATGGGTCCAGAGCCCCATGTTGGGCCTCATGGCCAAACACGAGGTATCTTGACACTGCACCAGCTAAATAGCTGGCACAGAGTTGAGTAGCCCCATTGTGGGTGTACTTTCCTTATCCTGAAGAAGGGGACGAAGGTCCCCTTCCCCTGAGGAGTTACTGGCGGCTGCCCAGCACATTCAGGATGCCGCAGAAGCAATTTTTTACACCGCTGCAACCTTTCGTGCCGTGATGTGACAGCATAATCCTGAGTTGCTGGCGCATGGGGCTGCCGCCGTGCCAAAATGGCTACTGTGGCATCCTGAGCACACTGGGTAGCTGCCAGCAGCTCCTCAGAAGAAGGGGACATTCTTCCCCCGACCCTGGGTAAGGAAAATAGCCCCACAATGGGACTACTCAATTCTGCAGTGGCTCTTTAGCAGGCGAAGAATTAAGAAGTCATGTGTCGGGTCATGTGGCCCGGCATTTGGCTCCTGATCCAGCGCTCTGCTGGTCTCAGCCCCCTCCCACCCTACTGCCTCCCCCTGCCGTGCCTTCCCCCTACCCTCTGCCCACCCTGGAACGCCTCCTCCCCACCCTGTCTTATCTCTCCAACACCCAGCACTTTGCACGGAGTGCCAGGCGGCAGACCACGGGCCCAACGTGAGCTTGCACTGGGCTAGCTCCAGCGATGGGCTCACAGTAAGGCTCAGAAACATGCTTTACAGTACATTTGTGACAGTGCACACCGGCAGTGAGCTGGTGCACGAAGATCTGGATTGGGCCCTAAGTCAGTTCTTCCAAAGTCCCAAGCAGTTTTCAAAATGCAGTGTTTTGAAGGATGCATTGAACATACGTAATTTAATCATGGAAGAACAAGAGCTAATTGGACTAACTAGAAAATACCAAGGAGCTCTTAAGGGGGAGGGAACTGCACACACATACAAAGAGAGAGTTTTCAGCTGTCTACTATTGACTCTAGCCTAGTAAATACCTATTTGCCAATGCTTGCAAGGCCAGTCTTCTTCCTTTAAAACATGCTAAATGTCAAAGATTAAACCAGTATAATCCAGACCATATGATCTGCAAACAATGAGCAGGAACAAAGAGATATGCCAATCAAGGCTCCCCCAGAGCAGAACATTGCAAGCAATTTATCAATTAGCCAAGTACATGCAACAGGGAAAGGAAAGCCTCTTCCTTGTTTTAAACACGGTTGTTAAGCTACCAGTGCACTGAATTGCTGGTAATATGAGTGCTTACAATTAATGTCGTGTACAAGAGAAAACATCAATGAACAAGGAACTCACATAATGGGATGAGCAGAACACGCATACAGGCAATGACTATTAAGAGTAAACTCTCACCATAAGCCTCAACGTGCCACTACTGGGATCAGCTCATGTATACAAGTCCTAAGTGATAGATTCCTACAGCACAACGACTCATGAGAATTCCATGAGTATTTACTGGACACTGGTGATGATTTCAGATCTTATTAGGTGCTGGGGGGGGGGGGCAAGCAGGACTTAGAGCCAAGACTTTGTGCCTTTTTCTTAGCACTAGAGAAGCTGGCAATAATTAACCCTTCCCATCTAACTTAGCTGGAATGCCACATTGTCACGGAAGATCCAGAAACCATCTACTACTGCATGACTAGCAGGGAAGTTAAAAGAAGGCAAAGGAAATGAGTACAACATCCAGCCAACCCAACAAAAATTAGACGAGAACGCATGTTAAAGATCAGATGGCCCACCTGATTTTCCAGTCCCCGACACTGTATTTGCAAGTTTTCTATGAAAAGCACACTATAGCAAAAAAAATTTTGGTTATCCGAATGGGAATGTGTGCTACATAGAAAATGACATATTTTTTGTTATCCCTTCCACTCCCACTCTTACACTTGCTTCTCTATGGTCAAAATTTTGATTCTCTTTCATGGCAGGGACCTGTCTTTTTTGCTTAGGCATTCTATACAGTATCACAAATGCTGATGACACTATAGAAATAATAATAAAGCGGCAACTATTTAAGACTTATTTTAGTTTCCATAAAAGTATAAGTCATATAAACATAAAAGAGCAACTTGTGGAGCCTGTGGGTGCCACAGGAATTCTGACAAGAAACAGTCAGTACCACAGTAAAGTAGCTGCCAACAAGGCAGGGCCAGGCCCCAAAGGATCTCTTACACACATGCACACACCTCACACCCACTCACCTTTCTTTCATTCATTCTGACATCCTCTGCAATGGACATCACTACCACACTTTCACTTGTCCTTCTCAGTGCACTGCTTCACTAAGTATGGTCTCCTATGGGGGGGGGAATGAAAAAGGATGCACGGGCAAGAGGAGAGGGAGGTGCTCCACTTTCTACTTTGTTTTCCACACTTCCTCTTTCAAAACCTGCAAAGTGCTGCAGAGTGGAGTTTAGATGACAAGTACAACAGCAGGAGGCCGATATGGCCAGACACCTCTGCAGGTACAGGGTACCTAACTGGGGCATTTGCCATATAAGAAGGTGGCATCCTACTGAATATCCATATAGCAGGTCAAGTCGCAGAAGCCTTTTGGGCTGTTTGCAAAGGCTGCCAGTAGCGGATTATGGAGACAATGCAGCATAATGCATCTGTGTTTCATTTCCGGGTCAGAGACGGGAACCAACATGTGAACAAAGAAAAAAAAATGCACTGACAAGTCCCCCTAGTGAAAGTCTTGGGAACCAGCCTCAATTCGGTTTGTGTATCGCAAGACGAAAAATACATCTTGCCTTGGAACTCAGGCTGCCAAAGGTGACAATGCCAACTAGCAGTAGCATCTCATCACAGTCGTCATTTAGCTGGGGCACAATCCTACAAAATGGTGTATGCTCTCACCTTTAGATCACAGCAAGGTCTTCAGCAGCAAACCAGCCAGTATCCCCACTGACAGTTAGATTTTCTAAGCCAGCTATATCAGATGCTTCATTGTTTTGAAATGAGAAAGAGCCCCTGCAGCAGGTTAACCGAACTACAGTACCCCCATACCATACCATTCTATTTTCTGTCTCCACTATCTTTTCCCCCGTAAATCCACTTTGCTTTCTTCGGCAAACCAGCACTATAAAGTATCATTTGAATTCCAAAATTGAATTCCAAGTATTTTGTTTTTTTAAAGAATCACCTGCGACTATATCTACCTACCGGAGCCCTTGCAGTTTCCCAATCTTTTAAATATCATCTGTATTTTACACCTTATGAAACAAGTGCATTTTAAAAGCAGTGTTTAAGGTAAGAAAGATCAAAATATATTAGAATGCTAAGATTAATGGAAGAGAATTAAATACCCAACTTCCATCTCATACTGCTATATCTTTTTTTTTTTCTTTTTTCCCATTTTTTCTTTTTTTGCGAGTGATGGTAGCCTAAGGGAAAGGGACTCAAAATGAGCAAGGGTTTTTTTTAAGGAATAAACAGATTCTTCTTAAAAGAAATCCAGCAGCTGTTTAAGAATCTAATAACGAAGATGCAGTTAATTTGTATCAAAGTGATTCTAATGTGAAAGCTTCCCATACTCCTACATAAAGCTCTGGAACAGTGAGAATATACATGTTCCCTCCCAAGCCCGTTAGGCTGAAGACAACAACAAGGCTGCAGGACTCCCTAGACACAGAACACAACCATACCTTCATGGGTAGGTTCAGGGTCAGGTGTAAGAGAGATGTCATCCAGCTCTCGCAAGCAGAGCCACTCTCCATCCATAGACACTCGAAATTTGCAAAGATAGATGGTCTCCATGGCAGCCTGTGTGATCTTGTCTGTGGTGGGGGTTGGCATATCGCTTTGAGGCGTCAGAGCAGACATGATGACTCAGCTGGTACAACAATAAAAAGAAAATAAAAACTAAAAAAGGAAAGCTTTCTGATGAAGAGAAATAAAATGCCTTGCTAGGTCAGGAAGGATTTGCTCAAATCCCAGACAATTCTCCCACTCGGTTTGGAGAAAAGAAAGGCACAAGATAAGCAGGGGGAAAGGCACCCCCTCTCCTCTGTGGTCTCTTTGCCTATTTCCTCTTCTTCAATTTGACTACAAGCCGTTCCTCCTGAAAGACCACAGCAAATGTGGCCTCTGCATCAGAAAAACAGCTCTCTTTGTTGGTGCCCGGAGAGACTTTTTTCTAAAGAATCCATAGAATGGTAAAATAGAGGAGAAAAGGTACCCAAGAATGGTTGAAATATGCCAGCCTCTCTCTCTCTCTCTCTCTCTCTCTCAATCCTCGTCAGATAAGCCAAGGTACAGAGTGCTAAAAGGATTGGTTGTGCGCAGTAAGCAGGGTGTTGACCAAAATGGCTGACTAATGAACTGAACTGAAAATTCAGACTCATGTGACTGGCTTGCTCTCAGTGTAGGGCAGGCAATTCCCAGGATGCTTCATAGATGCTGCTGCTGATGCAGGGAAGAGCAATTAAGCTGATCTGGCTCTCAGCATCCACAGCCTCTTTTCAGACTGTGCTAGTCAATCTGGCATCAGAGGCATAACACAATGCATTCTTTTCTCCCCGGTCGGTCGCAAGGTAGACAATAAAACTACTCCTGACCAGCTCAAAGTAAGAACCAGCCATGGTTGGCATGTATGGAAAGCCAACACTAGTTAAGCACAACTATTTAGCAAAGCTAAGCGCACCCAAAAGTGTTCCTCAGATAAGTGCAAGAGTCCCAGAAATTCAAATATCTTAATCCCAGAAGAAAGTACTTCTGCTACTAAGGGCTAATTTTTCCCCCAGACATGTTTAGGACACAAACATGATGAAATCCTCCAAAGGTTTGGGACAGGCTACATGTTTCTAGCACTAATCATTTAAGATTTATAATAAGACAAGCAGTACTACCTGAAATCTTAAACCTCGATATAATCACTCATAAAAACCATTATCAATTGTCGTACATTGTGATTTTCAAGAGCCTATCAAATGTTGGATAAGACCCGGCAAATCTGTCAACATCTTCCCCACATTGCCAGTCAAGTCTCTACAGAAGGCCTCAATTATCCTCTAGCAAAACTATCACTTAAGTATGCAATCTAATAAGGCCAGGTTCATAATTTATTCATGCAACTCACAATTTCTCAGCAGAGTACTATGTGAACAGGGTCTCTCTCAGTTCTTGTAGAT
Organism: Tiliqua scincoides; assembly: GCF_035046505.1. Taxonomy (NCBI): domain Eukaryota; kingdom Metazoa; phylum Chordata; class Lepidosauria; order Squamata; family Scincidae; genus Tiliqua; species Tiliqua scincoides. Next base: position 7,399,958 of record NC_089826.1, read on the forward strand.
ATATCCCATCTGTTTTTAGTTACAGATAATGAATGCCATGCAACATCTAGCTTGGAGTGTAGCTTTCAAAAACCAAGGGTTAAGAAAGCTGGGTCCAAGAAGAAACTAGCACTGGGTGGATACAAAAGAACACACACTTTTGAGAAGTGTGTTTTGAGAAGACTACTAAATACCACCCAACCCAGACGCTTATGACACCAAATCCTATAAAGACCAGTCCTGGGCTGAGGGTTTTATTATTGCATTGTGCTTTTAAACCATTGTAAGCTTCCTTGGAGGCAGCACTAACAGTAGGATATAAATATCTGGATGGTTAAACAGACTGACATTAATAGATGACAGGCAGTATCAATCAACTTCTTCAGGTATCAGTCTTGGGTCCTTTTAAAAATCTTAATTAAGAACTTGCACAAATGAGTGGATGTATGTACAGCACACACAAGATAAGAAGAGCATGGAACATTTTAAAACTACAGGCAAAACTGCAGAAGGATCTGAATGAGCAACTGACTGTGTAAACACAAAGAAATGCATTAAGGACTAACATTAAAACATGGTGCACGAGAAAATAACTTGATGCACAAGTAACCAATAAAAGATATGTTTTCTCTCTCAGCCGTAGGGAGAACATTTTGGAACTAACTCACATAAGCCAAAAACAGCAGCTACCCTGCGCTGGAAACTCCCTGGAAAGCTAAAAACAGCACAGACCTAGAAGCTAGGAAAAGTGTTCCCTATACCACAAGAGAAATGAAATTTGGAGAAAAGGTTGAAAGTTAATTAACCAGGATAAGAGAAATCCTCCCTCTAATGTCAGGAAGTGTGAATGCAAAAACCTTAGCAGCGTGTACTTGAATCTATCACTCAAAGATTGAGATAGCAGAAGTAGCAGCTACAGGACAAAAATAAGTGCTATTCTAGATCCACATGTCAATGGGAATAAAGACTGCAATAAGCAAGTACATAGAGAAAAACAAATGAAAAAAATCTAAAAGACAAAATAAGAAGAATGGTCATTTAAGCACTGCTATGAATAGACAGGCCCCTAAAAAACACCTGGTTCACAAAGTAAAGATCATAAAGAACCATCATAGTCTAAAACCAGGACTTCCATATGGGGGTGAAAACTGGTGGCACACAGTGATCACACAAAACATGGTAAACCTTGCAAGCAGCTCCAAGTGAAGACGCTGTTTCCGTCAGATGGTATCTCCAGATAAGCACCACCCAGCTTGCAAGCCTAGCATTAGCCTTCATGTAATTCCAAGGTGTTTGTAAGAGGAGCACTTAAGTGCAAGCCTGGTCACTGTCTTTACCAGAAACACTGCCAGCAATATGAAAACACTTCTGCGGTATAACATATTCCACAAACGTTCCATCAAGGAGGATTTCATCTAGACTGAATTCCAAAACATTATGCCTAAGTCAGAAATATAACCCCATACCACACTGCTGATTGTTAACAAGGTAAGCTGTATTGGAATTGAGGGAGATCTGACAAGAAGATAGGATGTGGTGTCACCAGTGGTCCCTTTAAGGGTTAAGGCCTGGGCTTTAAGCAGAGGGTGTGCTGCACAGCTGCAGCCACTAGAGGCAATGAGTTCCCTAATGATATAAGGAGTACTTGATGCAGGAATGGTTTGTGGGTTGTAGTGGAGGCGGGAGAGGAAACTTGCTTGCTGACTAAATGAACTGGCTGTGGCTAACTGGACTGCTAACTCATGGACTGACATGGCTCTGCCCTTTGAACTGACTTACTGGCTATTAACTCATGGACTGACCCATGACTCTGCTAATGAACCAAGAGACTGGCTAATGGCATCCTTCAGTCTTGGAAGACAATGGTATTGCACTCTGAATAGTGGCTCTGGAACAGAGTGTCCTCTCCAGTGTGCAAAGCCTGGGTAGAGTAGACTGTTACCCATGCAGCAAATCCCCCCTCTCCATGTTGCTGAAAGGTCCAATAGAAAGGCAGAAGCCAATACGGTTGGTTCCAGTGGCGTTGCAGAAGTTGCCAGAGCATGACTGTGTTCAGCCATGAACTGCCTCAGGGACTCCAGCTCTGGATTTTGCCTCGAGGTTGACTCCTGAAGCCTTTTCCACAACTGGATGTAGCCACAAGGCAGTGGAGGTTTGGGATCAGAGTTTTCCTTCTCTCAGATGAGCTGCCTTCCCAGGCTAATGAGTCCCATCTACCTGGCTACTGGCTAATGACATCCTGGACTTTTGGACTGATCTGGCTCACCCACAAATGGACTAGTCAAATGGACTGCTGAGAGCTGAGGCAGAGCTGCTATACCCAAAAGGACTGCTGCTTGAAGAAGGGACCCTGCAGACTTACAGGCAAGTCAGTCACCTACTAGTCTCCTTACTGCTGGTGCTGGGGTACAGTGGTAGGTTCTTGCAGTCTGATAGATCTAGCTGTGGTCAAACTGGGGGAACTTATTAGTTTTGGGCATAAGTCCTTTAGGCAAAGCTCAAAACAGGAATTTGGCAAGACACAAGTGTAGCATCCAGCATCAGCCACACAAATGGCTGCACTGCCCCAAACATATACGTAGTCGCAACTGGTGATTCTGAATTGGTCAGAGAAGAAACATTTGAGCTTACAGAGCCAGTAAGAGAAGATTACTGAAACACAAAGAGAATGGCTCTGCAAGTGTAAATATGGCCAAGGAGAGTTACCTTGTTCTTTCAAGTATTCTGATTTGAAGGACAAAAGGGTGAAGAACTGACATTCTTCAGACTGGAGGTTTCCCAAATCTTGCTGATGCCCAAACAACAGATCCTTTAAACTACTGCAATCCACCACAGTTATTTTGCACATCCAATGGCATCAGTGCCAAAATGACAGGTGAATGGTAAAATATTTTACCAATGCATAAGGAAGTGCTTAACAGAGCAGTCTCAGGTTCAAATCCCTTGCACAACTCCAGATTCAGTTGGGTGCTCTTGGACAAATCTTTCATATGTCATCAGGATAATTACAAAGAGAAATATAATATTCTGAATGAGATTTCTGACTAGGGTTCTACCAGGCCTGTGTACAGTATTTTGTATCTAAGGTAGTCTCTGGAAAAGACAATGGTCTTTTCAAATGCTTTTCAGTAGCAGTTGAACAGTTTCCACCTGGTCTTCTGGCTGAGATGAGGTCACCTGAAACAGAGCCCTTTTCTAAGCTTGACATCTAGTGAAGATTAAAACAAGTTCCAAAGCATAGAAAAGACTACAAATAAAAAGTTACAGAAAACAAAACAGAATTTTTCCCACAGCACAACAGAGTAAAAGTTCTTTTCGCACAATACAGGTACATGAGATTTTCAAAAGGGAGCTATCCAATACTGGCAGCAGTTAGCAAACTTTCAAAACTCCAGATCTTCCTCCAGAACTAAATTTCAAAGATCAAAACACTATCCTTAGGATTACATAGAAAGATATATAGTCATGTCTTTACATTTTGCCTAAGATGTCCTTCCAAAATCTGTCATTTTCAGACATGACCAAAACATACTCATCACTGGCCAGGCATATCCAACAGAAATCACCTTGAAAATTATAAATCCTCTTTAAATGTGATTGAGGTACCACCAAATTGCAACTTATAAGGTTACAACCAAAGCCAGGTAGTTATGACAACTAATTTCTTAATATCAGTGGTGCTTAGTCATTGGATTCAACCCATAATAGTGTGAATTTTGTTTTTAAACATTTTATAAATGTGGTTTGCAATCAGCATATCCAGGACAGTCTGACCCTCAGACAATTATGAGCAACATATAATTGCTTCCTTTAGGTCAGCACAAAAATATCTTATTGTATGCATGTCCTAATGTAACTAACTTTTTTCAGTTGCGGAATTTTTTAGTTTTAATTTTGCTTTGATAGTTAGCCAACTTGAGTAACTTTTGGTAAGAAGAGAACAGAAATTTTTCAAAATAAATAACTTGTTTGCAGATGTTTTATACTGCAATCTCAATCAGAAGGTCTCAATCAGATCTTCAGCAATAAAACCTTTGCTTTCCAAGGTTGATTGAAATAAATCACTAATAAAGCCAATATAAATAAATTTTCACTTATTTTTTAAATGTTCCCTAAATAAAATTGCTAACTATAGCCATAAACATATTACTGAAGCTAAGCAGGCTTGGCCCTTTAAGTTATCAAGATAGAAGACTACCTAAGAACCATACACAAATTGCCCAGAGACTTTATACAGAAGGAACACAACACAAGTGTAAAAGGCTGGGGAGGCTCTTATACAAGAGTGTCAAACGTACTTAAATGTCACTCTGATTTGCACACAGAGCCAATACCCAAGCAAGAACAGTATGCATGGGGGAGGCAACATGAAACTTCTTCTATATAATATGTTCTTTTTGTTGTGTTAAACAGAATCACTCCTGCAGAAGACAATGCAATACAGGCATCTTTAATAGATTCAGTACAGCTATGTTCACTCCCTGGTTTTCAAGAGCTAACAGTCACCTGCCTCCTCAGGAAGCTGCCAGGTGTTTATTGTGGGGCAACAGCTGTCATAAATGGCTACAAACTGGTCCAAAGACCTCAGCACTAAAATGCTGCTGGGCATAATTCAGCTACACAATCACTAAGCTACCATTGTTTGTATAGACTTATTCTATATTCTTGTTCTCTTCCTTGTTCTTAGTCATGCATTCTTCATGTTCTTTTTGCATCACTTACTCTCAGAAATGTAAATGGACACTAAGGGGTGCAAACAAAACAAAAAGAATATTGGGAGCGCATGATTTTACTACATCTAGACAAAGACTTTTTTAAAACATCAAAAGCCAGAAACCTGCTAGGGAAGCAACTGGACCACTAAATAATGAGAGAACAAAAGAAAAGCTTAAGGATATTACAAAGGAATGTAGTAAATTACAGTATGTGCATCTGTTTCCACTACAGGGGACATAAGGAAGGTATCCATGCCTGTTCTTCTGAGGGAAGGAATCTGAAGAAATGAGTCAGAAGTGACAAGCAAAAGGTTCTATTAACAAATCATCTACCCAAAAGTTCTGAAGGGCCTCAAAGGTGAAATTACTGAGCTTCTAACAACAAATACTTAACTTGTCCTTTTAATTAACCCCTATGCCAGATGACTGGAAGGTAGCCAATGTTACACCAAAATTTTAAAAAGGATCCAAGGGGCATTTGGGAAGTTACAAGCTGGCAAACTTTATGCATGTTCTGGGTAATTTTATTTATTTAAACCCTGCCTTTCCCCCACACCAAAGACAGATATACAAATACACAATCCTCATTATAACACAATATAAAAATAAACATTAAAACAGCCTGACGTTTAAAAACTGGTGAAAAGCATAAGAAAAAGTTACTAAGCACATAGAAGCCTTGGTGAAGGAGAACTAGCATGGCTTCTGCGAAGATAATTCCTGTCCTGCCTAGAGTTATTTGAATGTGTCAACAGGCATGTCGATCGAGGCAATCCAGCTGTTAATAAGAACTTTCAAAAAGGTTCTTACAAAGCACCTCACCAGAGGCCAGATCCTAACCCGTTCCAGGCCTAAAAGCACTATACAGGTCTACTCAGATATGCACCAGCTGGTCCAGATCTGGTAGACCCATAGCGGCTGCCAGGGTTGAAAGAGACCTCTGGCTGCCTCTCTACCCCAGCATGATACAGTGGTGGCAGCTTTGGCACAGCTGTGCCATTGGGATTGGGCTGCCCATGGTGAATTGGTGCTTTCTCAGTTTCAATCTCAGCCCTGCCACTCGCTTGATGAGCCTCAAGCAAACGGCTTCCTCTCAGCCTGGGGATAACAATGCCTGCTTATCTTACAGGATTGATGCAAGGACAAAATAATACATGTGAATTGCTTTGTACACTAAGAAAGTGTGATGAATGAGTGTCTTCTTATCTGTTGTGGATTTTGCAATCTGAGTCCAATTCTGCTGACATAAAGCCACTCCTAGTAGAAAAGGAGACAACAGAAGAGCTGCCAAGTTCCAATGCAACTGTCAGCTCCCATGAATGCCTCAGACAGGGCAAGTAAGCCTCACCTTCCTCCTCTGCTTATTAGAGATAATTGCCTGACTCACAAAAAGGATGGTATGATTAACATAACACTTTTATGAACTCTTCAAGAATTTGTAAGCAATAAGGTGTGCCCAGCACTGGACTAGTTCGGCTGGTACTTCAGCACTGCAGTCAATCTCTGCTTTCTTCTTCCACACTTTCGCAGCCCACCATGAACTAATCCTCCCACTTCTCTCAATCCATTCTCATACACATCTTCAGAAACAATGTTCCATACTTAATGAGAGTCTGTCTTTTCTTCTGAACTGCTTTGCTAGCAGGGATGAAAGGAGGACTCTTAGAAAACGGTGGTAGGAAGAACAGTCTGTGTTGCAACATACCTTTGGGGAGAGAGTCTCTCTCTCACAAACACACAGACACACACACACCCCTTTCTCTTAAGAGCTGCAAAGGAGAAGAACACCATTTCTTCCCCATCTTTAGAGAGCCATTAACAGTACAGTGCAGGAGGTATCAACATGGAGAAAAACTGTACTACCAACTTCCACATATGAACCACAGCTTTAAGCAATGCCTGCCAAAAAACAACAAAAGGTTATGACAGGACGGACCATAACCTCTTTGGAGGACAGGCATGACAGATCTTGCTTGCAAGATTCTACAGCACTGTATCTATTGATGGCACTGTACCAAGAATGCTGGCAACAGAAATCACAACCACACTGAAGGCAGAACTCTAGTACATTCATGGTTACAGGACTCTCAATTCCATGTAGTGACACTGAAAAGTCTATTTGTTTCCTTGCCACAAACAATTTTCCCACTCTCCCAAACCTCTAAAGCAGTAGTTCTCACACATTTAGCACTGGGACCCACTGGGATCTGTCAGAATCAGTCAGGACCCACCGGAAGTGATGTCATGACCAGAAGTAACATTATCAGGCAGGAAAATTTTTAACAATCCTAGAGTGCAATCCTTTTCACACTTACCCAGGAGTAAGTCCCACCTACTATCATTGTTAAAATAATATATGTAGTAGCTTGTAGGACCTAGTGTTTCCCGACCCACAGTTTGAGAAACACTGCTCTAAAGAGAGAAACAGGGTCACAGAAAGCAGTATAAAGGTCCATTTGTTTTTATTTATTTTAGATATTTATATCCCATCCTTCCATTGTGAAACACAGTGCTCAAAGCAGATAATATTCATTGACATTGCACTAATGTTTACATTTAACATATCAGATTTGTTTAAGTTCTACAGTTAACAGACCTTCACATTTTCTAAACTTTCCACTGATCTCTCTCTGACATTAATTCACCCCTTGCCTGAAATAAGTTCCCCGTGCTAGAGGAAAATAAAGCAAACACAAAAGGTATGTATTTAATCCCAAAGTAAAACTCTGGTTCTTTGAATTCATCATGTGTTACACACCATGCACTGCATTACACAATCAGAACAATTTCCTTTCTGTTTCTCTCTTTTTTTCAGACACAAAGTTCAAACCGAGCGACACGAGTCTAGTTTAATGTAAAGCTTACATTTTAGAAGATTATTATTATTTTCAGCAATAGGGGGCAGGGGGTTTAACTTCTAAAGCAGCAATTTTTCGAGAATTGGAAACGAAGATTCTTGTGTCGGGGTCAGAGAATGAGAAGGTCTTGTGTTAACCTTTCCACAAGTTAACACATGAGTGTGGGAGATGATGAATTAAAGCAGTGCTTCCCAAACCTTTTAGCACCAGGACCCACTTTTTAAAAGGACAATCTATTGTGACCCACATAGCTTTCTTAAACCAAAAAAAGTGATCTGGTGATTTTTTTTTAAATTATAATTGATATTAATAATAATTAGGGTCCTGTGCTCCTGAGGCTGCTAGAGACTTTCCGTATAGTACATGCTATAGACATTTGCTACTCTCCAGAGAAATGGAGTTCAAGGACTGTTCCCCCAAACCTTTACAGTCATTCCAGGATGCCCAGAAAAGTGGAGTGCAAGATGTGCAATTAGGGACTTAAGGCTTGAGGGAGATCACTCAAGATCTATGGCACACCAATTACTACAGAAGATTGTAAATGCAGCATTTCAGTTTGTGGGCCTGAATGTTATTTCATAGTACAGGTTAGCATTCTAGCTGCAAGACCAATCTCTCAATCCAGACAGCCAACTCCTGCAATGTTCTTCTGCAAACTGGACAAAGGTGCTTGCAAAGTGGTTTTTTATTTTTTTTAAATATTTCAGAAACTTTTCGTGACCCATCAAAAATTGGCTCACAGCCCACTGGTGGGTCCCAACCTACAGGTTGGAAAACACTGAATTAAAGGGAAAGAACCAAAAGAAAAAAGATCACAGTTACAAACTACAACTACTTGGAGGTTACCTCTAAATAAGCATGCAAAAGGCAGGCAGTCAGGGGCATGAGACTGCTTTGCTGTACAGTTGTCTGCTTCTTAGTTTGCACTGATGTCAAGCACCCTTGGGTGCTTTTTTTTCTTTTTTAGAGAGGGATGATGAACACACAGTGTAAATAAGGTCACTGGGCTATGGAGTGGCTTGAATGAAATGGGACTCCTGTGTCAGGGTCATCACTGAATATGAGAAGGTGTGGTGTTAACATTTCCATAGAAAGGAAAGAGAGTGGGAGATGATGAATTAAAAGGAAAGGGAACCAAAAAAGTCACAGTTACACACTACATCGATGTGGGGGCTCAGAGGTGTAACTAGGGTGGAGTATGAGAGGCACCTGCCGCAGGTGCTATGCCAGGGTGGGCACAATGTGTAAGGCCAGTAGTTCTGAAACTGTGAGCCATGGGTCCCCAAGGAGCCACGGAAACCAGCCAGAAGAGCTGCAGCGTCCTTGTGAAAAACATCAAAAAGACTTTATCCAATCCCCTTTTAAAACTATCCAAACTAGTGGCCATCACATCTTCTGGCAGCAAATTCCACAAACTAATTATGCCCTATGTTAGTGGTTCCCATACAGAACTGTGGCTTGCCGGGGAGTGGAGGACACAAGCCTGGGGAACCATGGAATCCTCCTCCAGGGAGAACCCAAAGGTGACATAATGTCATGCAACCTGGCACTGGACTTCCGGTTAAGCCTCTGTGGGGGCTGCTTCTAAGCAAGCATGTAGACGTTAGGCTGCAAGGGATTGGGATCACAAGCTGACTGTGTGGCTGTCTGGTGCTTAAGGCTGCCATCCTATCAGGGACATGTGGTGGATGGGGAGGCAGGTGAGGCAGTGCCTCTTCACTGGAGTTCTTTGAAAGGCACCATTGCCATGTGGGGTGAGCAGAACCTCCCCACTGGAGTCCTTCGAAAGGAACGGTTGCCATGTGGGGGGAGGCAGGTGAGGCAGAGCCTCCCCATAGGAGTCCTATGAAAGCCACCATCACCATGTGGGGGGAGGCAGGTGAGGCAGAGCCTCCCCACAGGAGTCCTATGAAAGGCACCATCAATCTGTGGGGGGCGGCAGCAGAGCCTCCCCATAAGAGTCCTATGAAAGGCACCATCACCATGTGGGGGGAGGCAGGTGATGCAGAGCCTCCCCTCAGGAGTCCTCTGAAAAGCACCATCACTCTGTGGGGGGAGGCAGGTGAGGCAGAGCCTCCCCACAGGAGTCCTCTGAAAGGCACCATCACTGTGGGGGAGAGGCAGGTGAGGCAGAGCCTTCCCACAGGAGTCCTTTGAAAGGCACCATCACCATGTGAGGTGAGGCAGAGCCTCCCCAGAGTCTGCGTGAGGTGCCCAAACAAGCGTGTGGCTTGTGGGTGCCTGGGCACCTCAGGTGGCGAAGGCGGTGCTTTTTGAAGGGCTGTGGTGGGGAGGCTCTGCCCCACCTGCCTCCCCCCACAGGGCGATGGTGCCTTTCGAAGAACTCCAGCGGGGAGGCTCTGCCTCACCCGCCTCCTGCGCACGCTTTCCTGAGAGTAAGCGCACCGACAGCCACGGGACTTACTTCTGAGTAGACCTGGCGCCTGGGGGGAGGGGCTGCAGGTGGGGGTGCGGGGCCGCGGGGGGAGGGGAGGGGCGCGCTACTCACGGGCGCAGGGGCGGCGCGGGCCCGGCTCCGGCGCGGCGTAGCTGAGCAGGACGGGCAGCGGGCCGGGGCAGGGGCCGGGCGGGGCGGCCCTCCAGGCGCTCTGGGGCTGCGGGCCGGGCCGGGCGGCCGAGGCGGCGGCGCCCCCCGCCCCGCGGCCCGGGTACAGGAGGAAGAAGGGCGGCGAGTCGGGGGGCGCCTCCCGCTCCTCGGCGGCCGGGGGGCTCTCCATGCCGCCGCTCCCCGGCTCCCCTCGGCGGCGGCGGGGCGCGCGGGCAACTTTCTCCGCAGGGCGGCCTCCCCGCCGCCATAGACCCGCCCTCGCCTGGCTGGCTGGCGCCGCTCGCCCGCCCCCTCGGAGCCCCGCCTCTGCTGAGCCTCGCTGCGCTCCGCGGGGCCCGCCCTCAAGGGACCACAAAGGCTCCGGAGCGTCTCGAGGCCGCCCCGCCACTCCTACCCGCGAGGAAGCCGCTCGACCGCAGTGGAGCTCCCTTCTGAGCAGAGGGGTGGGCTCCCAGGCTGCCATCCTCTCCGCACTTACCTGGGAGTAAGCCCCACTGACTGCAGTGGGACTTCCTTCTGAGTAGACACGCAGAGGGTTGAGCTCGGAGGCTGAAATCCTCTCCATTCCTACCTGGGAGTAAGCCCCATTCACTACAATGGGACTTACTTCTGAGTAGGATTGGCCCCAAGGCTGCCACTGTGTCCACACTTTCCTGGGAGTAAGCCCCTTTGACTGTAATGGGACTTTTTCTGAGTAGGCATGCAGAGGATGGGGTTCAAAAGCTGAAATCCTAGCCACACTTCCCCAGGTGTAAGCCTCACTGACTACAATGGGACTTCCATCTGAGTAGACATGCAGAGGATGGGGTTCAAAAGCTGAAATCCTAGCCACACTTCCCCAGGAGTAAGCCTCACTGACTACAATGGGACTTCCATCTGAGTAGACACGCAGAGGATGGGGTTCAAAAGCTGAAATGCTATCCACACTTCCCCAGGAGTAAGCCCCACTGACTATAATGGGACTTCCTTCTGAGTAGACATGCATAAAATTGGGCTCTGAGGCTGCCATCCTGTCCACACTTACCTGGGAGTAAACCCCAGGTACTTACTCCTACTTCTGTGCAGACATGCCAGTCCTCAACGTCAGGCCAGTCCTCAACTCTGAGCCAGCAAAAATAGCTGGCACAGACTTGAGTAGCCCCATTGCAGGGCTTGGACCTTCCCCCCCCCCCCACTCCAGTGTCTCCTTCCCCCAAGGAGACTCTGGTGGCTGCCTGAAGCAGTACCCATTTTGGTGCTGCTGCTCCTCTGGGTACCAGGCAGTTTAGGGCTGGGCTGCCCATCTTGCCAACAGCCACATTTCATTAGATTTTGTCCTCTGTTCATACAGTTATAAACGGATACACTCATAGGTGGCACGCATTTGAACCACCTACATATGGGGAGGGGGTGATGGGACTTTTGAATCCCCCTGTACACATCACTGGGATCTTTGAAATGCAGCACATTGTGGGTTCATATGGAAATCGTATGTGTAGGCTCAGATGCGGGAAGCTGCAGGCATACAGGACAACTGCATGGAAGCTGCTGTTCCTATTCCTTTTTAGGATTAGGAAATGGCAGAATGCATTACCTACCCAGACACTGAGTCCCAGCAGCAGTAAGCACCAGAGGTGTAACTAAAGTGCAGCATGAAGGGCACCAGCCCCAGGTGCTACACCAAGGGGTTGACGACAGATGACTGCCACTCAGGCTCTGCCCTTGTTTCAGAGGAGATGGTGGCAGCTTTACACCACTCCTATTCCTTCTCCTTCAAAGAGGAGCCTCCTCCAGAAAAGGGGCACACAGCTGCTGCAGCAAGTGCTCCATCCTCTGGGGAGAACCCAGAAGTGGCATCATGATGTCACGTGTTGTGACTTCACTGCCCCAGGCTCTGAGACAGAGTGTTATGCCTCTGCTAAGCAATTTCCCCCCTCTCCAAAACAAAATCTCAAACCCTAAATTTTGAACAATGCATCCCTTTCCCAGCCACTAATCCGCTTCCTTCCCAAAGGAATTTCTCAAGCATTATCACCCAGTGAGGATTTAAGCTTCCCCCCTAACAATATGTAACCCTCCCCCAATATCAGATTCATGGCTTGCCTTTCTGGAGTGGCTGGTTTCCCCAACACCATTTCCACCTAAAATAATTTCCAATCTCTAATTGTTGGGAAACATAAACCCCCTCCCAGCTACACTTGCAGCACTGAAAGTCATCCCTAAAAATCAAACTTCAAAACCAGAAACTGCATATTGAGGGGTTAATATCCCTAAAATAAACCATTTTCTATACCTTCCAGGGCTGGTGCCAGGCTATTTTGTAATAAAATAAGCATAGGCATTTTTCATAAGGATTTATACTTAATGATATTCCATAGCACAATTGTGGCATTTATCTTAAAATAAAATAAAAAATTAGTTTTCAGTTTCATTTTTACATGGGTTAAACAAATTAATCTGTATGAAACTATGCACTTCAAAGGGCAGTACCGTGAGCCTTAGGTGGCTGCCTTGTGACCTAATGATGGCACAGGCCCTAATACATCCACAAAAGTATTTCGAAACACCAGTAATCAAGAACTTAAAACATACCTGCCAATATTTGAAAATCAAGAACAGGTATATTTTGGCTCCACCTCTAACCTGTCTGGAGGCACTACTATTGAATCCAAAATAAACCATATAGTAGCTCATGGTTTCTAATATTTACACTGGAACACATTTGTACTTTAAATGAAGAGAAAGCAGATAAGGTCATTTTGTGTCCAGCCAAATGACAAAGCTTCACTTCCCAAATTGCCATCTTCCTCATAACTTAATATTGTATACAAAAATTCTTCAGTCTAGATCCAACATGCCAACCACCGATTAATCACCAAATACAGATTAATTACTCCTTTTAAGGAACTTGTCATTCTTGCATTCAGACTGGTTAAAGAACAGTAGAGGGGATGAACTGTGGAGCCACTGTATGCAAAAGAGAACAGGCTTTTCTGTTCCATAAGGCTTTTAATTCTGCTGCTTGAAATGGTCCTACCTTCTCTCTTCTTTTTTAATTTGTTGATTTATTGTTATTCCTACGAATGTGTTGCGAGCCACTTTGATATTTCTAATTTAAAATCAGGATATAAATAAATGCAGTAACTAGTAATCACATTTCATGTTGATCCACTTAAATATGGAGTAAGATTCCTATACTATTGCACAAAATGAGTGTGAAAGCTCATTTAGCATCCTAAGTACAAAGTGGTCCCTCTCTGATCATCTCAAATACTGGAGAAACACAAAATCCCACAATCCCTTCAAAACACAATTTATTTCCATTAGTGAGCCAAATACAATATAACTACCAAGGATAATGAACCCCTATTATACAGATATTTAGGGCTTGAATCCCCCAGAATCTGTTGAGGAAGGAGCACTGCTTGGCTCACTTTCATGAGTCATATGAATTATATCATTCAGACAAGCTGTTCAAAAACAAAGTGATCACATTACACACTGAAAATACTTTAAAGCAACTTATTTTGAACGCATGAAACATTGACCTCTATGCCAATGAAACTCCATACCCCGTGCCAATATTTGTCAGAGCCAATTTTGAAAATGTCAACAGTCACTATATGAAGACTTTAAAATTCAAGTTATCATGGCTTTATTGATATTTGGATGCTCTCCAGCACAGTCCAAAGCAGGGATGTCAAACTCGTTTCATACAGAGGGCCAAATAGCATTCATGATGCCTGCTGAGGTCTGAAAGTGATGTCATTAGGCAGGAAGTAATGTCATTAAAGCAGCTAATTCTATCATTAGCTGCAAATGATAGAAGAGAAAATATACATATCTTGATCATATTCAAGATATGGGAGAGCTCAATTTTCAAGTTGGCTGCCCTTTCAGCAGTAACACCTCAGCATGGCTCAGCAGCTGAGCATCTGAGGGCCGGATAAAAAGCTTCCAAGGGCCACATCTGGCCCCCGGGTCTTATGTTTGACACCCCTGGTCCAAAGGATCTGTTAGCAAACAGGACTGACCCAGTGTGCCAGAATGAGTTTTATCTTGAAGACTCAGGTCCAAGTTCCATTGAGAGGGCCCACAAGCAAGGAGATCGGGTGACTTGGTAGACACGATAAAGCAAAGCAATTTCTGCCCAATGTGGCAAATACGGAACAGGGACCAAATGTGTACAGCTGGTGGCCGAGCAGAAACGAGTTAATGGGAAGTTAAACAGAAAGGAAGTAACCCTGAACTTTGACCAAAAAAATCAAGTGAGTAAATGGTGGAATTTGTTTTCCCCAAAGGAAGGTTTATTGTGCTCACATCCACCTGTAAAAAATCATACAAAGAATCACTTAAGCTTAACGCTTTTCTTCACTCCAGCACGGATGCCGGACAGTTCGCCTCCGTATCTCTGCTCTTCTCTTCGGACCTCACGAACCTGCCCTTTCCTGCGAATCTTCGCACGCCTGAATTTCTCGCGGTGCTTGACCCTTGGGTTGCGATCCACCTTCTTCCGCCTGGGGGTGAGGCCTTTGTTCTTGACAATCTGGTACGTCGCGCCCCTCTTTTGACCCTCCATTTCCTCTTCGACAGCAACTTCTTCCACATCTCCCACCTGTTCGCGCTTCCTCTTCTTCTTGAGCTTTATCTTCTCCTCCATCTCCCTGTAATAATCCAGTGCTGCCTCTTCATCCAGATCTGAGCCGTCAGCAGCCTCCTCGGCAAGTTCACCACCAGCAACCTCAGGAACGGTTCTGGGCCTGGCTTTATGGCTGAGCTTCCTGGCAGGCCCCACGGACTCCTTTCTGCCCGTCAACCCACCACCGTCCTTGCTGCGCAACCCACCGAGGAGCAGCCGAAGCTCTGGGGACAGCTTCTGGTCCACGACTGCCAAGTCGTTGATGAGGCTCCTGTACGTCAAGAGCCTTTCAATGACCGGGTGGCCGTGGACGGGAACCCTCTTGGCCTTCAGCAGCAGGTAGAAGCTGACGTTGCAGCAGTAGTTCAGGTAGAGGTGGTACTTGGTCTGCAGGTAGCGGCTGCCCCTTCCCCGGGGGATGGCCCTTTCCCGCACCAGGCACAGCAGCGGCTCCAGCTCGTCCCTGAGCTCACGCAGCTTGGCCTGGAAGTCCTGCATCAGCTCCAGCAGCTCCGGAGCTTCCTTGCGCAGCAGCCGCAGCTGCTCCTTCGCAGAGAGGGCCTGTAGGTCCTGGGCGACCCTCTGCCCTGATGCCTCTCCACGGGGCCGCTCGAAGGCCTGCAGCAGGCCCAGCCCGAAGTCCTCCTCGCCCAGGGCCTGTGCCAGCCGCCTCTGCACAGCCTGGGCCTCCTGCTCCTCCTCCTCCTCGGCTGCGGCCTCCTCCTGGCTCTGCCTGGGGGCCCTGCCACCAGAGTCAGCGCCGTAGTAGAGCTGCTTGCGCTGCCCCCAGGCCAGCTCGTGGGGCAGGCCGGAGCCCCCACCAGGCTGCTGCTCCTCCAGGTCGCTGTCCATGTCTGGGGCATCATCTTCGTCGTCCTCACCCTCCTCCTCCACCTCCTCCTCCTCCTCGCTGTCCTCGGGCAGCTGCAGGGGCAGCGCCTCCTCCTCCTCCTCCCCGCCGCTCTCCTGCTCGCTGCCCAGCGCCGCCAGCACCGCCTCCTCCAGCCGCCGCTCCTGGAACTCATCCGCCTCCTCGGCCACCCGCAGCTCGCCGGGCTCCGGCTCCTCCATCCTCTCCTCCTGGGCCGCCGCAGCCCTCAGGCCGGGCGCCACTCGCCGCCGCGGCCTCCCCATGGCGCTTCCCCTGCTGGCAGCAAGGCACTGCCCCCGCTTCCGGGTCGGAGGTCAGTGCGCGCCTCCCATTCCCTTCCCCACTTTCGGTTACCCGAAACAGAGCGGCCAATCATGTGCACAGGTTGCGTCACGACCGCGCTTTCTAATGGCGTTTCACGCACTTCCGGTCCATGTGTGTGCAACGCATTATTCCTTCCGCCCGCTTCCAGGTGCGTTGATTTGCCGGGGACAATATAGATGAGAGATGGGTCCCTTCTATCTCTCCCTTCTCTATGATCCCAGGCGAATGGCATCGTCTATCTCTCCCCGCTCTATGGTCCCTGGAGGAGGGGACCCTTCTGCCTCTCCCTTCTCTATGGTCCACAGCAAATGGGTCCCTTCTATCTCTCCCCTCTCTATGGTTCCTAGAGACCACAGGCTGGCCTGCCTGTGGGAGGAGGAAAGCTGCGAAGGATTCGAAGCGCGCATGCGCAGTCAGGTTGGCGAGCCTGGGAAGCTTTAACCCATTCCTGCCCGGCCACAAATGTATACATTTTATCCCTGTTGCTCATATGCAACGCTGGGCTGGAATAGGAAGCTCCTTCACCACCAGCTGTCCCCAGCAGGACAGTCATTCACCCCAATGGACTCCCCCACCCAGCCCAAGTACTGGGGGCAGCACCAGAGCCAGGTGACAGCCCCCAGAATGGGGGGGGGGTGTGGAGTTAGGGCAGACCAAAGGAAACATTAATCGGTGGAACTCCCTGCCACATTATAAGGGGGAGACGTTATGCCGGATAGGATGGGCAGAGGGGTATTCTTTTCCCTTTCACACAGCATCAGAACCAGAGCACAGCCACTGAAATTGAGTGTTGGGAGAGTCAGGACGGACCACAGAAAATATTTCTTCACTCAGCATGTGGTTGGTCTGTGGAACTCCTTGTCACAGCATGTGGTGACGGCATCTGGCCTGGATGCCTTGAAAAGGGGAAGAAAAGTCCTATCACAGGTTTCAAGCCATGATAGTTATCTAGGTTCCCTCTTGGTTTTAGAAGGAGGCTGCTGCAGAATGCCAGATGCAGGGGAGGGCACCAGGATGCAGGTCTCTTATTGTCTTGTGTGCTCCCTGAGGCATCTGGTGGGCCACCCTGAGATACAGAGAGCTGGACTCGATGGCCCTGGGCCTGATCCTGCAGGACTCTTTTATCCCCCAATGTCACTGATTTGCAAGAACAAGCCAAGTATTTCTTTTCATTACTTGTTGCTCACTTCACAGCCACAAGGTGGCAGCAGTTGATAGTTCAGCTTTTAATAAGGGCTCAGACCAGTGATTTTCAATCTTTTTCATGTCAAGGCACACTGACAAGGCACTAAAATTGTCAAGGCACAGTATCGGTTTTTGGACAGTTGACAAGGCACACCGCAATGATAGCAGGGGCCTGCATCCCTCAGTGGCTCTACTAACAAATTATCTTTCCCCAAACTCCCATGGCACACCTGTACATCATCCACAGCACACCAGTGTGCCATGGCACACTGGTTAAAAATGGCTGGCTTAGACACTGATAGTTCTATGTACTGCTTTTAGTTGACTCCTGAGAAGCCTGATGCATGAGAGGCCTTAGAAACTGTCATGCACTGCTCATCTGAATTCTTCAACTTGTTGTCAACTCTCTGGTAAATACTGTATTACTATAGTAATATGTACATAGTATATAGTATGTATACTATATCACTCTTCAAGCAAATCTGTCCTAATACTTTAATGACATGTATGACTATATGCCTCTGGGGCATAAGTCATGGGTGTCTCTTCGGTGCAAGGAACTCCAGGGACTCAGGGAACGTATCCGCTCCCTTGAAGCCTTGGTGGCCAACCTGGAGAAGCAGAGGCAGGCAGAGAAGGACCGTGGGGAGACTTACGGGGACGGTCAGGCTTCGTCCCAACCTCAGGCGTGCAGCTCCTCAGCTGCCTGGGTGGGAAGTCTTGGGGCTGGAGGACGTCATCCTGGAGAGGAGGGAAACAATCCCCTAGGGGGGACCCATTCTCCAGGAGATGGGCCCATATCCGAACGCACTCAGGATACTCCTTGGGGGGGGGGGTTGGGGGCTTCTTGTAGTGGGGGATTCAATTATTAGAAACATAGAGAGGGGAGTTTGCGACAGATGTGAGGACCACATGGCGACCTGCCTGCCTGGTGCAAAGGTTGCGGACATCACTTCTCGTCTAGACAGCCTGGTAGAATAGTGCTGGGGAGGAGGTAGTGATTGTGGTGCATGTCGGCACCAACGACGTGGGCAAGTGTAGCCTGGAGGTCCTGGAGGCCAAATTTAGGCTATTAGGTAGGAAGCTGAAAGCCAGGACTTCAAAGGTAGCATTCTCTGAAGTGCTACCTGTTCCACGCGCAGGGCCAGTGAGGCAGGAAGAGATCAGGGGTCTCAGTGTGTGGATAAGACGGTGGTGTAGGGAGGAGGGGTTTAGATTCGTTAAGCACTGGGGAACATTTTGGGACAAGCAGGGCCTGTACAAGAGGGACGGGCTTCACTTGAACCAGAATGGAACCAGACTGCTGGCGCATAACATTAAAAAGGTGGCAGAGCAGCTTTGAAACTGATCCCTGGGGGAAGGCCGACAGGAGCCGAGGGGCATCTGGTTCAGGACTCCTCATCCCTATGGGACGAGGATGGGGAGGTTAGAGAACAACAAGGCAAAGGCAGAGTAGGAGAAGAAAATTGGGAATGGTAGTGTGATGGGATGTGATAGACAGTTTGGCACAATGAGAGGATTCAGGGATAAAGGAGCTAATAAGCAGCCCATCCTGGAGCTTTCCATGTACAAATGCTTTTATGCAAATGCCCGAAGTCTCCAAGCAAAGATGGGAGAACTGGAATGTCTGGTGACTAGGGAAAACATTGACATAGTGGGCATAACGGAAACCTGGTGGAATGCGGAAAATCAGTGGGATACTGCAATCCCGGGCTATAAAATCTACAGGAGGGACAGGGAGGGACGTGTTGGAGGTGGGGTGGCCATTTATGTTAAGGAAGGGATAGAATCCAGCAAAGTAGAGATCAAAGGTGGGTCCGATTCCATAGAATCTCTATGGGTTAAATTACCAGGCCTGAGGAGTGATGTAATACTGGGAGCGTACTATCGTCCTCCAGACCAGAAACCGGAAGGGAACCTTGACATGAGGAAACAGATCAGGGAGGTGACAAGGAGGGACAGGGTTGAAATTATGGGGGCTTCAATTATCCTCACATCGACTGGGCAATTTGTGTTCTGGTCACAAAAAGGAGACCGGATTCCTTGACATGCTAAATGACTGTGCCTTAGAGCAGCTAGTCATGAAGCCCACCAGAGGACTGGTGACTCTGGATTTAATATTGTGAGGTACTCAGGGCCTGGCTAGAGATGTAAATGTTACTGAGCCATTGGGGAACAGTGATCATGCTGTGATCCGTTTCGACGTGCACGTCAGGGGAAGAATACCGGGCAAATCTCTCACAAAAACTCCTTGCCGCAGGATGTGGTGATGGCATCTGGCCTAGATGCCTTTAAAAGGGGATTGGACAAGTTTCTGGAGGAAAAATCCATGACAGGTTACAAGCCATGATGTGTATGTGCAACCTCCTGATTTTAGAAATGGGCTATGTCAGAATGCCAATGCAAGGGAGGGCACCAGGATGCAGGTCTCTATCAGGTGTGCTCCCTGGGGCATTTGGTGGGCCGCTGTGAGATACAGGAAGCTGGACTAGATGGGCCTGTGGCCTGATCCAGTGGGGTCGTTCTTATGTTCTTATGACTGTGGGCCCAATCCTATCCAATTTTCCAGTGCCAGTGCAATTCCATCTGACTCACTACTGATAGAAACAGCATACTGATGATTCAGTAAAGCAGTTCTTACATTTTTAATGCCATTAGGAATGCAGCCAAGCTAAAGACACTTTAGTCAATAATCATATAAGTTTTAATCAACTAAGTAATTGATTCAGGCTCTATAGATATGCATATTAAAACAATCATTGTAAAGAAAAATCTTCTTTTTAGTTGATGCACACACTTGTCACAGCAGACATCATCTTCTTTCCCTCCTGGTTAAGAGAAAAGGGGCAGGGTTGCCTCTTTTAAAATGGCACCTGTCACCAGTGGGGTTTTTATATGTTCTTTCTTTTAAAAGCAAGTACCTTTAAAAACAATCTGCTGGGTCACATGTTTAATCAATCAGAAGGTTTACGATCCAGCTCAGCGTTGCAGCTCCATATGCAATGTCGTCTATCCATTGACTAGGAGCAGATGTGCAGGTATCACATTGAACAAGGCTCCCAGACTCAGCAGTAACCTTATTGATTTTCTGATATAAGTTCAAGGAGCTTTCATTATGGATTCTACAAAATCTGTGTACTTTTATTGCTTATATTTCCTTTCCTATATTCTACACCAATCACTATTGCTACGGGATTGGGAATTGAGTTTTGGGAGCTATAACGTCCATATTAGATCAGCTAGTCTTAGTCGCAATCCCAACCCCTTATGTCAGTGCTTTCCAGCACTGGCATAGTGGTGCCAATGGGACATGTGCAGCTTCCTGCAGTTGGGTGTCACTCATGGAGACCTCCTCAAAGTAAGGGAATGTTTATTCCCTTACCTCGGAGCTGCATTGCCTCTAAGTCAGTGCTGGAAAGCGCTGACATAAGGAGTTAGGATTGTGCCCTTAGACAATGGAATTGTAGTTTAGCTCTTTTGCTAAGCTAAAAATCCTGTGGACTGGAATTCCAAGGGGAGAATGGGGCCCAGGTTTCTGTGAAGCTAATGAACCAGGAGAAGGGGCAGCGTGAGCCGAAACACCACCTGATGCCGTCTCATGTTGACCACCCCTGCACAAAGCAAGACCTTTACCATGCTCCTTGTGTGCTGCCGTGAAACCTTGAAAAGTGGGACTTCTGGACAGCATTAACTCTTGTGCTGTCCCTTTAAATGAAAGTCCTGCACTGGTAAGGAGAGAAATTGATCTGAGAGAGACTGCAATGGAAGCTAAGAGAAGGAACTGGCAGATAGCAGCTGCAGACATGTTTAGAAGACCCAGGCAGATCTTGCAAGAGCATGCACTACCTAATTCCTTCCAAGGTTCAAACCTGTATGTTATAAATAAAGTAAGCAAAGCCACTATTACAAAGACACCATTAGCCCCCAGATATTTCTCCCCTAAATGAAACCCAGGTAACAACATGCCTCTGGAATGAACAGTCACATACTGTTGTGTCCTTCCAGGTACTCTCTCCACTCTCTTTAATCGTGCACTTCGCTGCTTGCGCATGAAAGGAGCACGGCAGAGTTTGCAGGGATATTCTGATTACTCAAAGTCATCCAGTGTGGTAGGAAGGAAGAAAGCATCTGATGCAAGCAGGCTGACACCCACTAAACCTAGCAACGGTTCCATGCAAAATATGTGCAGGTGCCAGTTTATTTTTAACACCACCGCAGAACAGGTGCAGCTCTTGTCCTCGGGCAGGATGGAGGAAGGGCTGTAACTGACTCTGGGGGTTCTCACTGAATAATAATAATAATAATAATAATAATAATAATAATAATAATAATAATACCGCCTTTCTCCCCGAAGGGACTAAAGGAAAGGAGGTGCAATTATTAGGATGGTTGAAATAAAGGTGTTTAAATCACCAGTCACCCTGGATTTTATTCAATACAATCCTATCCACACACATTATGTTGCACTGTCCCAGATGTCAAGCACTAAGACAGCAATTTCTCTCTCCCTTGCTCCATGCTAAAACAGGGCATTCTGAGAAAGCTATAATCCAATTCCTTCTAGCAGGTGATGTAGAGCAAACAACCCTCTCAGTCGCACAGTCCCTAAATTTGAGTAATTTGAATCAAGCCAAGCTTTCTGTAGCAAGTAATCACTGAGTACATTACATCTTTGGCAACATCTGCAGAGTAACTGATTGTTTTGTTTTTTAAATAATACATGTTTGTATGTAAAATGTATTGTACGTTTGTATCTGTGTGTACACGTAAGGTTGCACATATAATTTGTGTACTACTTAGGTTTATATTCTCTCTACGGTTTCCGTACAGAGTCTTCACCTACCAAATGTTTATGCCTAATAAAGGTTGCCTTGACTTGACTTGACAATACAATCCTATTTGAATATGCTTATTTATTGGCCTCCTTGGGGAATATTTGTTACTTTACCCCCAGGGTAAGTCCCTGCATGCCCAGGGGATCAACTCAGACCTCTGTAAGCCTGCACTGACCTATAAAGGCAGATCAGCCCTGATCAGGGCTGCTACCAAACCACTGCCTTCCTAGGCCCACCTCCTTCCTAGGCCCAAACAGACATGAACGATTGAGAGGCAACAAGGTACAGAAGAACAGTGCATGATGAGCTTATCCACCAATGGCCTCTGTGTTGTCTGATTGGATAGGTAACCCTGGCCTCTGGCACCCTGGCCCTGATCATCAGTCCACAAACCCCCTGATTGTCTCTCTCACACGCAGTCTGAACACACAAAGGATTTCCATCCTTTCCTCCTTTGGTGTGAGTGTTGCAACTGTTTGTGTCAGAGTCCTGGACTCCTTGATCTAACATTAGGTTGGCAACCTTCAGTCTCGAAAGACTATGGTATAAGCCTACAGCACCCGGTATTCCCTGGTGGTCTCCCATCCAAGTACTAACCAGGCCTGACCCTGCTTAGCTTCCGAGATCATGGTATAAGCTTACAGCACCTGGTATTCCCTGGTGGTCTCCCATCCAAGTACTAACCAGGCCTGACCCTGCTTAGCTTCCGAGATCAGACAAGATCAGGAGATACTGTTCAGTACAGGGAGATGGTTGGCAACCTTCATTCTCGAAAGACTATGGTATAAGCCTACAGCACCGGGTATTCCCAGGCGGTCTCCCATCCAAGTACTAACCAGGCCTGACTCTGCTTAGCTTCTGAGATCAGACAAGATCAGGCATGTGCAGGGTCTAACATTGCATTTCATCATCTTCATGTTGCTCCTTCCCAGTTCCTGTGCACACAATAAAGGCTCCATGCATCGTGTTCTACCTATATCCTTCCTCCTCATTTCATGCCAGGCTACCGAGTTATGAGCCGCACTGCACTCATCGGATGTTGCGCATGACTTAGAGCAGAGCTTCATACTGCTGCACATGAAAGGAAACCCCATGTTCACCTTCAGCTCTACTTTTGAGGCTCTGAGGGCCGGACTAGCACAGCACTTTGGCCTTCAAAGATCCATAGCAGCCAATCTAAATTGGGACCATTGTGTGGGCGTACTGGAACTTTAAGGGAGGGCACCAGGATGCAGGTCTCTTGTTATCTGGTGTGCTCCCTGGGGCATTTGGTGGGCCGCTGTGAGATACAGGAAGCTGGACTAGATGGGCCTATGGCCTGATCCAGCGGGGCTCTTCTTATTCTTAACTACAATTCCCAGGAAGCCTTGCAGGTCTCTTGTTACCTGGTGTGCTCCCTGGGGCATTTGGTGGGCCGCTGTGAGATACAGGAATCTGGACTAGATGGGCCTATGGCCTGATCCAGCGGGGCTCTTCTTATGTTCTTAACTACAATTCCCAGGAAGCCTTGCAGGTCTCTTGTTATCTGGTGTGCTCCCTGGGGCATTTGGTGGGCCGCTGTGAGATACAGGAAGCTGAACTAGATGGGCCTATGGCCTGAGCCAGTGGGGCTCTTCTTATGTTCTTAACTACAATTCCCAGGAAGCCTTGCAGGTCTCTTGTTATCTGGTGTGCTCCCTGGGGCATTTGGTGGGCCACTGTGAGATGCAGGAAGCTGGACTAGATGGGCCTATGGCCTGATCCAGCAGGACTGTTCTTATGTTCTTATGTTTAACCTGTCACAGACCCAATCCAGATCGGGGCCACCAGCGACTGCTATTTGCCTCAAAAGCTGAAATCCAATCTAGGTGATGCTGATATGTGCCTCCACATTAAAAGCAAGTTCTGGGCTGAGCCAGGAACAAATTAACCCCTGAGAGTGCATCTGCTTCCTTTAGATATTCTGTTACTGATCTTTTTTTCATACTGCGGTTTTTCTTAAGCATCAACTTGATGACCGAAAAAGTCACTGAAACCATTTTTCAGAGCAAAATTTACTCTGTGGTCGAAAGGAGTGTATTTTTAACGCTGTCCTTGAAGACTTATATGGAACTTGACAGCTGGGCCATAGAAAGCACGAATGAAATCTATGTGCTTGTGACTTCTAAGGCTCAACTGAAAAAACCTCACGTGAGTTTTGAGCCTTGCATGAGCATGAACAGGCAAAATTAAACTGTTAAGAGAAGTTAGGACCAAATAAATGAAATTTCTGCTGTGCAGGAACACTCTAAGGCTCTATGTGTATTTGCTATTATTACTTTTAGTTTTAGCAGCGTACCAACTGACCTGCACTGTATCCAGCGCAAGTTAGGAGGTGGCTGGAGGGCAACTCAGGGTAAGGGATATTTTTCATCTTACCTTGTGTTGAGCCCCAGTCATGCCAATGGGGCTACTCAGATCTGCACCAGTGAATCCGTTGGCACAAATCCAAGTAGCCCGTGTAAGGCTGCTTAGGACAAGGAGCAGGGTTATGATGCAACCTGCACTGCTGAATCCAATCCCACCCCCCTCGATTCACCTCCCATTCTCTCCCTACCCCTGTCCCCCCAGCCTCTCCCACCCCCTACGCCAACTTGTCCCGGCCAGCAGAAATGTATCCTGTCCATGATGTGTGGGGCCTAGATCCAACCTTTGGGAGCTAGGGTGAGCCTCTGCACTGGCCCATCCTACTCAGTGGCGTCGCTAGGGGGTGCGGGAGGTGCGGACCACACCGGGTGACACGCACAGGGGGGTGACGCGTACTTGGGGAGGTGACATGCTAAAATCGCGGTGGTTAGGAGGAACCCCAACATATTATATACCGTCAGATGCAAAAATTTCAAGCGGAATGCAATGCAAAAAAACAGAGTGGAATATCTCCTTTCTATCAAAAGTTATGGCCAAAAAAAGAACAAAAAATGCATGGATCCCTATGGAAAGTGAAAGTGAGCCATATCACCCATTTACTCGCGTGTAGGTGAACCTGGCTTAGTCCATTGGAAAGGGCAGGCTGAGAGGAATCCAAGAACACCAGAATGGTTCTGATCCATTGAATGCAGCCCCCCAAAACACCTGAGAAGGAAGTCCCTTCGTCCAAGCAGATGAATGTTTTGAGCCCTATGGAAAGTGAAACTAAGCCTCACGGTCCTGTTTACTTATGAGTAAGCTACCGTGCCTTGGCTGGTGTGGAAGATCAGGTGAAGGAGAGTGCAAGGCTACCAGAATGGTCCTGATCCTATGCACCTGCAGCTAAACAAGCGCTCCAGAAGGCAGCCTTCCCCCCCCCCCCCCACTAAAAAGGATCAAAACAGAGGCTTCAGCTGATAAGGTGAACTTTTCGAGACTTGCAAAGCCAGGTGTATCCTGACAGTGATCTGGTTTAAACAGAAGTTCTTCAATTGAACTGGGCACTGGGTAGGGCTGAAAACCTTACTGGTTTTGGAGGGGGTGTGCTATTGCAGGCAGGCTACAGAGGAAATTCACTTGGTGGAACAGGGCTGGCTTCTCCTTATTTAATTATTTGTTTTACTTTAATTATTTATACTTATTTTTTTAATTTGCCTGATGATGTAACTTCCAGCATGACATCACTTCTGGCGGGTCTTGGACAGATTGTCATTCTAAAAAGTGGGTCCTAGTGCTAAAAGTTTGAGAACTGCTGCAATAAGGTGTTAGTAAGTTGACAGCCCGGGGGGGGATGTGACACCACTAGTGATCAAAATCAGTAAAATTACAATTTGGAAGAATAATGCTATCACGTTATATATCAATCAATGCATAATTTCATGCAGAATGTGTTCTGTCTTTGTTCTGTCAAAAGGTACTGCCAAAAAACCAGTGGGGACGGAGTGATGGTACTCCACGCCCACCACCTGGGGTGTTGCCCCGCCCACTGCATGGGGGGGTGATGTGCTGGCATCCCGCACCGGGTGACGCGAACCCTAGTGACGCCGCTGCTCTTGAGTCAACATAAACATGCCCGCACCAGCTCAGAGGGCACACTGGATTGCACTGTAAGAAACAGAACCCAAAATAGGTCAACACAGTTACAAAAAAACTTACTGTTTAATGGCTTTGATGCCATTTAATGGCTTTAATGACCCTCCCATGGGGGGGGTCCCATGGGGATAGGGACCCACCCCCCACCCCCCCGCTTGTAACAGAAGTGAAATTTTCATAGCGTTGTCTTGGGAGAAATGATAGTGTCTTCAGCAAAGAGGCTGTATAAAGTTGGGAAAAAACCTCCAGAACCAATGAGACCAGGGCTGACCTAGATCCAAACTCGGTGGGAGGGAGGAGTGGATCCCAGCTTTGATGTGCACCAGGATCCTAATCCCTTTCCCTCTCCCCTCCTCTCTCCCTTGTGCCAACAAACTAGATGGTGCAAATCTGTGAAGACCCATTGGGGCAGTGGAGGCTCGCCCAGTGGGGGGTAAGGGAGCAAATGTTCCTGACTGCTCCCGGAGGACGCAGTGTGTGCTCCATTGGTGTGGCTGCATCAGCAGGAGGTTTCTTGTTAGGACCGGTGCGTGCCAAACCAGACCTCAGAGCTCAGCCAGTGATGGCTTGCAGAGCAGAGCCGTGAACTTAGCTTCTCCTGCAGACTATAACCAGGCAACATTCACCTTTTAAATCCAGAGAGAGACAAGACCTCAGCATCATAGTTATGACAGCTCTCCTCTGTGTGTGTGTGTGTGTGTGTGTGTGATATGTAAAATTTATTCTTCCTTGGGCATTTTGTTCATGCGCCTTCTGTTAATTTCTTTCCTATCTTTGTAATCTGTAAAACAACAAAAACTAAAGGGCAGAAAAACAAGCATCGCGATCATAGGCCCGCCTGTAGAGTTTTCGAAGAATGGGGTTTTCTGTCCTGATTAGCAAGTCAACCTTAGCCTGTGGTTTCATTACCTCTGACCACAGTGCACACTGCTGTTCAGCACCAGCTGTCCCTCGCAGTCTTTCAGGAAACGCATTGTTCTGCCACTTGCTGACACCAGGGCACGGCTGAAGTGAGCATGAAGACTTCTTGGGTGTTCTCTGGAGCCCTCGCCGTCTTCTGGGGAGGTGTTCTCGGAGCAGGTATGTGGCACAGGTCAAAGGAAGGCAACCGAAAATTCCTGTTGAAGCTAGGAAGGTGATGTGTTGGAATGAATGTTCCTTGTTTTCCTTGGCATCTTACCTGGGGTGGCCAGACTGGCATTTTAAAAATGTCAGGAATGCCTCCCAGTGATTCTTGTGCTGTTTAGCTACTTTGCTTTGAAATAAGGGACATGATCAGGTATGCTGACTTGGGGACCGTCATGGCTCTGTGTTGAAATGGTGTTCACCAGATGCCCAGTGATGCTTTTGTGTTTTGGCCTCCTGAACTTCATAGATGAAAACAGAACCATGTTTGCAGTGCATTCCTGATATCATACCAAAGGTCATTGCTATTCGACAGCCCCATCCTTTGCGTGTCTACTCAGATTTATAGTAAATGGGGCTTACTCCCGGGTAAGTGTGGTCAGGATTGTGACCTGAGCCACATTGCTCCACTCTGTTTGCTGTATGTTGAATGTATATACTTTGCAGTAGTTGGTCCTCCATCAGCTGAAACACCCAAATGGTGCTTTGCTTTTTGATTAAAGTTATATTAGAAAATCCTAACTGTCCGACAAGATTCTGGCACAGTCCTAAGTATACCTCAGCAGCTTCTGTGTGTGAAATGGCAGGCTGCGCATGGTGCCTTAATGTTCATGCTCATTCGTTCATTTACATGAACATTTGTATCCTGCTTGTGCACCTCCAAAAATCAAGGTGCTTAAAGTGGCTAACAATAAAAAGAACAAGTCACATAAAAAAGACAAATCAAAATGATGGTATTCATGTGCCTTAGAGAGATAAGATTTCTTTACCCAGCTTGTAATTAGTTTGTGGAACTCCTTGCCACAGGATGTAATGATGGCATCTTGCCTGGATGCCTTTAAGAGGGGATTGGACAAATTTCTCACCCCAGCACTGTCTGTTCTAGTGGCTGTCTGCTGGTATTCTTTTGCATCGTTTTAGATTGTGAGCCCTTTTGCGACAGGGAGCCATTTAGTTATTTGATTTTTCTCTGTAAACCGCTTTGTGAACTTTTAGTTGAAAAGCGGTATATAAATACTGTTAATAATAATAATTAATAATTTCTGGAGGAAAAGTTCATCAATGGTTACAAGTCATGGTATGTGCAAGGTAGAGGTAGGCTGCCTCTGATTGCCAGATGCAGGGGAGGGCACCAGGACACAGATTGTGTCTGTTGTCTTTTGTGCTCCGTTGGGGCATTTGGTGGGCCACTGCGAGATACAGGAAGCTGGACTAGATGGGCCCTTGGCCTGATCCAGCGGGGTTCTTCTTATGTTCTTATGTTCTTAAGATGCTCCCACCCCATTCAGAAATGCGACTTGGGGAGACTCTAAATTTCTGCATTGGTCCATTGGTCCATATACAGAACTGTTATAAAAGTTCTGTTAGAATTAAGCTGGCAACCTTGGGCTGGAGGGAGTAGATTCATGAATGGGGAGGGGTGAGTAGAATTGGAAGAGACCTGAGCTCTGCTCATGATTGCTCTGCAACAGTAAAGTGTAAGAATCTACACTATGAACACAATAGAAAGGAAGCAGGACAGGGCCCTTGCTTTGTATGCAGAAGGTCCACGTTCAGCCCCTGGCATCTCAAGTTCTAATGGGAGCAAGACAAGGACAGTCACAGGACAGCACTTGATACTGCAATCCAATGATTGCATAAAAACTAATCCTTTCTTAAGGAGCAGTAGTCATCAGTGATGATCACAGTGCCAAAGCCTGGTGAAACAAGGGAGTTTTTGCAGCTTCTTGGCAGTGCAAGAAGTGGGCAGTGGGAGAAGGGGGGCTTCTCACACCCCTCTTGCTAAAAAAATTCCAAGCCCCAGGGGCCACCACAGAGAAGACCCTTTCACAGTCATATCTCCCTAGGGCCTCTGCAGTGGCATGTAGAGAAAGGCCTCCTCCAAAGATCCCAAAGGATGGGTGGTTTCGTGTAGCAGCAGGGGGTCCTTAAGGTATTGTGAGCCTGAACCCTTAATCTTGGGATCAGGGCCTCTAAGACAAATGTTATCAGGGTTTCTTTTGGATCCCTTTGCAAAGGGGGAGAGGTAAAACAGAATGGGGGCAGGAAGGAACGAAACAGGGTGAGGGGAAGGTGGAGACAGCTGGAAAAGTCTCTCAAGCCCAGGTCTGCCCACCCATGTGTCACTGGCAGCTAGATACAGTAATAGGGAAAACCAAACACATTCCTAAGTCTCTAACGCAGGGGTGTCCAAACATTTTGGCAGGAGGGCCACATCATCTCTCTGACACTGCATCTGACGAGTCTGAGTAGATAGGAAAATGTCAGATCCCAGGAAATTTCTGAGCCCTCTAATTTGGCTCCTGGGCTCCCTTTATGACCCTTGACCCGTGTACAAATTACCCCCTTTATTCCCCTCTCCTAGGCCCTGCTTGGTATCATTCATGCGTGTGTGTATCACCTCCCCTGGTTCAATTCTCATTGCTTGGTCACGATCACCTGGAGCAATGTGAGCTCTAACTTCTGGCAAGATGGCCCCAAGTAATTTTCTGATTGTCATTTCTTAATCAATTTTTTTTTTTAAAGCATTTTTGGGGTTGGGTGAAGATGAGAAAGTCCTGGTGGATAACAAGTGTCAGTGCGTAAAAGTGACTTCACGATTCGTCCCGTCCAAAGACAATCCTGAACAGGAAGTCTTGGAAAGAAACATCCGTATCATGTAAGTGGCAGTCACTCTCCCTCCTACCTGTTTCTGCCTGTACGTTCACATATTCTGTGTACTACCAAAACACTTATCAGCCCAAGGGTGACACAGTCCCTCCCTTACTTGGGGAAAGAGACAAATCTCCCTTCTCCTTTGGGTGCAGCTTCTGTAACCTTTAATTTTCCCTATCAGCACAATACAGAAGGAAGGAGGAGAAAGAGGGAAGTTGGAAGATGAAGCCAGATTCCATACTATATAGAGCCCACCCAGGTTCTCTCTCTCTCTCCCATACTCTATTTCAGAGGGTTAGTCTGGGTTGCACACTAGTACCATTGCAGTCATAGAGGCATGTGCTACATGCTATGGTGCATGCAGCCTCATATATAAAGTCACAGTTCCTCTGCCAACCAGCTGTTTTTGCAGTGGCTCCCCTCTGGGTGCTGGGAGTTTATCCACAGCCACTGATAGTAATGCCTGGAAAGCTGCCCAACTCTATCACTCCAAAGTGACATGTTGAGTTTCTATTGCATTTCATTGGAGCAGGTTGCTTTGTAAGCTTTTTTTATTTGCTTTCTCTAGAGTTCCTCTCACAGCAAGAGAGAACATCTCGGACCCCACCTCACCCGTGAGAACCAGATTTGTCTACAAGCTCTCCAAACTGTAAGGGCTTCTCTCGATAGTCAACAAATCTAAATAGCACTGGAATACAAGTAGTTATAATTTCAGTGCACACTTGCAGCTGCAGCTGGGTGTAACGTCACTGGTTGTGCTCTCTGCCAACACATTTGCACTGATGTTCTGTCCAAGGCAAGTGGAGGGAGGTCAGTCTTATCCAGTGATATCACTAGGGTTTGCATCACCTGGTGTTGGAGACCAGCATGTCACCCTATGTTGGACCTCGTCCCATGCAGTGGGCAGGGCAACGTCCCAGGAGGTGGGCGTGGTGATGTACCATTGCCCCACACCCGCTGGTTTTTTGGCTATAACATTTGATAGAATAGAGATATTCCAACAGGATTTGTTTCATTGCATTCTGCATGAAATTACACATTGATTGATATATAACATGATGACATTATTATTTGAAAATGCCAAGGTTTAAAATTTTTTTCTGTGCTGTGATGTCACCCCCCTTTGCACATCACCCGGTGTGGCCCGCCCCCTCCTAGCAATGCCACTGGTCTTATCAACTCCAATCCAAAGCGACTGGGTCCTGACTAAAGCAGGCATTAGACGCCTTGCTGGATGAAGCATTTTTGTTATTCATTTCTGCTGCAGTCCTAACCACACTTTCCTGAGAGTAAGCCCCACTGAACAAAATAGGACTTACTTTTGAGTAGACCTGCTTAGGATGGTGCCCTTTATCTTTTAAAAACCTGTGTCAGCAGTGGCGTAACCAGGAGGGGGACAAAGCACCAAGTTTTGGAGGGAGCCTCACCGCAGCATGCAGATGGAGGCATTTACCTGGAATGGTTCCAAAAGGGAGGGGGAGGGGCCCCTTGCACACCACAGTGAGGCTCCAGTGGCTCCAAGTAGAGAGTGGGTCCAAGTGAAGAGTCCAAGTGGAGAGTCCAAGTGGCTCCAAGTGGAGAGTGGCGAGTGGGAGAGAGCACTTACACTGGATAGGTCCATTGCAGCTCCTGCAGTACTTATTGCACCAGGCCCCCCATAGCCACACCACTGAGTGGTGAGGAATCACATTGGTTGTGTCTATTAGCTAACATTCTTCTCTTACAACCTCTCTCCTAGCTGCAAGAAGTGTGATCAAGAGGAAGGCAACTCGCAATCTCCTGCTGGGGAAAGCAGCATGTGCAATGATCCTGATATGCCCTGCTACACCTACGACAGAAACAAATGCTACACCTCAACATGCCTGTTCTCCCATGCCGGGAAAACCACGACTGTTGAGACAGCCCTAACTCCCGACTCCTGCTATCCTGATTAGACCAGAGAGAGCAAAAGCAAAAGCAAGACATTGTGGGCAGATGAGCTACACCACAAAAACTTATATTGGCCTTAACAGTTTCGCTGTCATAGGGCGCAATCCTAACCAACTTTCCAGCACTGACCTAGCTGCAACGCAGCCCCAAGGTAACAAACATGCCCTTACCTTGAGGAGGTCCCCTTGACTGCCTCCCCACTGCAGGAAGCTGTGCATGCCACTTCGGCACAGCAATGACAGTGCTGGAAAGTTGATTAGGATTGCATCCATAGTCTCCCCAAAGAATTCTGAGAGCTGTAGTTTGGTAGAGGTGCTGGGAATTCCATGTTAGCATCCAAGCATCCTCCCAGAACTACAGACCTCATGACTGTCAAACTATTTCAAGTCTGGGGTGTAGATGTCCTCATAGTGTCCCCTGATTTTCAAGTACAGGCCCCCCCTTTATCAGTGCTTAATACAAATGTCAGCAGATGTTATGCCTTCTTTCTTTAATCACCTTCCACTTTATAGCGCTATTCTCCCTTATTATCTACAGCCCTTCCTAAGACACATTTGTCAATAAAAGTTATATCGTTCATTATCTCATGATATCTCATTATCAGGTCACTTCCTTGGGATTCAGCACTACTAATTAGATACAGTTGGTTGCATCTTTGAGAAGTAAAAAACTCACAACATTCCATGGAATGTAACAGAGCAACATCATAATGCTGAGAACATAAGAAGAGCCCCTCCGGATCAGGCCAAAGTCCCATGTAGTCCAGTTGCCCACCAGTTGCCTTAGAACACTCAAGACCATAAGATACCTGCATCCTGGTGCCCTCCCTTGTATCTGGCATTCTGAAATAGCTGACTTCTAAAATCAGGAGGTTGCCCATAGACATCCTGGCCTGTAACCTGTAATGAACTTTTTTAGTTTAGAAATCTGTCCAATCCCCTTTTAAAGGCATCTAGGCCAGACGCCATCACAACGTCATCCTGTGGCAGGAGGTTCCACAGATTAATTACATGCTTGGTAAAGGAATATTTTCTTTTGCCTGTCCTAACTCTCCCAGCACTTAATTTGAGTAGATGTCCCCTGGTTCTGGTGTTGTGCGAGAGGGAAAAGAACATCCCTCTATATATCTCTTGCATAATTGAGTAGTCTTTATCTACCTGAAATTCCCAGAACTGTCTTTAGCCAACTTTGTTCTGGGATTTTGCGCTCCACCACGTCCCCGTCCCCCCTGGCATGAAGATGGAAAATTATCACCACGGCCTGCACAGCAGTCTACGATACAACCTGAAACTTCTCTGATTTCTCCCTGGCCTTTATTTTATTCCTTTCTCTCTAATCAGTTATTGTTTACTCCATCAATAGTCTGTTTTGTGCTTCCCCATTCTGTGTAGCCATATTTAGGATAACAACTGTCCAGTCAATCAGTATATTCATTGTACATTTGAAATAATCTGTTTATTGAAAACCAGGATGGCGTATTTGTTCTAAGGTCAGAGGTGGGCTGGTGAGGCACAGGTTCAAATCCCGCTTCAGGGAAGAAGCTCATCGGGCCAGATCAGTATCCCACAGCCTATTTCACATGGTAGTTTGTTGAGAACAAAAGAGAGGAAAGCACCCATACGCTTGTCCCTGAGATTCCTGTTGGATGGCTGGGATATAAATAGTATCTGGTTGGCAACCTTCAGTCTCGAAAGACTATGGTATAAGCCTACAGCACCCGGTATTCCCAGGCGGTCTCCCATCCAAGTACTAACCAGGCCCGACCCAGCTTAGCTTCCGAGATCATGGTATAAGCCTACAGCGCCTGGTATTCCCAGGCGGTCTCCCATCCAAGTACTAACCAGGCCTGACCCTGCTTAGCTTCCGAGATCAGGCATGGAAAGACTATGGTATAAGCCTACAGCATCCGGTATTCCCAGGCGGTCTCCCATCCAAGTACTAACCAGGCCTGACCCTGCTTAGCTTCCGAGATCACACGAGATCAGGCATGTGCAGGGCCTACCAGTAAAGCATTCCTGCTTTTTTATTGTTGAAAAAACTATGAATGCTGAGTTTTGCACCTTTTTCTAAATTCTGTGCTTTTCAAGCATACACAGCTATATTGTTATGGAAGAGGGTCAATGGAAGGACCTTTTGTACCAATCCAATCCAGACCTGAGGAGGTGATTCAAAAGATCTGAGGCAGTTGACCCATTTCAGCCAGGCCCACAGGTGTACACATTTGATCCCTGCTGTGTATATGCAACGTTGGGCAAAAATGGCTTAACTTGTTGCACCAGAAATATTTTCATCAGGAAAGGCACTTGACCGAGCCATTAAACCCAAGTTGAAAAGCTTGTGGCCCTCGACAAATTCAAGTTTTTATATCATTCTCCCTGTTCTTGGCAGTGAGTCTTCTCTGAGCTCCTTGCACGGCTGAAATTCATTCCTGGCATTCACAAAGCTCCCACTTTGGGACCTGTGTCCTCTTGCAAGACCAGCATCTGCTGCAAGAACTGAGGCAAAAAATAATTATATAATATTTATATACCAATATATAATGTCAAGAAGTATGTTAATAAGAATATATGCATTACAGCCTTTAAACTGAGCTCATATATGCAGGGCAGCCCAATCCCAAATTGCACTAGCGTAGCTGGGACACATGGCCTGCGCTGCATCTAGTGTAGCACAGGAGGCAGCTGGAAGTCTCCTAGGGTAAGGGGATATATTTCCCCTTAATAATAATAACGTTGGCAACCTTCAGTCTCGAAAGACTCTGATATTGCGCTCTGAAAGGTGGTTCTGGAACAGCGTCTAGTGTGGCTGAAAAGGCCGATTCGGGAGTGACAATCCCTTCCACACTGGGAGCAAGT
This sequence comes from Tiliqua scincoides, assembly GCF_035046505.1. Lineage (NCBI taxonomy): Eukaryota > Metazoa > Chordata > Lepidosauria > Squamata > Scincidae > Tiliqua > Tiliqua scincoides. The sequence continues at coordinate 7,434,493 of NC_089826.1, forward strand.
GCAGTCTGTCCCTGGTCTGTCTCCCTGGCTATGGGCTTCCTTCTTTGCCTCTTTGCCTCAGTCTGTTGGCCAAGTGTCTCTCCAAACTGGGAGAGGCCATGCTGCACAGCCTGCCTCCAAGCGGGCCGCTCAGAGGCCAGGGTTTCCCACCTGTTGAGGTCCACTCCTAAGGCCTTCAGATCCCTCTTGCAGATGTCCTTGTATCACAGCTGTGGTCTACCTGTAGGGCGCTTTCCTTGCATGAGTTCTCCATAGAGGAGATCCTTTGGGATCCGGCCATCATCCATTCTCACGACATGACCGAGCCAACGCAGGCAGTAAAACCCCAGTTGCCCCTATGGGGTTTCTTGGATTTGCACCAGCTATATAGCTGGTGCAAATCTAGGAAGCCCCATGTTGGACTGACCGGCTGGGAAGGGGTTTAGGATATGTTGGAGGCCCGCTCCACTAGTCTTAGTCCTGATTCGTCCCCTGTAGTGCCTGCCCCCTGCCCCAAAATGCCCTCACCCCATGCCCCTGCACCACCTGGTGCAATCTTACCTGAGCTGGCCGGTGCAGGGATGGGATGTGGTGCTGGCAGGCTGGGATGAGCCTTCACTCCAGCCCAGTTTGCTCTCAAGAAGCCACAAACATGCCTCATGGCACCAATTTTTATCAGATTGCCTCTTTTGGGGGTGCATGGGGAGAAGGAATAAAAATCTCCCTCCCTGTGCCTCCTGTCCTGTCCAGAGTCATCCCCCCCCAATCAGCTGTCTTCATCAAAAATGGAAAAAAGAGGAGCTTCCAATTGGAAGCACTCTTGGATTGCAAAGGATGTGTTTGCATGCATATCTAGTTTGACCCTAAGCACATCTGTTGCAGAAAGAATGGTTTTACATTAGACATTCATGCTCCTGGGACAAAGAGAAACATGCCTCAACAGATGTGAAATGAACATCACCTTCTGTGCATGCCCTGCAACAGATTTTGCTTTTTGAAAGTGACAATAGATGCATAGGCAGATACCTGCATTTGATCTTACCTCAGGGATTCTGTAGCCTTTTCTATCAAGGAATTCTTTAAAGGCCTGCGTTCCATGAAGCTGCATTATCTCAGCATCCTGCAAAAGCACCCAGAGATCAGAACGGCTGAGGTTCATCCACCCGAGTCATCCTTTTATTCTCCGACATAAATAAATGGTTGCTTCTTCGGGAGCGTATAAAGTCTTGAAACTCAAGGCAAATCAGACACAGTGTGCCAGTGGGGTTTGTGAGAGTAGAACTGCCTGAGTTTACTTTCCCAAGTTTAGGGGGAGGCCTGAAGAGAGCCAGGGTGGTGTAGTGGTTTGGGAGGTGGACTTAGACCTGGATGATCCAGGTTCAAATCCCCCCTCAGCCACAAAGCTTCCTGGGTGACCTTGGGCCAGTCACTTTCTCTCAGCCTCACCCTACCTCACAGGGTTGTTGTGAGGACAAGAAAAAGGGGAGGAGCAGCTGTGTAAACCGCCCTGAGCTCTTTGGAGGAAGGGCGGTATCAAAATGTGAAAAATAAATAAATTAAGCCCAGGCTTCATTTTTGGGGTTGATTCTCTTAACCATCACTTAGCTCGTCAAACAACGGAGACACCCAGGGTTAGTGCTCTTTTGAGCACCTGTAGTGCCAGCTGAGAGTGGAGGCTAAGAAGAGCTGAGAAGAGGCTAAACCTCCCACGATAGGAGAGTGGAAGGGTGTCACAGCCCACCAGGGGGCTCACTCCCTACCTGTTTCAGCAAAGATTCAGCCACCTTCTCCTGGAAACCCTATTCTCCACTTCTTCTGTTTATTGCCCTTGGTCTTTCTCCTCTTCCCCCTCCTTTCCTGCTACTGCATAACCCCTGGTTCTCCAGCCCCATCCCCTCTGTGTAGCCCACCTCATCCCTGTGCCAAAAGCCCCCGCACAAGTGAGCTGTGCCACAAGCCCCTGCACCTGGCCCTGCACATGCAACAGATATCCCCCACGTGCATCTTCAAAGCAGACCCAGTGTCAATACCCTCCCAGGCACCTGGCAATACCTTTTCATCTAACGCCCTCCTTGAATTCTTGCTTCTGGCATCCACCGATCTTGGATCCTCCAAAGGTTCATTCCCTTTCTGCTTTTTCCAAGACTTTGGGTCCAGGTACCAGGCGCCATACCTGATCTTCTCCCACTTAGGTTGGGAAGACTCCTGTGAATCCTGATAGTACAGTGAACAAATCATCTTCAATTCCTTTTGGACTCTTGTAAGGCAGGCATCCCAGGATCCTTTGCAGTTCTGAAAATCCCAGACCCTCTGCATATGAGGTGGAATTAAATGCCAGCACCGGACTGGCACTAAACACCCTGATCACTGCTGCAAAGCAGTGAGACAAGAAGGAGTGATGTGCAGCGAAGAAGGGAGAAGCAGTTGCTTAACCCTTCCCCACTTGAAACCCCTGAAAGTTTTTTTTTATTTACTTATTGCATTTCTATATCACTCTTCCTCCAAGGAGCGCAAGGTAGTGTACATAGTTCTGTCCCTCCTTTTGTCCTCACAGAGTCCTCACAACCCTGGTGAGGGTAAGAGATAGTGACTACCCAAAGCTCACCTAGGAAACGCCATGGCTGAGTGGAGATTTGAAGGATTCGAACCCGGCTCTTTCAGGTTTCAACTCCCAAACCGCTACCCCAGTGGTTCCCAAACATTTTCAGCTAGCAGCTCCCTTGACCTACTGAGCCATTGGCCGCAGCTCCCCATTGGGCTAAAATCTATACATTGTATAGGGCGACAGGCTTTTCACAAGGATTCTGTGGCTCCCCTGGCTGGTTTCTGCAACTGTCTGGGGAGCCACGGCTCACAGTTTGGAAACCACTACACTATACCATCCTAGCCCTCCACGAGCCGGTGTTCGCAAGTGCATGTTTGTTGCATCAAATGGGGAAAAGCAACTGGGGGGGATGTTATGGGAACAGTGGCAAAATGGAAAAAGCATTAAGCATCCCGACCAATCCCTGCCTGCTGTTTATTCCTGCAAATTGCCACCCTCTCCCTCCTCTGAGCTGGCGTTCCCAGCTCTATGCGTGCTGCCACTCAAGTAGTGCTGCCCCCTTGAGAGAACCAGTTAAAACTGCAGTTAGAGAAGAGACAAATACCCCAACTTTCTCCAAGCCTTGGCTCCATACCCAACCGCTGCTGTATTTGGAATACAGCAGGTACGAGCTGGGACAGGACCTTCTTAGTTGCAGCACCAGAATCTGGTCTGGGAAGGGAAGGAACTACGTAAGGGATTGGTGCAACCGAAAAAGTATATGGAAGTGACGAACTCCTGGCAATATTAGTCTCAAATTGATGAGCTCATTCTCATATCAGCCATCCTCTTCTTACAGCGCAGTCCTATGCTTTATTTGCTCATGAGTAAACCCAACAGCGTTCAGTGGGAATGACTCTCAGGAGAGGGTGCACATAATTTCAGCCTTAATAAAATTAAAATTTGCTTAGGGCAAGCTTAACCACAATGTCTCTGCCACTGGTTTTATGGTACAGATGGGGTCTACCATTAGTGTCTCATCCCAGGTGAAGGAGGAGGAAAAGGAACTAACAGGAAAAAAAAAAAGATATCCTTTTAAACTCAGATATCTTTTAAAACTTCTGATGAAACCCAGCCCAGCCACTCCCCATCAAAGGTAAAAGCCAGGTTCACTTACCTTGCAAGGGCCAACTTGCCAAGAGGTGCTTTCCTTGGAGGCTTGAGAAGGTTGCACTCCAATATACTTCCTCAGCTCTGCAGGGAAATGGTCCAATTCCACGACATGTATCGGAACGGAAAGTGGAGGCTTGGTTTCGTAACCTGTATCAAACAGGCTGATAATGGTGGCTTCGTCAATGTTGTATCTCTCTCCTCCCTGGAACAATAAACCAAACTGAGGAGGTGGTATCCAATACACGTCTTCTCCAGCAAAAAGTAACACTTTGAATGCATTTTTGTAAATCGCAATTGTAAATGAGTTTTGGTGATCATTTCTTGATTAAGATCCCCAAACAATCCTGGGACTTGGTGAGTTTGCCGAGAATTCTCTACTAGAGATTCCTAGTCGGGCTTACAGAACTACCTTTCTCAGGACTCCCTGGAGAGAGAAAATGAATGAATGAATGAATGAATGAATGAATGAATATCTATCCACCTATCTATTTAAAAGATTTATATACCCCATTTCCTGAAACTCAAAGTGGTGTACAACACAACAGTAAAACAAAGAAATACAATTAAATAAAAAATAATTTAAAAACAATACAGGAGCAGGTAAAACTATATAAAACAGTAATTAAAATAGCACAGAGTCAAGCCTATACATGCTGATATAGGGGTCTCTATGAGCATCCTCCCTACTCAAAAGTCAGGCAAAATAGATGTGTTAAACCCCAAGGGAAACCATATAAAGAGGGGTCTGTCCTTAGATCTTCCAGGAGTTGATTACACAAATATGGTGCCACACCAGAAAAGGCCCTGCACCTTGCTACCATCTACTTGGCTTCAGATGGCAGCGGCATCTTGATCAGGGCCCTATCTGTTGATCATAGGAGATATGCAGGTTTATGTGGGAGAACTATTAAACCAGTTAAAGTCTGTGGAGTAGAAGGATGTCCTTATAGTCTTGCATGAGAACACTCTCAATTTCTGGGGATGAAGTCAAATCCTCAAATAGTTCCAATCCTCAGCCTGGAGGTTTTTCCACAGCCTCAGGGCAAACACAAAGCTATGCTCCTTGCTGCTGGTGTTCTTACTTTACACAGCGGACAGGGCATCTAGGACAAGGTGCGATCGCATAACCTAAATGAATGCAGAGGCAGTTTCTGGCACAAGCAGAGGACAACAGGACCTCCCCAAGCATTTTAGGACACCAGGATTGTCAGTGGTTTCCAGCACTGGCGTAGCAGTGCCAATGGGACATGTGCTGCATCCTGCAGTTGGGTGTCACTCACGGAGGCCTCCTCAATGTAAGGGGATGTTTGTTCCCTTACCTTGGAGCTGCAGTGCCCTTATATCAGTGTTGGAAAGCACTGAAATCACAGGTTAGGACTGCGCCCTTAGTCAAACTTTCATAAAAGTTCGCTGGAGCACAGAGCAGCTGCTCTGTTGCAACCTTTCATGCTGCTTAATAGCAAGTCTCAACACGGGTCCACCTACTCTAGTGGGTAGCAGCTCTCCAGGGTGTCAGGCAGGTAGGTCTTTCCCAGCCCTACATAAAGATGCTGGGGATTAAACCCAGACCCTCTGCATGCAAAATGTAATGTCTACCACTGAGCTTCAGCCCTCAGTGCTGAAATGTCTTCCAGACATGCAGTGGGGAATCACTGTTGTGAGATGGAGAGCATGACCAAAGAGAACAGGTCAGCTCTTACAGTTCTCCATGTGTTCATTACAGAGTCAACAAGACCAAAGCCATGAACTGCAGCCTAAATCAGCACCGTACCTGGGCTGGAAACAAGAATACCTCATTTTACTCACCAGAGAATCAAACCAGCTGCAAAACTCCTTGGTGGCTTGCCTCACATTCTCATCGAGGGGAGGAATGTAATTCAGCCTGGCCTCCCTTTCTCTTGCTGCTACTTTTTGTTTGGAGAACCAGGTGTAAGGGTCCTGGCCTTTGGGGTCTTTGCTGTGGGAGACATTTGCATGGCAGTATAGTTTAGGGTCCTCTAGCCCTCGAATGCAAATAAAGAAGACAAATTCTTTTTGATATACTGCTTTTCATAAGTGCACAAAGAACTTAACCTTCATTGGTTTATCATGTTAGGTTTACAATAAGATGCAACTCCAAGTGGGATATAGACAGGGTTCCCAAACAATCTCCCATCCAAGCCCTGACAAAATCCAAACCTGTTTAGCTTTAGCAAAAGCCTTCAGGGACATTATATTGCATGAGTAGTTAATGCAAAAACCCTGTAAAGTAAGCCAATTGGACCCCGCACACACACACTTTTATTTACAAATCCTGTTTATAACCAGCCTGATATTACGCAAGAGAAATTACGTGGGGAAGCTATTTCCACCACTTAGCTCTATGCCAGGAAGTTTCACCAGTAAAATGTATTGTCAGATTGCATTACAGGAGCAAGAGCAGTAGGAAAAAAAGTGGCAGATTTCTGTTCCTTATAGACGCTGATAAAACTCTCAACCACTGGAGTCCACAAGGTGGCATTCGTAAGCTATATGTGTACTTCTGTTCCACTATCCCTTCCTCTCTCATAGAGCTCCGAACTGAGAACCAAAGGACACCTCTGCTCCCTCTATCAAGGCTCTCTGTCCAGCAGATGGCAAGTGAACATGTCAAATCTTTACACAAAAGCCGCTTGGGGGCAATTTAAAGCATCACTTAGTTCCCAGAGGCACTTGGGTTCCCAGAGGCCACACGCTTGTCAGAAGGCCAGATGCAAGGGAGGGCACCAGGATGAGGTCTCTTGTTATCTGGTGTGCTCCCTGGGGCATTTGGTGGGCCGCTGTGAGATACAGGAAGCTGGACTAGATGGGCCTATGGCCTGGTCCAGTGGGGCTGTTCTTATGTTCTTAACTACAATTCCCAGGAAGCCTTGCAGGTCTCTTGTTATCTGGTGTGCTCTCTGGGGCATTTGGTGGGCCGCTGTGAGATACAGGAAGCTGGACTAGATGGCCCGATGGCCTGATCCAGTGGGGCTACTCTTATGTTCTTAACTACAATTCCCAGGAAGCCTTGCAGGTCTCTTGTTATCTGGTGTGCTCCCTGGGGCATTTGGTGGGCCGCTGTGAGATACAGGAAGCTGGACTAGATGGCCCTATGGCCTGATCCAGTGGGGCTACTCTTATGTTCTTAACTACAATTCCCAGGAAGCCTTGCAGGTCTCTTGTTATCTGGTGTGCTCCCTGGGGCATTTGGTGGGCCGCTGTGAGATTCAGGAAGCTGGACTAGATGGCCCTATGGCCTGATCCAGTGGGGCTGCTCTTATGTTCTTAACTACAATTCCCAGGAAGCCTTGCAGGTCTCTTGTTATCTGGTGTGCTCCCTGGGGCATTTGGTGGGCCGCTGTGAGATACAGGAAGCTGGACTAGATGGGCCTATAGCCTGATCCAGTGGGGCTGTTCTTATGTTCTTATCACAGGGATGTGCAATTCCCCCCCGCCCCCACAAATTCTTTGCCTCAACTAATTTTCTTCAGTGTGGTTCCAAGAACAAACCCCTACCAGGATAAAAAATATCTGGAGCAAAGCAACTTTAAGGGGGGATAAAACAGACACAGGGAAATGTAGTCCCTACCCCTAAAGCTGTGCTTTAAATTATCCCCCCACCTGCCTAGCCCTGCTGAACATTAAGTTGGCAGATACTCAATTAGGTTCAACGAGTGCTAACTCCCTCTCCCCGTGCGCCATGGTCCTGGGATGGATCTTAGTCTCACATGGCTATTTCACATGGAAAAGGCCCTTCTGGCTTACTCCATCAGTTAATGATGTGCTCAGTGTAATGTGTTATGTTCTTAACACATTTGTTCGCCTTTGAGGTGTCACAGATCTCTCTGTCGTTTTTGTCACCCATAGATGCTGCAGCACCATCATTACATTAAGTTCATTGTTTTCAGGAAGCTCATGGTGCTTTTTCACACAGGCCTGATCAAAGATTGAGCAATGCCAGAGATGGCCCAATTTTGCCACCCTTTCATGATGTTGCAAATGCACAAGTATGTGCACACCCTCCCATCACCACCACCCCCTCCTTACCTCTTCTCCTGCTGGCATGTCTTCAACACCAGGAGGTGCAGGAAGGGATCGTGGAAAAGATTCTCTGCACACCAGCTTTTTTTTTTTTAATGCACCATCAAGAAAGGAGGAGGTAAGGAGGGAGCAATCTTCATCCCAGTGGTGTTCTTTCCAGTTCAGCCATTGGGTACAAGATCACAACAACCACTAACCTTTTCCTCCAGTTCTCTGGCAGTGGTGCTAGAGGAGGAGGTAATCACAATCCCCAATCTCACTTGCTTTTCCAAAAAGAGACAGCAAAAAGCATGTGGGAGTGGCATGGCTGGGCAGGTGCTGGAGTGGGCAAGGTGTCAGGAACATAAGAACCACCCCACTGGATCAGGCCATAGGCCCATCTAGTCCAGCTTTCTCACAGCAGCCCACCAAATGCCCCAGGGAGCACATCTGATAACAGGAGACCTGCATCCTGGTGCCCTCCCTTGCATTGGCATTCTGACATAGCCCATTTCTAAAATCAGGAGGTTGCACATACACATCATGGCTTGTAATCCGTAATGGATTTTTCCTCCAGAAACCATCCTCTGCCAGTTTGCTACCTCCCCCAGCCCACTGCATGAAGCAAGCACTATGGTCTGCCTCATGGCTGGACTGCCCCTACTTCCACAGCGTATATTTTGGCACTCACCAATTGAACAACTTGGCCCTTTTTTGTTCCTTTCTTTTGACTCCCAACTGAGATTGTGTTGCAGAAGGAATACGGTGGTTCTCTTCGATATCAGCATCATCAGCTTCTTCTCTAATGGGAAGCATCTCAGGGTCCAGAATGCCTAGGACCTCTTTGAAGAGCTAAGAATTAAAAATGTGAACCAGAAAGTGTTTCTCAGGGATACATACGCATCATGGCTTGTAACCCGTAATGGATTTTTCCTCCAGAAATTTGTCCAATCCCCTTTTAAAGGCATCCAGGCCAGATGCCGTCACCACATCCTGTGGCAAGGAGTTCCACAGGCCACACTCATGCTGAGTAAAGCAATATTTTCTTTTGTCTGTCCTAACTCTCCCAACACTCAATTTTAGTGGGTGTCCCCTGGTTCTGGTGTTATGTGAGAGTGTAAAGAGCATCTCTCTATCCACTTTATTCTTCCTGTGCATAATTTTGTATGTCTCAATCATGTCTTCCCTCAGGCACTTTTTTTCTAGGCTGAAGAGCCCCAGACGCTGTAGCCTTTCCTTGTAAGGAAGGTGCCCCAGCCCAGTAATCATCTTAGTTGCTCTCTTTTGCACCTTTTCCATTTCCACTATGTCCTTTTTGAGATGTGGCGACCAGAACTGGACGCAATACTCCAGGTGTGGCCTTACCATCGATTTGTACCACGGCATTATAATGTTACCAGTTTTGTTCTCAGTACCTTTTCTAACGATCCCAAGCATAGAATTGGGCTTCTTCACTCCCGCCGCACATTAGGTCGACACTTTCATCGACCTGTCCACCCCCCCCCCAAGATCTCTCTCCTGATCTGTCCCAGACAGCTCAGAACCCATCAGCCTATATGTGAAGTTTTGATTTTTTGCCCCAATGTGCATGACTTTACACTTACTGACAATGAAACGCATCTGTACCTTAAGATCACGCTGTGTTGGGCAGTGTTGAGAATATCCATGCTTATAGGGGAGAAAGGCACGAGGCCCTTAATGAAATCTGTAAATTTTGCCCCATGACCTCTACAAATTTTCAGTCCTCCCACTGGTCCTCACAAGCAACACACCCCAGTAGTGTACCTAGCCCATCTGTCACCCGGGGCAAACAAACGTTTTAGTGCCCCCCAATTTAATTAATTAAATTTTTTTATTATTATTATTGTATGACAGAAGATAGCAATGTAAAAATGGTAGATGAAATAACTTCAGCTTACAAAAACTTGTGCCACATTACTTTGTTAGTTGTCTCAGGGTATTGAATATTTTACATAATCTTGGCACACCTCCCACACATGCAGTTCTGTCTTAAGTCGCGTTATGAACTCTGAAAATATCTGACCATAAGCATTCGCTCAGAGACAACTGCATCCTAAAGTGTTCTGTCTCTTTAAAATCCAACATAAGAAGTTGCCCAAAAATCATAATGCTAAGCACATTTATTTGGAAACAACACTGAAGTAAATTAAATTTACTTACAGGGTAAAGGTGTTTGGGTCCATAGAGTTAGATATACCATTTGTCATCATTATAATATGAAATTTGTAAAGCTCAGAATGGTGCATTTGCACAAGATATTTTTCTGGGACTAAAATCAGTGCATCTAATCCTGCAAGCCTGTCATAAAACACAACCTTCTTTTCTGGGGTATAGGTCCCTATGTTTCTAGTTTTGCATTTGACATCAAGACAGATCTTTCCTCTGGGAATATGCCCAGAAAATGACCATGACCTCATATGATATGTAAATCAGACACAAAACAAAAGTGCAGCTAACCAGTTACAAACACACTCAGACAGCTTTGACTGGCAGAGTGGTCATGCTTCCTACAATGTACACAGTACATTGGTAGGAAACTCCAGGGCTAGCCTAGGCTAGGAGGCAAACAGGACAATTTCTGCTTCTCCAGCAAGGCCATACCACACTTACTGTGGGAGCCTGCTTTGGGTCCCATCCCCACACGTCTCCTATGCCTTTAACATGTGACATTCTACGACAGGCAAGAATTCAGTTGTTCTTTTTGCACCAGGGAGAAGCGGTGGGAATCTAATGAAGTTCAAGGTTGGAGAGGCTGGGATTCTCTCATGTCAAAAGCAGCAGAAGAGAACTTCAAGAGCTGCCCTCTCCTCTCCTCCCGCCCTGCAGTTTCAACCTGAAACATCCTTAATTTTCCCCATCCACCACCCCTTTTTTTAGTGCTAACATCGAACACAATAATGACCTGAAAAGGAATGTTTGTTCATGCTTTGACTTTTTAGTTGGTTCTAATATGTATCAGTTGTGTGCCTAACAGCTTTCCACTATGCCAGGGACTTCTGTCTCTCTCAAAAGCTGCCCCAGACTACCCATCCCTCATTGCCTAGGCTTTGCCTGGGGTGGATTCCTTTCCAGCTAATAGCCCCAAGCCCTTGCTTCCAGAGGATGACTACTTCGAAAGGGTGGAAGCAAACAAGGAAGGCAGCTAGTGGGAAGAAAATGCTCTTATTGGAAGGAGTTGACTTTCAGGCTGCAATCCTCTATGCCAGTGTGGGTCGGGACCCACTAGGTGGGTCGCGAGCCAATTTCAGGTGGTTCCCCATTCACGTCAATATATTATTTTTAATATATTAGACTTGATGCTACCCTGGTATGTGACTGAATTTGGGGAAATGTTACACACTGGGACTTTTAAGAAGCTACTATGTATATTCTTTTAACAATGATAGTCAATGTGACTTACTCCTGGGTAGAATTGCAGCCTAGGATTGTTAAAAACGTTCCTGCTTGATGATGTCACTTCCGGTCATGACATCATTTCCGGTGGGTCCTGACAGATTCTCATTCTAAAAAGTGGCTCCCAGTGCTAAATGTGTGAGAACCACTGCTCTATGCAATTACCTGGGAGTAAGACCCAGTGAATACAATGGGACTTACTTCTGAGTAGACATTCTCTCTGTAACGATATTGCTCTGCACCAGAGCGGTCTTGCAAATTGACTCTGCTGCTTTTAAAAAAATTGGCTGAAGGGGGGAAAGGCTGCAGAAGCAGGGCAGCTGCTTGGCTGATACTCAGCCAGTGGAAATTCCTGACTGCCTCCCACACAGTCTCCCCACCCAAAGCCACGGGCTGTTCTGAACAGCTTCCTTTCCTCATCCACCTCACACAACTGGCACCTGCTTTCCCCTCGCGCCCAGCGCTTCTTCCTATCCCATCTCTCCATGCATGTCCTTGCCCCAGGGACTATAATTCACAGCGCACCCCTCGCCCTGGGCGTCCAGGGATTGGTCAAGGCCGGAGGAGAGGAGGGGGCTGACTAGAGCACCCACGAGCATCTTGCTACTTCTCCAGCAGCGATACTGCGTGCCCCTTCTCCGTCCATTTCCCTTTAAAAAAAGGACAAACAGGCAGGGGGGCCAGGCTGGTGGAGGTGCCCACAGAGGGTCGGCACTCGGGGCATTTGCCCCGCTTGCCCCCCTCTAGGACCGCTTCTGACACATCCCACTCTGTTCCTAAATGATGCTATACAAAGAAAGCGTATTGATACAGAAACACCACATCATTTGTGAACTGGCCCTATAGCAAAGAACAGAATCCCTTCAAACAAAAAGTGACCAGGAACAGCTTGAGGCTCAGTTAGATGTGCGCTTAATTATGTGATTAGCAGATCAGGGCTTAGGTTTATTTATAAACAGCAAGTGTGTGTGTGTGGGGGGGAGAGAGTGCAAAGCAGGACAAAACCATGGTGGGGAAGTAGGAGGGCTTTAGTGATTTATCCCCTGCGTGTTTTTCATCCTGATTGTTTAAACCCCCCATAAACCGTTTCTAAATAAACAAAACCTTCTAGCATGTTTGCGGCCCTCCCAGGCCGGCACCTAGAAGTGGTTTCTAGGATTGCACCCATAGTTTAATAAATGTGTTTACTGAAGCTTTCAAATACACCCCATTCTGTAAAACTATTAAATCTGAATATTTGTAATTATGAAAATAAGATACAAAACACAGCTGAGAAATAAAGTGTTCTGATAATATCCAGACCAAAGACCGAGAGCTGTTCATAGTGTGATTAGAAACAGAGATAGTACCATATATGGCTTGGAGGAAGCACACAAAAAAGATGGGATTTGGGTCCTTCTATGACTCAATCCATCATATCCCTCCAAAATCTGGGGAATTGGACATGATGTAGCATAACAAATGAAATAAAGAGAACCAAGTACTACAGAACACATCTGGTTTGGCCTTGCTCCTGGCTTCTCTGCCAAAGCAAAGTTCACCAAGAATTTAAAGACAGCACATCATCAACCTTCCGGTGTAAAGCTATTTCTGATCAAGCTAATTATTTTTTTTTTTTAAATTAAAAAATTAAATTGAAATTAATTAAAAAGATGTGAGATGTGTAGGAATATTTGTAATCAATAAAAAAAACAGGGAGGAAATATGGTTGCTTAGCTATATCCACAACTGGATATTCCTTTTAATACCTTCCCTTACCTTTAATAGAGAAATTCCCTTTAATACCTTCACCCCAAAGACTGCTATCTTTGGGTAAGCCCATCACATATGATTATATTCTTCTGTCCAGATATCCTTTCCAACAAGTTGGGGTGTAATTTCTGCAAAAATAGCTTACAGCACAATCCTATACATGTCTACTCAGAAGTAAACCTACTTAGTTCAATGGTACACCCACAGTTACACAGGTAACTGTGTATAGCAGTGATTCTCAAACTTTTAGCAATGGGACCCACTGTCAGGACCCACCAGAAGTGATGTCACGACTGGATGTGACATCATCAAACACAAAATTTTTTTAACAATCCTAGGCTGTAATCCTTACTCAGGAGTAAGTCCCATTTACTATCATTGTTAAAAGTATATACATAGTAGCCCATTAAAAGTGCAGATCTGTAACATTTCCCCAAATACAGTCACATACCATGGGAGCATCAAGTCTAATACATTAAAAATAAAATATTGAAATGAATGGGGACCCATCTGAAATTGGCTCACAAACTATCTAGTGCGTCCCAACCCATAGTTTGAGAAACACTGGCTTAGACTGTAGGTTCTGCACTGAGAGCTAGTAGGGCTGTGGTCTGTTGATTGTGGATTTCAAGTTCTAAAATCTTATCTGCCATTTTGCCAATTCCAGCTATTATAGAGTCCACCCTCACAACCCTCCGTATGTTTGCCCACATAAGAACAGCCCCACTGGATCAGGCCATAGGCCCATCTAGTCCAGCTTCCTGTATCTCACAGCGGCCCACCAAATGCCCCAGGGAGCACACCAGATTACAAGAGACCTAACCCCAGGGCAAAGAATCATCTCATAACTGTGGAAGTTGATTAGTTATCTCAGAGGTTCACACAATGCCACTGTCAATTTCTTCATTCCCAGAACTATACTGGGAAGCTGACAGCCCAATCCTATGCATGTCTACTTAAAAGTAAATCCCATTAGTTTCAATGGGGCTTACTCCCAGGAAAGTGTGGATAGGATTGGGCTGTGAGTTTCTTGGTTCAAGGTACTCATTCAAAACCCATGTTTTTAATTTCACAGACCCCTGGGACGTTGCCTGATTGTCACGAAATGGAGAAAAATGCAGTAGTGAGCATAAAAAACAGGCTGTAGATCAGATCAGACCACTATCATGAGCAGGTGATGTTATACCCACACCCTTGAGTTTTGTTTTCTGTTTGTTACAACAGCAATAAAAATCCCCTGCACTCATCATTCTCCTCCCCCCGGTATGCTTATGAGGGGAGATCCAGAAACATAAATTTCCCTCAATGTGATTCTCACCCCACAGAGAATCCCCCCAGGGTAGACACAGGATGTCTTTCTTTCACTATCACATTCATCTTTAGCAGTGAAATCTCTGCACTGGTCTGTGCTGTCCAGCCCCTGGTCATGCATATTATGGTACCCTCCAAATGTCCCTACTGATCAAGGACAGTCCCTCTTTTCAGATCCTTTCCCCCAAACCCCTATTTTGGCCCCATATTTGCATTTCTGATAGTTGCTGGAGGCTCTCTTTTATCTTAGTATGCACTTCAGTGGTTATCATAGAAGAATTTTCAACCTTGAATTTGGGGGGGATAGGGCAAATTCAGGTCGTCCCCCCCCCCCCCATGGAAGAGAATTTCTGCAAAAGCTTCAGATATGGTTTATCATTCATTGTCAGTGGCGGCTGTCTTTTTTCCCTTATGCATTTTTTTACTCCACCTTTTTGGCAGCGGAGACAGCAGTAGAACTGCCACCATGATTATTCTCCCACAAGATCATCTAGTCCAACACCTGTCTGTAGTTGGACTACAGACAGATATTATCCTCCTAGTATCTCCAGCAGATACCTGTCAAGCATGAGGGAAAATCCACCACTTCTCTCAGCACCAACTGAATCTCCCTTACAGTCAAGAATTTCTTCCTGATGTCCAACCAGAATCTTCTCTCTTGCCGTTTGCACCCATTTGATCTAGTTCTACTCTCAGAGGCAGTTGAGAACAAATTTGTTCTTTCTTCCATGTGATGTCCCTTCCATGTGATTGCCCACTAGGACACCCTACTCCTACTCCTCATTCACTTCCTACAAAGGCTCTCTTATGGACACATTATGGGAAACAAGTAAGGAAGGAACTGCAACTAGAAGGAACAATACACCCTGCTTCCTCAAAATAAATGCATTGCAGTAATAAACTCTGATCAAAGTCAGTTACAAAATCTTAAAAACATAAGACCAGCCCCACTGGATCAGGCCAAAGACCCAACTAGTTCAGTTTCCTGTATCTCACAGGGGCCCTCCAGAAGCCTCAAGGTGCACACAAGACAATAAGAGACCTGCATCCTGATGCCCTCCCTTGCATCTGAAAATCTTCAGATTTTCTAGGCTGCTTCTCTTATCGCATACTTCTTTGCTAGATCAGAGAGCCATCGGGAGGGCTGGAAGGTGTCATAAATTCTGGAACTTTGGCTTGTCTATCATCAAACAGAGAGCTTCATCAGAGCTCTCTTGGAGAAGCATCCTTGCCTGCTCCTCACTGGGCCTTGGTAAGTCTGAAAATGTTTGATATCTTTCCTTGGTTAAGGTCAACTCAATCCCCTTGGAAGACCACAACTGACAAAGGACATGGGTACCTGCAATGCTCTTCTGTGACTATGTAGGCAGGTTAGTTCAAGCCATTTTTGCCCAACGTTACATATATGCAACAGGGACCAAATGCGTACACTTGTGGGCGTGGCAAAAATGGGTTAAGGAGAACAAAATCTCCAGTCTAAAAATTGTGACGCTTGACTCCCTCTGTATGGTCCACATAATATTTGTAGTTACGGTGTCTTCTTTGTCTTGAACTCATTTGCACAGTGCAGTCTTGGATGTTTTAAATGCAAAGGTGAGTGCTGGACAGGTAGTTAGTCTTGTGTTGGCTATGTGCCCTCTTAACAGTTCAGAAGGTGATAACTCTTGTTATTAAGTGTGAACTAGTCCTATAAGCAAGAGCATTTCCCACAAGGAATTTTCTCAGCTTCCTAATGATCCAGTCACTGTCAGCCTTCTTTACTGCAGGAGGTTCCGTTCAAACTGATGAACTTTCCAAATTAAACAGGATGCGTGTTCTGGCTGTGGTGTTGAACTCAGGCTGGAAGATCCAGGTTCAAATCCCTGCTCAGCCACAAAACTTCCTGGGTATCCTTAGGCCAGTCACTATCTCTCAGCCTCACCAACCTCCCAGGGTTGTTTGATACCATTACTGCAGAGGCATCCTTGCTGAGCTTTTTTGCGGAGCATTTTTGCTGACCCCTGCTAACTGGTTAAGAGGCGCTTTTTCAAGTGGGCGCTCCTCTTTTAGTTAGCAGGGGGAGAGTAACTGGCCCACCTCACCCCAGCAGTGTCTTTTCTAGTGGCTGTCTGCTGGTGTGGCATCTTTTTAGATTGTGAGCCCTTTTGGGACAGGGAGCCATTAAATATTTGATTTTCTCTGTAAACTGCTTTGTGAACTTTTTGTTGAAAAGCAGTATATAAATACTGTTGTTGTTGTTGTTGTTGTTGAGCTTAGTTGAACCCCATTATTTGCAATGAGATTTTTTTTAAGGGACTCTTCTCTGGCAAAATCAAAGACATGAATTTCATCACTGCTTAAATAGTGATGGTGATTTTTGCAGAAAATGAAACTTAGGCTACAATCCTACAAACACTTTTTTGGGTGTCAATCCCACTGAGCACAATGGGACTTATTTCTGAGTAGACGTGCCATGCTCTGTTCGTCTACCATTACTATGGTAGCCACATTCCCAATGGTACTTAGATTTTATACCTTACCTCTGGAGGGACGCTTTCTTCCAAATGAGAGTAGAGCACCAAAGGGTGCTGGCTAAGGCAGTACTCCACCTGAGCGATGCATTCCTTTCTAGCTTGCTTTATTGGACTGAGCTTGGAGGTGTAGCTTAGGGGCTTGGGCAACATCTTCTGGGATTTCTGCTGCCTCTTGCAAGAGTCTTCAGGTTTACTAGGGAGAATAAGAGGCTCCCGGGAGCGCAGGGTGCTGAAGCTGTCGTGCAGCGGAGGAAAGCCCTCGTGGAAATCGTCCGAGCCCCTTTGCAAGAACCTCCAGCGCTGGCCGTTCAAGGAATCTGAGAGCCTGGACTTGTTACGGGTGTGTTTTTGAAAGTACTTAAATGGCATTTTCTCCTTCAACCTGAAAAAGAAAACCTTTTTATTCGTGATCTTGTTTGTTTAACAGTGGCCTGATATACAAAAATTGAGCTAGTGACGCTTATCTCGTCACTCATGTCCATGCCAGGGAAATAATCTTTTTCTCGATTAGCCTTATGTTAAAGGCTAAACTGCAGGAACTGGTTAAAAAAATGGCATTCCTATGTTTAACTAGTGCCTGGTGTACCATTTCTCGAGGAAAAGATAGCTAAGAGCTTTTGTCACAATTACCTGCACATGGTAAGCACATGTGCTTATCTGCACATGGTAAGTAATTACCTGCACATGGTAAGCTAAGCAGGATCAGGCCTGGTTAGTACTTAGATGGGAGACCACCTGGGAATACCAGGTGCTGTAGGCTTATACCATGATCTCAGAAGCTAAGCAGGGTCAGGCCTGGTTAGTACTTGGATGGGAGACCACAAGGGAATACCGGGTGCTGTAGGCTTATACCATGATCTCGGAAGCTAAGCAGGGTCAGGCCTGGTTAGTACTTGGATGGGAGACCACCTGGGAATACCGGGTGCTGTAGGCTTACACCATGATCTCGGAAGCTAAGCAGGGTCAGGCCTGGTTAGTACTTGGATGGGAGACCACCAGGGAATACCGGGTGCTGTAGGCTTATACCATGATCTCGGAAGCTAAGCAGGGTCAGGCCTGGTTAGTACTTGGATGGGAGACCACCAGGGAATACCGGGTGCTGTAGGCTTATACCATGATCTCGGAAGCTAAGCAGGGTCAGGCCTGGTTAGTACTTGGATGGGAGACCACCAGGGAATACCGGGTGCTGTAGGCTTATACCATGATCTCAGAAGCTAAGCAGGGTCAGGCCTGGTTAGTACTTGGATGGGAGACCTCCTGGGAATACCAGGGGCTGTAGGCTTATACCATGATCTCAGAAGCTAAGCAGGGTCAGGCCTGGTTAGTACTTGGATGGGAGACTGCCTGGGAATACCGGGGGCTGTAGGCTTATACCATAGTCTTTCGAGACTGAAGGTTGCCAAACATTCAAATTCTATATGAGCATGCCAGTGGGGAAAAAGATATTACAGTATATGCATTCTTTATAAATTAAATATTAATAATGCATCCAAAGAACAAATCAATAAAGATGAAGGTTGCCTCTTAAAAAAATTTCTTTTTCCTTACAAGTCTTCATTTTCTGAAACGTAAGTGTTTAGAGTAAAGATTGAAAATTTCATGTCAGTATATGATCAATATGGAAAGAGAATTTAATGTGAAATGGAGAAAGTCATAGATAATAAACGAAATGTGTTTATTAACCTGCTGCATAAGATGAGAGGGGTAAGTAAAGAAGGTAAGGTGATTGATAGAGATATCTTATATAGATTTAACATAGACGAGGATGATATTAGGGGAGATAAGAGTGACTGACAGAAAAAACTGGAGATTTAGATATGTATTATAAGTAACTAGAATGTGTGTGACTTCACCATTGCTGTGATGTAAGGAAGTATTTTTAAGGTGTTTTGTGTGTGTGTGTGTTTTGTATGTTTTGTTTTAAATAAAATAAAATTAAAAAACAAAGAACAAATCAATAGGTTACAAGCAGCAGAATTAAACATGACACAGTGTATTGTCTCACAGAACAATATTACATAGTTGAATTTTGAGGCAGTCGTTTCAATCAGTAGCTAAAATTGTAATAAGAAAAATACATACCAGCCAGAAAAATACTCCAATTCCTCACATAATCTGGTATT
Organism: Tiliqua scincoides; assembly: GCF_035046505.1. Lineage (NCBI taxonomy): Eukaryota > Metazoa > Chordata > Lepidosauria > Squamata > Scincidae > Tiliqua > Tiliqua scincoides. The sequence continues at coordinate 7,453,302 of NC_089826.1, forward strand.
GGCAGCTAAATCTGAATTGATGGTACAAGGGAGCAAATTTTGCATCAAACGTTGCTCCCAGTTAAGTGTGTGGTTAGCTCTTGAGTTTCCATAAACAGCAAATCATTGTCTTTGGTGGAAAGGGATGGCTGAATGTGTTCCCAGTGGCACTGTGTGTGTGTGCTTTTGATGTGTTTGGCACTGGTTGCTGGGGCAACCAAATCCTGTCCAGCAAGTAATTTACAGCAGCATTTTTTGCGCATGCACCAACAAACAGAATTCCTCAAACTTTTAAGTGTTTAAAAAAATTGTGTAAAAAAAAATTATGTGTTTTTTATGTGTATCTTATGTTCTTATGGAATTGTGAAAGCAACAAGAAAAAAACTTGGTTTTGATTATCTGGATCAAGGGTCTCAAATAGTATGCCTTCATGCTAGGTGTCAGACTTCTTTAGAAATTGCAAGGAGATATAAGAAGCAATTTGTGAAATGGCTCTGGTCTATGCATGTACAGTATGCACACCTTTGACTATTTATGCATACATGAGGGTTACCAACCCTCTAAAATCAGCCTAGATTCTGCAGAAATCAGCACCTATCAGAACCAGCTTACTTTGTCAGGATAGAAAAAAAGACTGCATCTAATCTAGAAGACAAATAAATAAATAGCCAATGGACTATTAAAAGCAATTCTGGAGAGGTTTACAAGGATTCTGAGAATTTCCCAGATGAGATCATGTTGGGGAAAAAAAAATCTCCAGGAATAGCTTCAGTCAGCATTGTCACATCCTTCCTTCTAGGGAGCTCATACACCAATGTGCCCTTGAAAGCACCTTAACATTAAATTAAAACAAGAGTTTATCAAAACAAAACACACAATCAACAGCAGCATAAAATCAACACTAGAAGAATATATGGAGGGTAAAATTCCGTGCAGGACACCAGCTAACAAGGAAACCTCTGGACAGTGCCTCTGGACACATTCTCTATGTGAATATAAGCCTTTGGAAAGCAAGAGTGATGCTGATGTGGTTTTGGTACTCTCCTATTACCCCAGCGGTGAAAGAAAGAATGGCTCCACTGCAATTCCTACGCCACTCTGGAGTTAGAACTCCAGACTGTATCCAACATGCAACAGCAGCAGCACATAGCAATCTGTGCTTGGATTAACAACTCATGGGAAAAGCCCAGGGCATAAAACAAATTGATGAAGGAAAAGAAAAAGGACTGTTCAGGCCCCTGAAGAGATCACACAGACCAAATCACTCATGCAGGCTTCTGTTGCAAAATTAAAACGGTTCTCCCCACTCTCTCACATGGCCGTCTCATTCTGAGGCCTTCTGAGCTGGCTTCTTAAATAGGAAGTATGAAACAGCCGGCATAGCTGTGATTAAAATTGTGCTGGTGTCCACACTGTGAGTTTTGTTGCTGAACTAAAAAATAACAAGATGTCTTGTTTTGCAACTCTGTTGTTGTTATGTAGGGGTTGAGTGCGCCCCTCCAGCACAGAGCCACAGACTGACATGCACAAACAAAGCTACTCCCCTGTTAAATTGCTCAGCCCTGCCTTGTCGTGTAACACTTTAGTCGTTTTAGGGCTCCTTTTTAAAGCATTTTTGCCCAATGTTGCATACACAGCAGGGATCAAATGTGTACACCTGTGGGCTGGGCAGAATTAAAGCTGTTTGAAGAATACACTGCTCCCCCCCCCAAAGAAAAACCCCTTGCCCAAGAAACAGTGGGCCCAATTCTATTCAATTTTCCAGTGCTGGTGCAGCGATGATAGTTGGGCTTGCACAGTATCCTCTGGTGGGGAAGAGGTCACAAAGGTCTCCTCAGGGTATAGGAACATTTGCTCCCTTACGCTGGGGTTGCATTATGGCTGCAGCAGTGCTGGAAAGTTGGATAGGATTGGGCCCAGTGTTCTTTATTTCAGAAGCAAGGCATTCTGCTTTCAGCTCTACCTGACCTTGGACACCCAAAGTGAAGAATGCAACCTCAAGCTTTGGTCTTGAATATGGCAGCAGCTTTGTCCACAACTCCCCCTCCCCAATCTAACCAATGTGTGGGAGATATCATGATGTTAGCTTTGGACGAGGAAAGCGCCCTACAGGTAGACCACAGCTGTGATACAAGGACATCTGCAAGAGGGATCTGAAGGCCTTAGGAGTGGACCTCAACAGGTGGGAAACCCTGGCCTCTGAGCGGCCCGCTTGGAGGCAGGCTGTGCAGCATGGCCTTTCCCAGTTTGAAGAGACACTTGGCCAACAGTCTGAGGCAAAGAAGGAAGGCCCATAGCCAGGGAGACAGACCAGGGACAGACTGCACTTGCTCCCAGTGTGGAAGAGATTGTCACTCCCGAATCGGCCTTTTCAGCCACACTAGACGCTGTTCCAGAATCACCATTCAGAGCACGATACCATAGTCTTTCGAGACTGAAGGTTGCCAACACTAGCTTTGGACGAGTACTACCGAAAGTGCATCAATGCTACATTTAGAGCACTTGCGCTTTTTAATTAAGTTGTCTGGAAAGAACCGTGACCTTGATTTCTCATAATGCCACCATTTAGCAGAACACACTGCCTGATAGGGAAAATCCCTCCTTGCCTTGGGCTTCCTGCAGTCCCAGAGAGTAGAGGATGTTGAAGGCACTCACAGTTCGTGCTGACCGTTCTGAACAGTCAAATGGGGAAGTTTTCGTGTTTGTGGGATCTGAATGTAATCACAGCTTTGTCACATTTGTACAACTTGACAGGGGTTTCTGACCGGAAGTTTGAGCAGGCTGAGGGCCAAACTACACGTGATGCTCAATCCTAGGAATGTCTCTCTCCCAGTTTTGTATTGTACTCAATGCAGCTGTGGAAAGCTGCAATCTGGGTTGGATACTGGCACATATGTTGTCCCCAAAGGCAAAGAAGCAGCTTGAAGGGGGCGATTCTGACAAGGAAAATGACCTGTGAGGCCAGAGATCAGAGTTCCCACTCCCAGATGCATGACCCAAGCCAGAATGTAGCTTCCTTTGGGGTAAACAGGAAACTGAGTATCATGCGTAGTTTCACCCAAAGATAGGCTTATTTCCGGAACAGAACCAAACCTTGTTTCAAATAAAAAAGACAGTATATGTCAGCCTGCAAAATTTATTTATAGATGTATTCCTTTCAGGACCCACTTAACAGCACTGGGAGTAGATTAACCAATTCCCATTTTAAAAATTGGTATTTAATACAGGTGTTTTCACATTGCTGAACTATGCTTTGATGCAGAGCGAATGCTTTCCTGATGCTATCTGAACTAAGCTAAAGCTTACATAGCCATCAGGTGCCTGTGGCAATCTTAATGTGCGCTGATCGTGCCTTACGTATCTGAGCTAGTTATTTATATTTTCTTCAGTCTTGGCTGCAGGTCAGGTGCTTTTGCACAAGATCCAGGCTGCAATCTTAAGCACACTTACCTGGGCATACATCAATGGGATTTACTTCTGGGTGTACTGTGAATTTGGCTTGGCGATGTGCTCTCCTGCTAATTTCTGTGAAAATATTTGCAGTGTGTATGGATTTCAGTGCGCAACCATCCCAAAATCAACCTTCTGCACTCCTTATCATATAGAAATACTTTATGTATTTCCCCTGGGGGCTGGGGATAAGAATAGGCCCTCAGTTTGGCTGTACTTGTCGTAAGAGGCGACTAAACAGCCACCTGGTAGATGGGACTCATCAGCCTGGGAAGGCAGCTCATCTGAGAGAAGGAAAACTCTGATCCCAAACCTCCACTGCCTTGTGGCTACATCCAGTTGTGGAAAAGGCTTCAGGAGTCAACCTCGAGGCAAAATCAGGAGCCGGAGTCCCTGAGGCAGTTCATGGCTGAACACAGTCACGTTCTGGCAACTCCTGCGACGCCGCTGGAACCAACCGTATTGGCCTCTGCCTTTCCATTGGACCATTTCAGCGACGTGGAGAGGGGGGATTTGCTGCATGGGAAACAGCCTATCCTCCATACCTGCTTTACCCAGGCTTCGCGCACTGGAGAGGACACTCTGTTGCAGAACCACCATTCAGAGCGTGACACCATAGTCTTCCAAGACTGAAGGATGCCAACTTTATGTATGTCACACCTGCTGTTGCTGCCACTTTTATCAGCAGTGGTGCTTGTCAAGAAAAACAATGTTGAAAATAGATAGCATACCTGCAACTACCAATGTGGGGTATAGCAGTCTCCCCCACCACCCTGCTTCTCTCCCATAGCCACTTCGTTGGAACATGCTCAGTAAGGCTGCAATCCTAACCTCACTTTCCTGGGAGTAAGTCCCACTGAACACAATAGGACATACTTCTAAGTAGACCTGCTTTGGAATGTGCCCTAAGTCGCACACCTGAGCAGAGCTGTTTGTGCTCTGAAGGTTCCATCAATTTGATCTAACGGCAGGCAGAAAGGATCTGATCGCATTAGGAGTAGGGGGACCCACAGAGCTTACTGTTTACAAGTGTGCTTTTAACTACAGGTGCGCACCACTTAAAAAGGGGAAGGTGATACATTCTTCAATTCCTGATGTTATTGGATTAGCTCATTAAGTGAATATTCAGTCAAATCTATTGCCTTTAAACAGATACTTCCTGCCAGACACTAGCTGGCTGCACAGGCTACTGGAGATAGAGTGCCCCTTCTTTGCATTAAGCACCTCTCTGTTGTGTAAACAGACACTCTGCTGCAGGCTATGAGAAATGCAATTGCCTCATTAAGAGCACCTTTATTGTGCTTTGACCACTGTCATATATGTGGTCTGTCATTAAGCAAACAGTTGTTAAGTGGCGCACGCCTGTATATGCAGGGTTTGCACCTTCAGAATCTACAGTTATGCCATCTTCGAAGTGCTGACAAGACATCCCGTGATCTGAAAGAGCTGTGAACTTTTGTTCTGACTGCCAAACTTGGATCCATGTGGTTATGATCTTCTTTTATGTCTAAGGGCACAGTCCTAACCAACTTTCCAGCAGCGAGGTAAGGGCAGTGCGGCTCTGAGATAAGGGAACAAATATTGCCTTACCTTGAGGAGGGCTCCATGACTGCCACCCAACCCCAGGATGCAGCACATGCCCCATTGGCACAGCTATGTCAGTGCTGGAAAGTTAGGATCTGGGCTTAAGACATATCCTTTTATGACCCCATATTGTTCTGTACATTCCCCTGGGTGCTGTATGACTGTAGCAATCAGATTGCAATTCTACATACTGAGTCATCATGTTTATTGTCTCCATGTGACAGTGATGGACACAAAGTTTAACTGTGCATTTAACAAACAAAGAGTATTTGTTTTATTGCTTTCTTTACTGGATGGGCTGGATGAAACCTTACTTGTTGGCACCCTTCAGTCTTGAAAGACTCTGGTATTGCGCTCTGGATGGTGGTTCTGGTACAGCATCTAGTGTGGCTGAAAAGGCCGATTTGGGAATGACAATCCCTTCCACACTGGGAGCAAGTGTAGTGTGTCCCTGGTCTGTCTCCCTGGCTGTGGGCCTTCCTTCTTTGCCTCAGACTGTTGGCCAAGTGTCTCTTCAAACTGGGAAAGGCCATGCTGCACAGCCTGCCTCCAAGCGGGCCTCTCAGAGGCCAGGGTTTCCCACCTGTTGAGGTCCGCTCCTAAGATCAGATCCCTCTTGCAGATGTCCTTGTATCACAGCTGTGGTCTACCTGTAGGGCGCTTTCCTTGCATGAGTTTTGCTGTCCATACGCAGACTGCCACTTGGCAGATAGTGAATTGCATACATTTGCCATCACAACGAGAATCCCTACGGCATAGCCAGAGGGGGTGTAAAGCACTACGTTTTGCAGGGAGCCTCACCACAGTATGTAAAGGGCCTCTCCCCCTCCTCTATGGAGCCATTCCCAGTGGGGGAAACAAAACAGAGGTGAACTGATCCTCTTTCTTTCTTCTTATATAGTAATATAGCAAAAAATGGGAAAAAGAGAAAATGAGAAGAAATCAATAGTTAAATCCCTTCCCTCGTGAGAGCTGTTATATGAAGGGGAAATTAAGAAGTTCAGGGGGGAAATAAGAGGTTATTTATTAGCAATGTTGTAGTTATGTTCAACATGTTGGAATAAGAGGAGCTGAAACTACAAGAAGGAAGCTTTGCAAATTGGGAAATGAAGTCACTGGAAACCGGAGGTGGCCTTCGGACCTTGTGTGTGGGCAGTCTCCAGCACAGTCTTGGGACCTTGTGTGTGGGCAGACTCCAGCACTCCCACCAGTGTGGTTTTTTTTTTTTAATTGACTTCCTATTCTGCTGTTACACCCACTTATTCAATATATTGCTCTTCCTGATTTTTTTGGAAGCAATCCACAGAAGCCATGAGGTAATCTCGTCAGGCAAATCAAATTGACAATATCAGCTGTTTTGACGTATAGCAGAGATCCTACAAGCAACGTGTGTGTGTGTGTGTGTGTGTGTGTGTGTGTGTGTGTGTGTGTGTGTGTGTGTGTGTGTGTGGTATCTTAAGAGCAACTTTCTCCTATGTGAATTTGCCTAGACACTGAGATGCTCAGCTCTACACCCCACCTTCTCAAGAGGCTCAGGGCCCAATCCTCTCTAATTTTCCAGCACTGGTGTAGCCGGAATGCAGCCCCAAGGTAAGGGAACAAATGTTCCCATACCTTAAGGGGGCCTTTCTGACTGCTGCCATACCCATTGGCACAGCTGCACTGGCACTGTAAAATTGGATAGGACTGGGCCCTCAGTTGGCAGTGATGCAGGAACATAAGAACAACCCTGCTGAATCAGGCCATAGGTCCATCTCTTTTGCAATCCTTTGCAATCTGTTTTGCAATTTGCAAACAAATTGACTACACCAATTTGTTCCAAAAAAATTTCCTGTCTCCCAATGCCCACTTTTTTGGCTAATTAACATATCCTTATCTCTAGAAACAGTTGTGGTGTAAGAAGGAATGAACACAGAACTCCTTATCAATAGCAATTAACCAAATTTATTGCTACAAACACTTATTGCCTGCAGCTCCTCTTGTCCAGAGGCTTTCCCTCCCCAAAACTCCACTTAACTTAGTAGGTAAAGGTCCAAAGCCTCCAGTCCAAGTCAGCTCAATCTCCCACAGCACAGTGCAGTCTTCTGCAGCAGAGTCCCTCCTCTGTGTCCTCTCCAGCAGAGTGTCTCCTCCAGCAGGGTCCTGGCAGTCCTCTCTTCTGTGTCTTCCAGCAGAGTCCTGGCAGTCCCCTTCTCCCACTGTGGGTGTCCCATAGCTCTGGGTCAGTCCCATGGGTCTGGGTGCCGTAGGTCAGGTAGCTCTGGGCTCCTTCTGAAGCTGCCTTTTATCCTTGGATGTCCTATAATCCAAAATGCAGCTCAGCTGTGAGCTACCTTGTTAGCCCCTTGTTAAGTCCAAATTAGTCTCAGGCGAGCCATCTCTTCAGTCCATGTCCATTCAAAGTCCCATCAGGGTTGAATGAAGCTCAGGTGTCCATCAGAGTCTCCATTGGCCTTGATTGATTACAGCTGTGGAGCTGTGTCTTGGTTTGAGACCATCCATTGGTTGTCTCTCCTGATGGTAGTGAGGTCCCAAGGTCCCTGGTAGTGAGATCTCCTTTTGTCCCTTGTGCTGATTTGTCCCTGATAACCTCTCACTGCCATGAAAGATACCCAGGTGAGATAGATCATACTGTGATCAGATGAATGTTCATGATGCTTACCTTTTTATATAGCACCATCAGATGTTCAAAGTGCTTCAGATATTGAACAGGGTTGAACTGTTTGCCTTGTAACATTATTGCATGAAGGGGTGCTGCTTTCCCCTTTTCCCCTCTCCATCAATTGTTCCTATCTGTTTTTAACCCTTTCCCCGCCCCTCCAGCTGTGCTATGAGACTAGAAATAAAGTTGTATGAGTGAAAATCACCTGGGAGCGGGTTTAACAAAGAAAGTTGATTGGTACAGAAAGAATTGATGTCTCCCCTCCCACCTGTCAATTTCCCCTCCCAATGCCCTCTCCTTTGTGTTACCTTAATGAACAAGAGTTTGGGGATGTGCCTTTGCCAAGATAATTGTAGTTCCACCACAGGCCAAACTAGATGAGAAGTTGGTATTTTAATAATAGATCTCCTACCTCCTTTTTTTTAAATGAATGAATGAATTTTTTTTAAGCAACTGCAAGGAGGTCTCCTGTATATGAAGACCAAAATTTTTGGTTTTCCCCATACTGTTCTCCTAATAAAAATTCAATGTGCCCATTCACAGAGCTGCTATTTGTACATGGCTGCATTCTTCTCTTTCATAAAGCCCAGTGTCACAGGTCTCCTGCATAATCTACAGCTTGACCTGTTACCAGCTTGCATATAAAGCCACATTCATACTCTGTCCAGAGACGTACAATCTAATAGTACAGATTGAGGGGGGGTTGGGGGGGAGTATAAACTGCCAATTGCCTGGCTGGTCCTCTCATGGATTGAGAACTGGTTGAAGGCCAGGAAACAGAGAGTGGGTGTCAATGGGCAATTTTCACAATGGAGAGAAGTGAAAAGCGGTGTGCCCCAAGGATCTGTCCTGGGACCAGTGCTTTTCAACCTCTTCATAAATGACCTGGAGGCAGGGTTGAGCAGTGAGGTTGCAAAGTTTGCGGACGACACCAAACTTTTCCAAGTGGTGAAGACCAGAAGTGATTGTGAGGAGCTCCAGAAGGATCTCTCCAGAATGGGCAACAAAATGGCAGATGCGCTTCAATGTCAGTAAGTGTAAAGTCATGCACATTGGGGCAATTAAAGTGTAAAGTGCCCCCTTTACATTGGGGCAATGTAAAGTGTAAAGTCATGCACATTGGGGCAAAAATTCAAAACTTTAGATATAGGCTGATGGGTTCTGAGCTGTCTGTGATAGATCAGGAGAGAGATCTTGGGGTGGTGGTGGACAGGTCGATGAAAGTGTCGACCCAATGTGCGGCGGCAGTGAAGAAGGCCAATTCTATGCTTGGGATCATTAGGAAGGGTATTGAGAACAAAACAGCTAATATTATAATGCCTTTGTACAAATCTATGGTAAGGCCACACCTGGAATATTGTGTCCAGTTCTGGTTGCCACATCTCAAAAAAGACATGGTGGAAATGGAAAAGGTGCAAAAGAGAGCAACTAAGATGATTACTGGGCTGGGGCACCTTCCTTATGAGGAAAGGCTACGGTGTTTGGGCCTCTTCAGCCTAGAAAAGAGATGCCGGAGGGGGGACATGATTGAGACATACAAAATTATGCAGGGGATGGACAGAGTGGATAGGGAGATGCTCTTTACACTCTCACATAACACCAGAACCAGGGGACATCCACTAAAATTGAGTGTTGGAGGGTTAGGACAGACAAAAGAAAATATTTATTTACTCAGCGTGTGGTTGGTCTGTGGAACTCCTTGCTGCAGGATGTGGTGACGGCATCTGGCCTGGACGCCTTTAAAAGGGGATTGGACAAGTTTCTGGAGGAAAAATCCATTACATGTTACAAGCCGTGATGTGTATGTGCAACCTCCTCCTGATTTTAGAAATGGGCTATGTCAGAATGCCAGATGCATGGGAGGGCGCCAGGATACAGGTCTCTTGTTATCTGGTGTGCTCCCTGGGGCATTTGGTGGGCCGCTGTGAGATACAGGAAGCTGGACTAGATGGGCCTATGGCCTGATCCAGTGGGGCTGTTCTTATGGCTACAAAAAAGTACAAAAAAACCCTACACAAATAAAAAGAGCTACACATTAGATCACTGTGAAGAGGGAAGACCAGATTAAAGACCATGCATAAATGCTTGGGCTGGAATCTTATATACATTTGCCTAGAAGGAAGTCCATTGAACTCTGAATGTGTCTTACTCCTGAGTAGGCATGCCTGGGATTGTGCTCTTGACCACTAAATACTTGCAAATGTGTGAAGTCAGTCCATGGACAAATGTAGCATTTGAATTTTGAATATATTGTATTCAAATCTTATCACTGGTGTCACAGTCCACAAGGTGTTTGGACTGGGGTTTTCTGGCTGCTCACTGGTTCAAACTCTACCCAAGAGTTTAAGAACTGGTGAGATAAAATAATAATAAAGTGCATGTGTTAATCAGCCTCAAATCTTTAGTAAACTTCGTGTTTTGTGGTAGGTGTTTCTAGTAAAGAGGCTGAGATTCGGGAATGAGCCAAACTTTTTGCCTGCAGGCTCTTGGGAGCTCTGCCAATTTCACTTATCTAGAGATTGTTGGCTTTCTTGACACTAAACATTAGGAAAAGGCTTAACGCAGCATTTCTCACCCCTTATTGCATAAGCTGCTATATTACAGGCTAGCACTGCACAAAGGAAACTGGAGGAATTTCCCTGTTAAGTTCCTTGTTCCCGTTCAGGTTAAGATTTATTGTAAAACAGCAAAAGCCCTGTTTAAACAGACATTAGCGGAATACAGCTAAGAGCTTAATCCTACTGTTTCACCCCCACCAATGCAACAGCATCAAAACGGCTACAGTTGCGTCCTGCAGTAAGGGTGGCAGTGGTGGTGGGGGGAAATCCAGAAGGTCACCTTTGGATAAGCCTCCATGGTGCAGGGGGATCTTCTCAGACCAGCACTAGCTAAATAGCCAGCGAAGGTCTACATGGACCAGCTTGATCAAGTCTGGGAAGGGGTTAGGATTTGCCTGATGCTGAACCTGCCCCATTCCTGGACCCGATGCACCCATCCTGCACCCCTTCACCACCCTGTTACACACTCCCCCTGTCACCATTGTCACCTCATTCCGCCCTCCCCCACCCCTCTTCAATTCCTTAGTCAGCCTTTTTAATATAAAGGCACTGTGGTGTCCAATAAACTCTAAACATAATTTTTATTGAATTAACTGCAGTTTAAGATTCATAGATATTGCAGTTATAGTAGTTAAATCCATGTTCTCCTGATAAAGCAGGGCAATCCAATTCTTAGTCTATCCCAGGGGTGCTCAAACCCCGGCCCGGGGGCCACCCAATCCGGCCCTTGGGGAGCCCCCAGTCTTCAATGAGCCTCTGGCCCTCCAGAGACTTGCTGGAGCCCATGCTGGCCCAAAGCAGCTTTTCTCAGCACAATGATGACTGTTTAACGTCTCACCTGAGCTGTGGGATGAGGGCTCCCTCCACTGCTTGCTGTTTCACATCTGTGATGCTGCAGCAGCAGCAAAGGAAAGGCTGGCCTTGCTTTGTGCAAGGCCTTTTATAGGCTGTGAGCTACTGCAAGACCTTCATTCATTCATATAAGTTCCATCTCTAATAAATTCATTTATGTAAATTTATTCAAATTTTAAATGTAAATTAATTCATTTTTTTCCTGGCCCATGACTCAGTGTCAGAGAGATGATGTGGCCCTCTTGCCAAAATGTTTGGACACCCCTGGTCTATCCCATCCTTTCTAAAGCTTTGGATATCATATTAAGCAACATTAAGTATTTATAAACAAATATTATAGGCATCTCTTTCTTCACTGATTCAATGAGTATTGAATCTGAGTATTATTCAGGAGTATTCTGAATAATTTCTGGGTGTTCTGAGTATTCTGAATGTTATTCAGAAGCAGATAATGCTGTTGGGCCAAAGATGGACACTGACAAATGCTGAAACTGTAAATATTGCCATTCAGCCAATGATGGGAGATCATAGTTAGCTTTCAACCTAAAGAATAAAATAAACTCCTGAACCTGGTCTATTAATTGATCCAAAGTAAAAACCACCCTATCAGTCCAGGGCTTCCACAGAGGATTCCTTCCCAATCTTTAATTCAGGATTAACCCATAATGTGAATTTATCCCTAATTCACATGCAATCCATTTTGCATGTGAATACAGATCAGATTTATATTTCCATGATATTGTGGCCCAAAATGTCTACAGCATTTTGAACATATGTACAGTGGTTATAGAAAAGGGGTATATAGTTGAGAATAATAATAACAACAAGTAATTTTGTGCAGAAGGGGAAACAAGATAAAATAAGTGAATGTGGGAGAGAGCACATGAAGCAAGCAATGTAACAACAGGTAAATTATTAGGAGAAAGACAGATGGAAGAGGAGAAAATGTATGCTGAACATTTACAATGGTCTGGCATGGCCAGCAGTACAACATACCATGTTATTGCCTCATGTTGGCAACTCTGTGGCTACAAAATCAATTCAGAAACAGATTTGATTTCTCTGAAATGACAAGACGTGGGAAGTGAAAGTGAATGGGAAAGGGAGTTTCCCCAAGGGGTGGTAGCAGTGGGGAACAGCATCCAATAAATACTGGCTCAAAAGCTCACTCTCTCCACACACCACTTCCTACTCCAGAAGCTGAATTGGACGCAGGAAGAACCAGGACACAAGCCAAAAGATGCTCAGGAAATCCTTTCTCGTCATTCTGCTCCTTGTCCTTTGCACAGTTATACAAGGTAAGATTGTCTTTTTAGGTTATCAGGGTAAGATTTAGGTAAACAAGGTGAGATTGTTCTGCAGATGAACAAGGAAAGAGCTGTGCAGCCAGACCATTTAGAGGACATTGGTGGGTTCCCCTTTTCTTTTCAAAGAGTTCTGTCAATAAACCCTTTCCATTATCAGTCCTGCTTCCATCACCCATCCTTCCTTTTCCCTCTCTTGCCCCCCCCCCCATTCCATTTCTCATCCTGGCTCTCCGAAATGTCTGTTCCCAACCTTCAATCTCGAAAGACTATGGTATAAGCCTACAGCACCCAGTATTCCCAGGCGGTCTCCCATCCAAGTACTAACCAGGCCTGAACTTGCTTAGCTTCCAAGATCAGACAAGATCAGGCATGTGCAGGGTAACTTCTGGTCCAAAGTTAGGCTCAGGGCAGCCAAGATGCTGACTACCATTCTCAAACATTCTTGCATTCTTTTGTGTTTTCTTGTACATTTTAATTATTTGCAGCTAGAAGCTGCAGCAAAATTCCCTTTTTCACCCAGATGGAACGATAAATGCAATTAATGCTCCCAAAACCGGAGACCGCTAATTCTCCATAGAGAAGCACTTGAAGCTAGTCACATGTTTCTTAAGGTTTGTCCTCCGCCGTACCACTTCACACGGTCAACCTATTTGAAGTACCACCAGAAGTAACTGGCGATGACATCATCACCAGTTACTTCTGGGTTGGGGGGCCAGATGCGATGCAACAAACAAAAGACAATGTTTGTCCAGTAAGAGGTTCCGGGTGGACAGGAGGGCTTTTCTGAGCATGGGAAAGCATGCTTTGGAGCTCTGCCCACCAAGCCGAGCCTCCTACTGCTGTTTGTTGCATCATGTTCCTGATCTTGCAGCTGGGCAGCAGGTGTCCAGTGGTCTGTGAGTACCACCAGACACCACCTCAAGTACCACTGGTGGTGCCTGTACCACTGGTTGAGAAACACTGAGACAGACTGTTCCATTTAACATAGTGGAAATGGAAAAGGTGCAAAAGAGAGCGACTAAGATGTTTACTGGGCTGGGGCACCTTCCTTATGAGGAAAGGCTACGGCGTTTGGGCCTCTTCAGACTAGAAAAGAGACGCCTGAGGGGGGACATGATTGAGACATACAAAATTATGCAGGGAGTGGATAGGGAGATGCTCTTTACACTCTCACATAACACCAGCACCAGGGGACATCCACTAAAATTGAGTGTTGGGCGGGTTAGGACAGACAAAAGAAAATATTTCTTTACTCAGCGTGTGGTTGATCTGTGGAACTCCTTGCCACAGGATGTGGTGATGGCAACTGGCCTGGATGCCTTTAAAAGGGGATTGGACAAGTTTCTGGAGGAAAAATCCATTACGGGTTACAAGCCATGATGTGTATGCGCAACCTCCTGATTTTAGAAATGGGCTATGTCAGAATGCCAGATGCAAGGGAGGGCACCAAGATGAGGTCTGTTGTGATCTGGTGTGCTCCCTGGGGCATTTGGTGGGCCGCTGTGAGATACAGGAAGCTGGACTAAATGGAACTATGGCCTGATCCAGTGGGGCTGTTCTTAGGTTCTTATGTTCTTATGACAGAAAAGGCATTCCCACTGAACTGCAGGCCTTTTTGTTTTCTGTGGTTATCACGATTCTTGTTCAGAATTTGGTATAGGATTTGGTTTGCCTGTATGTTAGTTTTTAAGTTTTTAAATCAAGGTTTTTGTCCTCATCCAGGTTGGTATATATACATATTCCATCATCAGTACAGCTTAAAGTATGACACGATTTGACTTCCTTTCCTGACCCATTTCCAAATCATGCAACCCTCTTCCTTCATGGTACTCCATTGCTTATGAAATGTTAAGCAGGTGGAATCTTTTCCTGGCATGGAGTTAAGCTAAACTATGCATAAACAAATCAATATATAAAAAGCTGCTAATTTTAAAAAATGTATCAGCCTGCTTTCAAAGTCATTGGAGCAGGTCAATCGAAACAAAACCAAAAAAAGTGGCTACCCTATAATACTGTCCACAAAGTGCAAAATAGTACTATAAGTACTCCTAATAGTAAATAGGGAATAAATTACAAGAAAGAAATGTAATTTTCAAAGTTCCAATGTTTTGTCCAAAGAGAAGTTCCGCCACATAGAAGTTATTATAAGTGCCTGTGTGTAATTCCATGTCTCTGTTCCGTTTGTTGCAGGAATGCCAACTTTTAACAGCAGAGGACGATGTCTCTGTAGAGGAACAGGGTACATGGCCATTGTCAATCCCAGGCGCATTGCTGGAGTCGAGTACCACCGACCAAGCAGCAGCTGTGATCAGGAAGAGCTGGTGTAAGTACATGATGGGCATGGTTATTGTCTTTCATTGGTGGTGCTACCAGAGCCGCATCTGGTCTGTACTTTCTACTGCTACCAGCTTCTTCTGACCTGTCTTTTCATGCTGTTTATTACACCTTCTTCGCCTTTCACCTTTTGTCCTCGCCAGCTCATTTTTGATTGACAGCCATAGAGATGCTAGGAACCAATGAAAAGCTAATTCAGGCAATGAACGGCTTCAGGAGTTTGATGGCACCTTAATGGGGAAGGAGTGGGGCAGAACTGAGAACCCTCTTCATGCTGCCTCAAATCTTCTCAGATGCTTTGTGAAAAATGAGAATGGTAGCACTACGGAGTCAGTGAGGGCCTTGGGCAGTATTGACTGACACCTGACCTCACCACCCTCTGGAGATAGCCTTGAGTCCATGGGCCTAAATTCTCAGGGGCTGTGGTGCTGATTTAAACATATGAAGCTGCCTTCTACTGACTATTGGTCCAACTAGCTTAGTATTGTCTACATTGACTGGCAGTGGCTTTCCAGAGTTTCAGGGAGAAGTCTTTCCCAGCCCTGTTTGGAGATGCCAGGGACTGAACTAGGAAGCTTCTGCATGCAAAGCTTGTACTCTAACACTGAGCTACAGTCCCTCTCCCCCAAAAGTCTTTTTCCACACAACCGACCCTCCAATTTTGTCTTAATTGGGGATCGTACTTAGCTCTGCCTCCTCTGTTTCAACACAGCTCTAAATCCTATCCCAATTCAAATGAGTTTCAGATATGGGGGGAACATGTTGAGTTCTCATCTGCAAACATGCTGAACCAAACTTAGCTCTAGCCTAGCTCTGATAGGACTGGGGGTATCCTGTTGATATCTGGCAGCACTCCTTCACAGATGGCAGTGCCACCCTCACGGCACCAACAGCACCATGGCACCTCATATCTTATCCGCTTTGCTGATTTGTACAACTGTGCTTGCTGTGTTGCTGTAAATCAGCTACATATTCTGAGCTTCAGAAGCTCTCCTAAGTTTTAAACAAGGCTACGGAAATCCTTAAGGGTCATTACGAGTCATGATGATGTTATTTCACATCTTCCCTCAGTTGTCTAAATTAGGAGGTTAGAACATGCTGAATTTCATAGCAAGAGATTGATAATGTGTTACTGCTTCTGAATAATATAGTTGAATAAATAATATATCGCAGCCCAATCCTAGCCACACTTTCCTGGGAGTAAGCCCCATTGACAGTAATGGGACTTACTTCTGAGTAGACATGCATAGGACTGGGCTGTTAATCAATTATTTCTTGTGGGGGGGGCACCAAATTTTCTGTGATGCCAGGCCTTTCCCGTTCACCGTGATGAAAGGAACACAGGCTGCCCACCAGGTCACAAATGAATTGAAAACCACCCTATATATCAGGTTCCATCTTAAAGGCAATGTCATTTTATCATTAACTCAACATTGGATATAAGTACAGTCAGTTACCATTGAAACACTAAGTAGTTCAGTTTCCAATGAGTTCAATTTTGTTGTCTTGCAGAGTCACTTTCAAAAGGAATGGTCAGAAGAGATGCCTCAACCTTAGTCTGAACCAAGGCAAGAAGATAAAAGAGGTAATCACAGGTGTATTTACTAGGCATATCAGTTCATTCCCATTTCCAGAAAGATATATTGTGGCTGAAGAAAACATATCACTAACTAATTTGCTTTTCTCTCTCTCTCTCTTTTTTTTGCTTCCTTTACAGGCAATTATGAAGAAAAACAACATCATATAAAAATCTTAGAAAGGCAGAACGAGAAAAGTGTGACAAGTGGGCACTTTGATTTTCCTCATGGGGGACGTTTAGCAAGGGAGTTCAAGTAGTCCTCCAAGGAGGTTTACCCACCATTACTGAAGGCCTCCTGATGATAAGCTTCTAAAGGACTCTGGGATTCTGCAGAAGACCATTAACCTCGTTATTCAATGCTTGGATTTGGAAATGTGCTAGATAACATTCCTGCTGTTTCCACCTTACTATAGCAACAGCTACTTAACAATAGCTACTTATTTTTGCCCAATGTTGCATGTACACAACAAGGATCCAATGTGTACACCTGTGGGATGGGCAAAAATGGGTTAGAATCGTAGGCCACCCACTGAGACATTCTTTCTCCTGCTCAAGTTCCTTTTCCCCTTCAAGGTCAATGACTCTTTTTAAGAGGAAGAGGAAATGCCAAAAGGAAGCTCACGGAAAGTAATTTCACAATGTTTGTGGCATCTAGAAATCTCCGACACAAGACTTTTGGAGGCTTGTACTTTACAATCTGTTGGTTTGATATCTTTAGGAAGTATTACATCACTGCCATTCTGCTGTGCCAAGCAAAGAGAGTAGGCCTGAGTTCTTCCCAGTTTCTTGTATATACTACTAGTTGATAGAGAACCATAGCTATTTGCTTATCATGGACACCGAGGGGCCACCCTTGTCAAAAGCCTGCTTTAACTTTTGTATGTATGCTAAGAATTCTAAAACTAGTTTGAATTTGACCATTGAAAACCAAAGCTGGTCTCAGATTTTGGTTCATGCTGACAGAGGCAGCTGTGGGAACTCCAAGGTGCTCCTATGGTTTGGTATCCGCACAGACTTACTACCTGCGCAAACTGTACATTTGTAAATAAACAGATTTTTCTTTTGCAATAAGTCTCCTGTGCGCTCTCTCTCCTCCAAAGGAAACTGACCTTTAAAACAGCAAGAGCAGCTACATGTGAACTCCTCAAGAAATAGCTGTGTTCAACTTTGAGATCACACTTTGCCCACACATGTTCTTTACAGGTGCAATGCAGGTTTATTGGGGGGACAGAGAGGAAAGTTCCCTCCTGTGGCATAGCTAGAGGGGGTGCAAAGCACTAAGTTTTTCAGGGAGCCTCCCAAGGGCATGCAAGCGGACCCTCCCCTTTGGAGCCATTCCCAGCGGTGAAAACAAAACAGAGGCAGGGGACACTTGCACACTGCAGTGATGCTCCCTGCAAAACTTGGTGCTTTGCACCCCCTCTAGCTACACCACTGGTTCCCTCCCATGTTCTGCTTCAGATAACATGTGTCTCAGGAACACCTATACCTATATTACTAGTCACTGAAGCCACAATCTTTTGCCTATTTGCTTAGGAGTAAGTCTTTTTAGACACGTTCCAGATTGCACAGCACATTACTAATGACATAAACAATTAAATGGCCATAGTTATTAAGACATTGTGGTCACCTTGCAAGCTGGACTCCAAACATGTGCCCTGAGTATACCAGTATGGTGTTGTCGTTTGACTTCGACTGGGGAGGGTGACACAGGTTCAGAGCCCCCCTCAGCCATGATGTTTACTGGGTGAGCCTGGTCTGTTGCTCTCCAGCTAACCCACTGGGTGTTACAATTGGATGAGAGAAGGGAGCAGGTGCCAGAACCAGGGTGGGGGCAGTAGTCGGTGTGCAGAGTACATGCCTTGTCCGTAGAAGGACCAGGGTCTGCCCCAGCCAGCTTTATTCAAGGATCAGGTAACAGACTTGGGATAGAGGATGTTTCCTCTATCCTCTATCTAATGTTTGGGGGTTTGAACTTAGACCTGGAAGACCCAGGTTCAAATCCCCACTCAGCCATGAAGCTTCCTGGGTGACCAGGGGCCAGTCACTTTCTCTCAGCCTCACCTACCTCACAGGGGGATTGTGAGGACAAAATGAGGGGAGGGAATATGAAGACCCAGATCCCATGGTTTTAATGTAAAAATAGCTATTTACTCTGGGTTCAGAACATTGCTATAAATCAGGGGTGTCCAAACTTTTTGGCAGGAGGGCCACATCATCTCTCTGACACTGTGTCAGGGGCCGAATTAATTTACATTTCAAATGTGAATAAATTTACATAAATGAATATATTAGAGATGGAACTTGTATGAATGAATGAAAGTCTTGTAATAGCTCATGGCCTATAAAAGTCCTTGCACAAAGCAAGGCTAGCCTGTCCTTCACTGCCACTGCTGCATCACAGACCTGAGACAGCAAGCAGTGGAGGGAACAATTGTCCCATAGCTCATGCAAGAGATCAAACCGTCATCTTCACACTGAGAGCAGTTGCGTCGGGCCAGTGTGAGCTCCAGCAAGTTTCTGGAGGGCCAGATGCTCATTGGAGACTGGGGGCTCCCAGCGGGCTGGATTGTGAGTCCCTGAGGGCTGCAAGTGGCCCCTGGGCCGGGGTTTGGGCACCCCTGCTATAAATCAACAGTGAACAGAA